>NC_138310.1:33215000-33677500 GCF_965601325.2 Salmo salar | reverse complement strand
TATGAAAATGTTGCTTATGCGTCGCGGATGAGAGCGTCTTGTTGACCGTATGGTTGAGCATGGCGTACTTCTTAAAGATATGCCGCTTTTTTCCCCCGTCACAAGGGTAACGATTTCGAATGTTCCGCCATTTATTGATGATCTATTGGAGCGCGAGTTATTGCGGTTTGGGAAGTTTGCAAGTTAAATTAAGATTGTCCCGTTGGGTTGCAAACACCCGGCTTTGAAACAGGATATGTCATTTCGGCGACAGGTGTTTTGTTTTTGGACTCACCGGAGCAGACTTTGAAGTCAAGTATGACAACAGACTGTATATGGCTTATACTGGTACGAGTAGTCAACGGTGTTTTGAGTGCGGGGATGTTGGCCATAAGCGACATGCTTGCCCAAAAAAGGGAGAAGGCGGAGGGAGGGGCGCAGGTGGTCCTGTAACGCCTGGGCCCACTGATGTAGGGAGAGGTGTTCCTCGTAACGCCTGGGCCCACTGATGTAGGGAGAGGTGTTCCTCGTAACGCCTGGGCCCACTGATGTAGGGAGAGGTGTTCCTCGTAACGCCTGGGCCCACTGATGTAGGGAGAGGTGGTCCTCGTAACGCCTGGGCCCACTGATGTAGGGAGAGGTGGTCCTCGTAATGCCTGGGCCCACTGATGTAGGGAGAGGTGGTCCTCGTAATTCCTGGGCCCAGTGATGTAGGGAGAGGTGGTCCTCGTAACGCCTGGGCCCACTGATGTAGGGAGAGGTGGTCCGACAGGGGTGGAGCAGTCACAAACACCTGTTGCTGAGGAACAAGTTGTCCGTGTTGAGGGTACAGAGTTGCAACTTGTACCAGAGCAGAGCATAGCGCCTGTTATGCAGCAGAAAAATATTGTTGTAGGAGGTAAGGACAGATCTAGGAAGCCATTTCCTCAGACTGGTGAGGAGATGCCCAGTACGAGTGTTAAGGGGTACAGGAGGGGGTTCATGTGGGGCTAGTCTCCCAGGTAGTAGAGGAGATGCCCGGTACGAGTGATGGGGTACAGGAGGGGGTTCATGTGGGGCTAGTCTCCCAGGTAGTGGAGGAGATGCCTGGTACGAGTGATGGGGTACAGGAGGGGGTTCATGTGGGGCTAGTCTCCCAGGTAGTGGAGGAGATGCCTGGTACGAGTGATGGGGTGCAGGTGGGGAGTGTTGAGAGGGATGTGGCTGGGTTGGAAGGTGTGACAGGTTGTATGTATCTGATCACTACTGTAGTAGGGTTGGAAGGTTAGACAGGTTGTATGTATCTGATCACTACTGTAGTAGGGTTGGAAGGTTAGACAGGTTGTATGTTGTATGTATGTATCTGATCGCTACTGTAGTAGGGTTGGAAGGTGTGACAGGTTGTATGTATCTGATCGCTACTGTAGTAGGGTTGGAAGGTGTGACAGGTTGTATGTATCTGATCACTACTGTAGTAGGGTTGGAAGGTGTGACAGGTTGTATGTATCTGATCACTACTGTAGTAGGGTTGGAAGGTGTGACATTACTCCTGTGGGTTTCTCTGATCACCATAATGTGTCTGCTGAGATTCACTTGTCCTGTCCACGAAGGTCATCACTTTATTGGTATTTTAATGTTAAATTGTTACATTATGTGTCATGATTATATTTAGGAGAAGTAGAGGAGTCAGGCGCAGGACACAGGGATCAATGTAAACAAACGTGTTTACTTAAATAATCAATAAGTCTTCTCCGAGGACAATACATATCGCGGAGAAAACACCTCCGTTCACACACAACAGGAAACAATTACTGACAAGACAAACAGGAAATGCAAAGGTTTAAATAATAAACATAATTAGGGAAAATCAAAACAGGTGTACACAATAAAGACAAAACCAAACGAACAGTGAAACATCGATCGGTGGCAACTAGTAAGCCGGTGACGTCGACCGCCGAACACCGCCCGAACAAGGAGAGGGGTCGACTTCGGCGGGAGTCGTGACATTATGTCATGTTTTGTAAAAAGTTTTTGTTGTTTTGGGAAAAATGGAGGGTTACAAAAGGGAATTTTGAGTCCTTGAGACAATGGTGGGAGGTTGGGAAGGCCAAAATACGATTGTTTTGTCAACAGTATACTGCTCTGTTTTGTATTGAAGTTAAAGAGACTATCAGGGGCCTTGAACAGGACATCAAATCTATTGAATTGAAGTTGCTCACTCAGAATGACCCCGGACTAGTCATGAACTTACAGGACAAGAGACATGAACTGAGGTCGTTTCTACATGAAAGAGTGAAGGGTGCCTTGATTAGGTCTGGCTTTGCTACCCTCAAGGATATTGATGCTCCTAGTGCTTTTTTTTAACCTAGGGCAGTTGACAATGCAACGCAAACAGATGGTCTGCCTTCTCCCTGATGGGAAGGTGACCACGGATGACAGTGAAATGCGCCAACATGCCGTGGATTTCTACTCTGCCCTCTATAAGGCGGAGGATTGTGATTCTCTGTGTACTGAACAGTTGTTACATGGACTTCCTCAATTTGGGGCGGCAGGTAGCCTAGTGGTTAGAGCGTTGTGCCAGTTACCCGAAAGGTTGCTGGATTGAATCCCCGAGCTGACAAGGTAAAAATCTGTCATTCTGCCCCTGAACAAGGCAGTTAACTCACTGTTCCCCGGTAGGCCGTCATTGTAAATAAGAATTTGTTCTTAACTGACTTGCCTGGTTAAATAAAAATAAATAAATAAATTGGGCCATTACTCTGCAGGAGCTGTCCACAGCAGTTATGTAGCTCTCATCAGGCCGAGCCCTGGCATCAATGGTTTACCATCTGAGTTCTATTAGCACTTTTGGGGGTCTACTGGGGGGGGGGGGGATTTTTATGAAATGAATTGTGAATCTTTTCATGAGGGTTCTCTTCCTGTATCCTGTCAACGTGCTGTGCTTTCATTGTTGCCAAAAAAGGGGGATTTGGCTCTTCTAAAAAATTGGCGACCTGTTGCATTGCTGTGTGCAGAATACAAAATTGTATGTAAATGTCTCTCAAACAGGTTGAAAGAGTATCTGGAGCTGAAAGAGTACAAGGACCAGTCTTACTGTGTACCTGACCGCTCTATTATTGATAACGTGTTTCTAATGATATGTTTTAGACATTTGTAAACTGTCTGATGTGAATGTGGGTTTACTTTCTTTGGATCAGGAGAAGGCCTTTGAACATGTGGACCACCAGTACTTGTTCAAAACAATAAAACCTTTGGGTTAGGGGATGTTTTTTTGTCTTGGATGAGTTTACTGTGTGCTGTGGCCTCATGTATGGTGAAGGTGGGGGGTGGTTTGAGTTGCCCCATCCCCGTCCAAAGGGGTATCAGGCAGGGATGCCCAATTTCAGGGCAGTTATATTGCCTGGCATTTGAACCAATGCTTTATTTTTTAAGAGCAAGGCTTACCTGTTTCTCTGTGCCAGGGGTAATGAAGGGTCACACGATAGCACAGTCTGCATATGCAGATGACGTGACAGTTTTTATTACAGGGGGTGAGGTTGTTAATGGTCTCTCAACGCTTTAAAGGTGTATGAGGGGGCCTCCTCAGCTAGAGTCAATTGGGAAAAGAGCAAATCGCTGTGGGCAGGTCAGCTTCAGACAGGGTCCACTCCACGGTTACCATGCTGATTCAGTGGGGCAGAGATGGGATGAAGACTTTGGGGGTTTTTCTAGGCTCTGATGTCTTTCAGAAAAAGAACTGGGAGGGTGTAGTGGAGAAAGTGTGTACCAGATTGTCATGGTGGAAATGGGTGCTACCCCAGCTGTCTTATAGGGGAAGGGTGCTGGTAGCCAGTAATCTAGCTGCCTCTACCCCGTGGCACAGACTAATGATTTTACAGACACTGGGGGGTCTGATACAAGAGCTTCAGAGGAACCTTGCAAATATATTTTGGTCTGGACAACACTGGATTAAAGCTGCAGCCCTGTACCTGCCACTGCACGAGGGTGGGAAAGGTCTGGTGGACATTTCTTCCAGGATCATGGCTTTCCGGCTTCAAGCAGCCCAGAGACTGTTATACTGTGACGGTTCTAGCTGGGTCGACACAGCCTACACATTGACGAGGAGAGCGGGCTGTTTGGGCTTAGACAAGCATCTTTTCCTGTTAAAGCTAGAGAGGGGGTGATTTGTCTGGCTTGACTCCATTTTATGAGACTGTTTTGCAGGCTTGGAGAGTTTTTGTCAAGTCCCGTAAGGACATCATGTCACCAGGGATGTGGCTTTTTGAAGAGCCTCTTTTTACAATACTGCCATCGAGTCCCGTGTTATGGGTTTAGCCAGCCTATGTTCATGTCTGTTAGGTGTGGGGTGTACCAAGCTGGGTCATCTGATGCGGAGTAGGAATAGATCGTTGGAGGAGCTGGGAGAAAGAGCGAGGATCCGATCATCTCGCCTACTGAGGAAGGTTGTAGCTGAGGTCTTCAATTCCTTGCCAGTACTTCAGTATGTGACTGCCACTTCCAATTCTGATTGGTGGACGGATGGTCTGGATTATGTGCTCCCTGCACTGATTGTTAGTGCTGCGGCGGGGCATTCGCGGAGGATGTGGGGATGCTGGTTTCCTTCGATACCCCAGAGCTGTGTCACGTCCTGACCAGCAGATGGAGCTGGTGTAGTAGTTTGGGGGTCAGGACGTGGCAGTCTGGTGTGTGTCTTGTGACTCCTGATCAGGAACAGCTGGGAATCGTTGTTCCTGATTGGGAGTCACATATGTAGGAGTTGTTTGTCACTGGGGTTGGTGGGGAATTGTTCTGTGTTGAGCCTATGCTTTGCCAGACTGTTTGTTGGTTGTTCGTTCATTCTCATGGTTTGTTATTTTGGCATTCATTTTGATAGTGAATAAAAGTCAAGATGAGCCTGCACATACCTGCTGCGTTTTGGTCCTCTTCTCTCCAGTACGACATTTTTAAGGATGAGTACAACTATTTGTATGACAGAATTCCCCACCAACAAAGGACCAAGCAGCGGAAGAAGGCTGGCGAGGTAAGGGAGACCGAGAGGCACCCCCAATAATTTTTTTAGGGGGGGGGCACAAGGGCTGTTTGACGGGGCAAGAGCTGCCCGCCAGTCAACAGTCGCCAGAGCTGCCCGCCAGTCAACAGTCGCCATCAGAGCTGCCCGCCAGTCAACAGTCGCCATCAGAGCTGCCCGCCAGTCAACAGTCGTCATCAGAGCTGCCCGCCAGTCAACAGTCGCCATCAGAGGTGCCCGCCAGTCAACAGTTGTCGTCAGAGGTGCCCGCCAGTCAACAGTTGTCGTCAGAGGTGCCCGCCAGTCAACAGTTGTCGTCAGAGGTGCCCGCCAGTCAACAGTTGTCGTCAGAGGTGCCCGCCAGTCAAGTCATCGTCAGAGGTGCCCGCCAGTCAAGTCATCGTCAGAGCTGCCCGCTAGTCAACAGTTGTCGTCAGAGCTGCCCGCCAGTCAACAGTCGTCAGAGCTGCCCGCCAGTCAACAGTCATCAGAGAGGTCAGACTGCGCTGAACTGCCGGAGTGGCCAGACTGCGCTGAACTGCCGGAGTGGCCAGACTGCGCTGAACTGCCGGCGTGGCCAGACTGCGCTGAACTGCCGGCGTGGCCAGACTGCGCTGAACTGCCGGCGTGGCCAGACTGCGCTGAACTGCCGGCGTGGCCAGACTGCGCTGAACTGCCGGCGTGGCCAGACTGCGCTGAACTGCCGGCGTGGCCAGACTGCCCTGAACTGCCGGCGTGGCCAGACTGCCCTGAACTGCCGGCGTGGCCAGACTGCCCTGAACTGCCGGCGTGGCCAGACTGCCCTGAACTGCCGGCGTGGCCAGACTGCCCTGACCTGCCGGCGTGGCCAGACTGCCCTGAACTGCCGGCGTGGCCAGACTGCCCCGACTGTCCCGAGTTGCCAGACTGTCCCGAGTTGCCAGACTGCCCCGACTGTCCCGAGTTGCCAGACTGCCCCGACTGTCCCGAGTTGCCAGACTGTCCCGAGTTGCCAGACTGCCCCGACTGTCCCGAGTTGCCAGACTGCCCCGACAGCCTGGAACGGCCTGCACCTGAGCCACCTCCAGGATAGGTGGGTTGGGGAGGGAGGGTGTAGCACAGTGCCGTCGTTGACGGCAGCCACCCTCCCTTCCCTCCCTTATGGTTTAGGGGTTATTGTTTGTTGGGTTTTTGTTGGGGTATTGGGGATTTTTCTTGTTTTTCTTTTTTAGGTGCATTCCGGGGTCTGCACCTTGAAGGGGGGGGGTACTGTCACGTCCTGACCAGCAGATGGAGCTGGTGTAGTAGTTTGGGGGTCAGGACGTGGCAGTCTGGTGTGTGTCTTGTGACTCCTGATCAGGAACAGCTGGGAATCGTTGTTCCTGATTGGGAGTCACATATGTAGGAGTTGTTTGTCACTGTGGTTGGTGGGGAATTGTTCTGTGTTGAGCCTATGCTTTGCCAGACTGTTTGTTGGTTGTTCGTTCATTCTCATGGTTTGTTATTTTGGCATTCATTTTGATAGTGAATAAAAGTCAAGATGAGCCTGCACATACCTGCTGCGTTTTGGTCCTCTTCTCTCCAGTACGACATTTTTAAGGATGAGTACAACAATTTGTATGACAAGCTGGGGGAGTTCAAGGCGGTGGGAAAGAAGGCCATGTACAAAATCTGTGTAAAACTGTCCCGTGCTTCTTCCCTGGAAGGGGTAAAATTGACAAGGTGGGCGGGTGTGTTTGGTACAGGTGCCTCCCCAAAAGGCTGTTGGCGGTCTTTATTCAAACTGCCTTTTGAAAAGAGAACAGCTGACCTCCAATGGAGGATAATGCATGGAGCCATAGCCACCAATATACATCTGGTACACCTGGATCCTACTGTTGGGGAAGGGTGTCCATTCTGTGCTGAGTCTGAAACTCTGGCACGTCTGTTCTTACAGTGTCCCAGGTTGGTCGGAATGATTGACCTGATCACTAGCTGGTTCTCAGCTCTGGGAGAGGTTTTCTCTTCCCAACAGTTTATATTTGGGCTAAAGTACAGGTTTGTCGAAGGGCTGTAGTTTTTTTGCTTAATTTTGTGTCAGGGGCAGCTAAGTTAGCAATATGGAAGACCCGAAAAAACAGTATTCGGGGACAGGGGTCTGTGGATGTGGTGGGAATGCTGGAGAGGATGTTGGCAGTGAGACTGAGAGTTGAGTTTACCTATTACAAAATGGTTAACAATATTGATCTGTTTATAAGTATATGGGGTATTCAGAGGCTGTTGTGTTTAGTTACTGTGGAGGAAGATTTGGTGTTGTGTTTTTAATTGATGTGTAACCATGGTGTGTATGAGTGTTTATCGTGTTGTGGGTTCCCAGACCCAATAAAGGTTATTTAAACCTTTTGCTTTTTTCCCCTCTGTCTTGTTTTCATTCTCTCTACCTCTTCCTGCTCTGTCTTCATTCTATATACTGTATTTATTTATCTTCTCTCTTTCTGTTCTCTCTCTCTCTCTCTCTCTTCTCTCTCTCTCTTCACTCTCGCTCTCTCTCGCTCTCTCTCTCTCTCTCTGCTCTCAATTAAATTCAATTTAATGGCTCTTGGCATGGGAAACTTATGTTATTATTGCCAAAGCAAGTGAAGTAGATAATAAACAAAAGTGAAATAAACAATAAAAATGAACAGATAACACTCACAGAAGTTCCAAAAGAATAAAGACATTTTAAATGTCATATGTCTGTATACAATGTATATAACGATGTATCTCTCTCTCTCTCTCTCTCTCTCTCTCTCTCTCTCTCTCTCTCTCTCTCTCTCTCTCTCTCTCTCTCAGCTATGCATCATCAAGTACACTTTTACGTAAGCCCACCCCTTTCTTTCTCTCTCCTTCTGTCTCTCATTGTTCCCCCGGGTGTGACAGTCCCTTCTGACATTCTGTGGCACACTCCACAATCATCACTCCCCGAGAGATGAACTGACATGTGTATGAATTAATGTGTGTGGGTGGTGGTGGGGTGACATTTGGTGTGTGTGTGTCTGTATGTGTGACCGTGTGAAGGTGGATATGTGAATATTTGTGAGGAAGTTTATAGTCTAGTTGGGTATTTGGGAGTATTTGTATAGAAAATATGTGTGTGTGTGTGTGTTTTGGCACAACGTGACAACAGCTCAGAGAGTGTGATGGTTACACATTTTCTGGCAGACTCTTACAGACCCTCAGGCAGACATGTGTGACTGTCTGCCTCCTGTCCATTCAGGCTACGCTGCCTCACCAAGCACCCACCATACCCCTCCTGCACTGTCCACACATGCTCGCTCAACACAACGTACGCACACAGGGACGCACGTATGCACACACACAAATTTTGCCCCCACCCATATAGACATGCACCAGTGCTCTAGGCTGGTTAAACAACCCTGCTCGATGGTAAACCTGATAGTGTACATTATATAACAGATATCAGAGACACAAAGGCAGCCTTTACAAGTCCCAGACTGTTCCAATTTAACCAATTAGATTTACCAACAGTATCTAGGCTTAAATCTGATGTTTGTACCCCTAACATGCATGCTGCTCATTATTCAATTAGTCAAGGTCTACACTGTAACTCCAAGCCTAATTTACTGTTATAGCCTCCACTGTGTCTTCAAATCAAATCAAAACAACTAACGGTGGAATAAAACTTACAACAGTATAGTTCTTGTCATCATCCTTACCGTTATCTTCATCTTCAGAAAAAGGAAGCTGGAAAAAATACTTACAAAAGCAACATCCTCTTCGTCTTCTTTGTCTTCAGTGTTATTATCTCCACAAAATACAAAATAATATAAGATAGTATAGGTAGGGATAAAGGGACTAGGCAACAGGGTAGATAATAAAGAGCAACAGCAGCATATGTGATGAGTTAAAAGAGTTAGTGCAAAAAGGGTCAATGCAGATAGTCCGGATAGCTATTGGTTAACTATTTAACTAACTATTTACCAGTCTTATGGCTTGGGGGTAGAAGCAGTTCAGGGTCCTGTTGGTTCCAGACTTGGTGCATCGATACCACTTGCCATGTGGTAGCAGAGAGAACAGTCTATGACTTTGGTGGCTGGAGTCTTTGACAATTGTTAGGGCCTTCCTCTGACACTGCCTGGTATAGAGGTCCTGGATGGCAACGAGCTGGATAGCATGGAACTCGGCCCCAGGGATGTACTGGGCCATATGCACAACCCTCTGTAGCGCCTTGCAATCGGATGCCAAGCAGTGCAATCGGATGCCAAGCAGTTGCCATTCCAAGCGGTGATGCAGTCAGTCAAGATGCCCTCAATGGTGCAGCAGTATAACTTTTTGAGGATCTGAGGGCCCATCCCAAATCTTTTCAGCCTCCTGAGGGGGAAGAGGCGTTGTCGTGCCCTCTTTACGACTGTGATGGTGTGTGTGGACCATGATACTTTCTTAATGATGTGGACACAGGAACTTGAAGCTTTTGACCTGCTCCACTACAGCCCCATCGATGTGGATGGGGGTGTGCTCGGCCCTCTGTTTCCTGTAGTCAAGCTCCTTTGTTTTTCTGACATTGAGGGAGAGGTTGTTGTCCTGGCACAGCACTGCCACTAATACAATGCATCTCTCTGTGCCCCAGCAGTGGAGGCTGCTGAGGGGAGGACAGCTCATAATAATGTCTGGAACGGAGCGAATGGAATGGCATCAAACACATGGAAACCATGTGCTTGATGTTGTTGATATCTTTCCACTTATTCTGCTCTACCCATTACCATGAGCCCTTCCTCCCCAATTAAGGTGCCACCAACCTCCTGAGTGCCCCAGGTATTTATTTATTTCCGCATCTGTTTTCGGCACAAACTCCTCTCCCTCTCTCTTCCCCACGTCCAACTCCCTCTATACTTAAGAGAATTCCTACAACAGGAATTAATTGATTATTAGATTAAACAAACAAATTGAGAAATGAATCTAAGGTAGGCAGGCTGGAACTGTTAGGAGAAGTGTTCTGTTCTGTATGGCTTCATTCAGCCTAGCGTCTCTAGGGAGGGAGAACACTCCAAGTCGTCAGGCCTAGAAGCTATAAAATAATGCCTTACAATAATACGGTATGTACTACCGAGGCCCTCTGAGAGCGCTGCTGCTGTTTGTTCCAGAGTTATTACCCCAAATATGAAATGAACTTTCTCCACTGGAGAGGAACGACTGCCTCACTAATATATCTGGCTGTGATGCTGACAGGATCCACTGACGGGTTTGGGAGAATTATTACAACAGAAAGAGGAAACTTACAAAATTATAGTTCTTGCCATCATCATTACTGGTCATCATCATTACCATCATCTTCGTCTTCAGAAAAAGTACACTGGAAATAATACTTAAAAAAGCAGCATTCTCATCAACACCGGTTGCATCCCCGCCTGGTATGGCAACTGCTCGGCATCTGACTGTAAGGCCCTACAGAGGGTAGTGTGTATGGCCCAGTACATCACTGGGGCCAAGCTTCCTGCCATCCAGGACCTATATAATAGGCGGTGTCAGAGGAAAGCCCATAAAATTGTCAGAGACTCCAGTCACCCAAGTCATAGACTGTTTTCTCTGCTACAGCACGGCAAGCGGTACCGGAGCGCCAAGTCTAGGACCAAAAGGCTCCTTAATAGCTTCTACCCCAGGCCATAAGACAGCTGAACAATTAATCAAATGGCCACTGGACTATTACATTGACCCCCCCCCCCAGGGGGATTGTTTGTACACTGCTACTACTTGCTGTTTATTATCTGTGCATAGTTACTTCACCCCTAACTACATGTACTAATTACCTCAACTAACCTGTGCCCCCGCACACTGACTCGGTACCGGTGCCCCCTGTATATAGCCTCGTTATTGTTGTGTTATTGTGTTACTTTTAATTATTTTTTAGTTTTTATTATTATTATTATATTTAAATATTTTTTACTTGAGTTTATTTGGTAAATATTTGCTTAACTTTTCTTGAACTGCAATGTTGGTTAAGTAAGCATTTCTCTGTAAGGTCTACACTTGTATTTGGCGCAAGTGACAAATAAAGTTTGATTTGATTTGATCATCACCATCATCATCATCTTCAGTTTTTTTTTTACATAAAAAAATATAGAATATTATAACATACAATCTACCTGCAGTGAAGCATTTACATTACATTCAGCCATCTAACCGTCTCCCATCCAGAGCGATCCACAGGAGCAACCAGGGCCAAGCGCCCCGCCCAAGGGCACATCAACAGATGTCCAACCAAGTATAGAAAAATGGGGACCTGAACCAGCGACCTACCGGCCACCGGCCCAAACTCCCAACCGCCAGGCCACCAACTGTCCAAGATCCCCCCCCCCCCCACAGTTCCCCGAGAGCTGCACCTCAACCATCCGAGATGCCCCTTCCCCCACATCGCCCTCCATTTTATCATCTAGCACATTTGAGTTCAACCATAATATTTGTTCTTTTCTGGGGGATGAAATTGAATTTTTATTGTAACCACCTCTGCATTGCTTGTTTGAAAAAAATAGATACTTTGAACAAGGTTTCATTTTCAATTAACAAAAAATGAGACATGGCAATTTGCACAAAGGCAAAAAGGCAATTTTTAAACAATGGATAAACTTTTCTTAGTAATCTACTTGAGAACTATTTTGGGTTCAAGTAAAACTTTTGTATAAGTGAAGCTTTTAGAGAGAGGTTAAGTGCTTTTATATTTAATTATCTCAACCGACGCAGTTCATATTCTGTCACACCCTGATCTGTTTCACATGTCTTTGGGATTGTCTCCACCCCCCTCCAGGTGTCGCCCATCTTCCCCATTATCCCCTGTGTATTTATACCCGTGTTCTCTGTTTGTCTGTTGCCAGTTCATCTTGTTTGTTAAGCCAACAAGCGTTTTTGTGTCAGCTCCTGCTTTCCCCAGTCTCACTTTCTCGTCCTCCTGGTTTTTGACCCTTGCCTGTCCTGACCCTGTACCCACCTGCCTGACCACTCTGCCTGCCCTTGACCCTGAGCCTGCCTGCCGTCCGGTACCTTTGCCCACCTCTGGATTACCGACCTCTGCCTGACCTGACTCTGAGCCTGCCTGCCGTCCTGTACCTTTTCCCCTGTTGCTTTAATAAACGTTGACACTTCGACACGGTCTGCATCTGGGTCTTACCTTGATACCTGATAATATTCATTATGTAAATAGGCACGCTTTATATTGTCTGGTTTAGCATCCCAGAAAAGGAAAATATTTTTGGCTCATAGGATTTGAAAAATGAATCATCAGGAGTAGGCAGCACCATAAGTGAGTAAACTGAGATATGATTAAGGAGTTTCTCAGTGTAAATTTTTTCCATAAATAGACAGGTATTTACCTCTCCATGGTTGCCAAATGAGTTCTGTTATACTCACAGACACCATTCAAACAGTTTTAGAAACTTTAGAGTGTTTTCTATCCATATATAATAAGTATATGCATATTCTAGTTACTGGGTAGGATTAGTAACCAGATTAAAGCGGGTACATTTTTTTTATCCAGACGTGCAAATGCTGCCCCCTAGCCCTAACAGGTTAAATAGAAAAAGGCCAATTAGATGATGGTCCGATCGCATTCTGTCTCCTACCAATACTTTTAAATATAAAGAGAAAAAGATAAGAAAGTAGTCAAGACAACTAGCTTGATCAAGAATACTCCCTGTTTATTTCACTAGGTCTCCAAATATCCACTATTTCTAATGTGTCCATAATATTTGTGATCTCCTCAAGGGCATGGTGATGATAGTATGTAGAGTGATTTCCTTTGCGGTCCCCCACCATAATGATTTGATCGCTTGTTGCCTGTAAGTTCAGTAAATTGGTATAAATATTTTCAAAGAAGTATGGATCATCCTGATTTGGAACCATATAGATTAAGTAGCCAAATCTGTTTTTCATCCACTTTTATATTTAAAAGGATCCACCTTTCTTGTGAATCATTCCTTACTATTTGCACATTCGGATTGAAATTTTTGAAATCATCATACGTTTTGAGTTCTTTTGTCGATGACAGAAAATTGTTTCACCACCCCATTCCATTTTCCACGCAACTTCATCTAAGGATGTAGAGTGAGCTTCCTGTCAACAGTATATGTCATATTCCTTTTCTTTTAGCCATGTAAACGATCGTCTTTTCTGATAATCTGCTGATCCATTACAATTATAACTAGCTATACTTATTTCATCTCTTACCATAATTAGATACTATTCTCAGTCTAAATTGACCATAATTAGTGCATGTAAAGTTAGTTCCATAAGAGCTATTATGACAGTCAAAAATAGAGATTTCAAATGTCTGATGTTTAGAATAAAAAATAAAAAAAGATTCTAGCAATATGCACAAAGCAACTGGTGGTTTCATGTTATTTTTGAGTGCTTTTTGTTTTTTTATTCCCTTGCCTGTTTGGCTGTGAGTCAATGCAACAGACGTTAGAAAATTGAGTCAGGATATTATGTGTGTAGTAGATCTAGGTAGGTTTAGTGAGAGTGTATATGATGTCTGGATAAGAGTAAGACTATAATGTGTGATGTCTAAATAAATAATAAACCAGCCAATTTGCATGGTTGAGTGTCTATGTGTGTAACATGAAGTGAGTATATTCACGATGATAATTGTAATCCATATTGTATCACCATCATAGTTGCATCAAAATTACATTAAACATTACTTTCATAGAAAAACACATCCCAGCATTTCCATAGTAACTGACGTTTCACATGATTATGAAAGAGACATTGCATTACTATAGAGATGGCTTCACTACAGTACAAATGTATCCCATACAATATGTTGTTAGAAAAGTTCTTGACAATGGGGAGAGGGAAAGATGTGGAGAGAGAAAGAGAGTGAGAGAAGAGAGAGAGATCAAGTGTGTGTGTGCATCTGTATGTGTAAGCGAGCATGTAATTGAGTGTGTGTGCGTGTATCAACTTCATTGTGTTCAGATATTTAACAGTCCCCGTTATATTTTCCGTAACCTGATGTCCCCGTAGAATTTTGTACAGCCATGTTGTTATGGAGCTGTCTCAGAAAAGCTGTCTGTCAATAAAGAGTTTGTCCACAGAGAGAAAGGCATGCTTACCCCTCTCCCTCTGTTGCCTCTGTACAGGATACAGCTCCTCTTCAGTGTTATTACCTCCATGGAAATGAAATAATAGAAAATAAAACTTTATCGACCACACAATTATGGACATTCACAAAAACATTTTGAGCACTGCAGCATTATCAATAACAAGATCATAACCTTCATAATGTTCATCTTCATCATCCTCGTCATTATCCTCAGCAGCAAAAGCAGTAGCTAAAGAATCTAAATGTTCATCATCATCATCATCATCACCACCACCATCATGGTTCATGTTTAAATCAATAGTGTGGGCTGGGCCAGCTAGCAGCTAATGCAACAGAGGGGCTGTGCATTACCCGGAGTGGACCAATTTCAAGAGTGCTTTGCCATTGTTTTATTACAGCTCAAGGTCAGCTGAGGAAGATGAAGTAGCCTGTGCTTCCCATCTAGCACGGCCTAATTTATCACTCTCATTCCCCCACTACACCCTCTCTCCCACTGGGGACGCAGGCAGCACCGCAGCACCGCAGCACAGGGTCCTGAATATTACAGTTGGGGCTGACCTGGGGATGGTTCAACCTGAACGCAGCACACCACAGGGCCATGCACAGGCCCATGCCAACAGCAGGATGCTCCCATGGGTGAAGGGGGGAAAGAGGGGTGGCTTGTGGGGGAGGGTGAGAGAGGTAAGGGAGGAAGAATGTAAATGTGTGTGTGTGTGTGTGTGTGTGTGTGTGTGTGTGTGTGTGTGTGTGTGTGTGTGTGTGTGTGTGTGTGTGTGTGTGTGTGGTGTGTGTGTGTGTGTGTGTGTGTGTGTGTGCGCACAATATTAAAACGTCGGTTGTGTGAAACAGATGAAGAGAGAATATGCAAGAGAGAAAGAGAGAAATAAAGAGAGAGAGAGAAAGGGGAAATGTGGTGGGTGGAGAGTTCAGCAACATGGCAGGGCTCCATCACTTTTTGGAGCTCGTTGTGTTCACCTGTTAAATGGGCGCTTCGATTATTACTCAGAATATGGTCAGGATTATTATTGTCACTACAGCTTTGTGCAAGGTAATTGTTGTAGCCCCAGCTGAGGACATTTCCTGTTGTGACCTACTACGCTCCCTCCTCCCCTTGCCCTATGCCACACACACCCACGCTCAATCATCAGACACACACGCAGCAGACTGTCCAGCAGTTCTCATTAGCCCAAACCTTAATAGCCCTCAGGGACCAGGCTGAAGTCTGGGCTCTGATGAAACCCAGGAGATCAGAGGGTTTAATTCTGACTGGACTAGAGACCCAGGACACACACACACACACACACACACACACACACACACACACACACACACACACACACACACACACACACACACACACACACACACACACACACACACACACACACACACACACACACACACACTCTTTCATCCCACAACCCTTCCCATACTCTACACACCTCCCTCCCTCCCTCACCCCTTCCTTCCTTCCTTCCTTCCTCTCATATCCAGCCTATGTTGTCTCTCTTCTCTCAGCACCTCAGGCAGTGGCCTTCCTCTTTGTCCTGCGTCTTCAGAGGTTTCTTCTGTGTACACTCCCTCGCAGGCAGGCCGGCTCTGTGCTCTGACTGTTTGATGGTGCTTGGACTGACTGCAACAGTGCAACAGCAGTGTGCCTGCCCGCCTAGTTGCCTGGTGCATGGGCTAATACAGATGAAGTGTATCTAGGCCACAGTGCAGTCTCATCAGCCCTGCGTAATTAGAATTCAAAGATATGTTCTACCCAAGGATGCTTTAAAGAACCTCCTATATATAAATAGAGGAAGAGTATCTAATTAAGAGCTCATTCTTCTCTAAGTCAGATTGTATCTCCTTTCTCTTTCTCTCCAATTATGACACCCCTGCCCTTTTCTGTTTCATGTGTGCTGGGATTTCAAGGCTGAGGAAGAGTGTGAGGACACTTTCAAAACACCAAGGAGATGTGCAGGGCCCGAGCGTGAGCAAGGGCAACATCTGTGCCTGTCTGGGAGAGGGAGAAGAGTGTGTTGGTGGGAGGGGAGAGATAGAGAAAGAGAAAGAGAAAGAGAGGGAGTGAGGAAGGGAGGGAGGGAGAGAAGGACGGAGAGAGAGAGAGGTAGGGAGGGAGGGACAGCGTCGTCCGGTGTTTGGCCGGGGTAGGCCGTCATTGTAAATAACAATTTGTTCTTAACTGACTTGCCTAGTTAAATAAAGGTTTAAAAAATTAAATAATAAAAAATAAAAAGAAAGAGAGGGAGGGAGGGAGGGGGGAGGGAGGGGGGAGGGAGGGAGGGAGGGGGAGGGAGGGAGGGGGGGGAGGGAGGGAGGGAGGGAGGGGAGGGGGGGAGGGAGGAAGGGAGGGAGGGAGGGAGGGAGAGAGATAAAGTGATTATGTGTGTGCACTTGTTTGTGGGTGTATGTGTTCGTTTATTTGTTTGTGTGTGTGTATGTGTTTGAGCTACAGCTCGTAATCAGTTTACACGTGCATACGGTGCAGCCTCTACACAAACATTCACACACAGAGACATACACACGAACACGCACTCGCGCACACGTGCACACACACAAACACACCTTAATTACCTGGCCTCATGAGCCCTGTGCCGATATTCTGTCAGCAGATTCACCTCATAATCCCCCACCCCCGCCCTGAAACAACAGCTGCACTGTCCTACGCAGACACTATAACACCACCACCACCAAATATACAGATAGTAGCATAACCACCTAGCTGTACAGACACTATACATTAACACCACCAACTATACCATCAGCTATACAGATAGTAGCACCTATCTATACAGATGCTATAACACCACCACCACCAAATATGCAGATAGTAGCATAACCACCTAGCTGTACAGACACTATACATTAACACCACCAACTATACCATCAGCTATACAGATAGTAGCACCTATCTATACCGATGCTATAACACCACCACCACCACCACCACCAAATATACAGATAGTAGCATCATCACCTAGCTATACATGCACTATAACACTAACAACACCTACTATACAGATAGTAACATTAACACCTAGCTGTACAGACACTATAACACCACCAACTATACAGATAGTAACATTTTATCGACTATTTACGTTTTAGTGTACCTGAGGTTGGATTAGAAATGTTGTTTGAAATGTTTGTACCAAGTTTACAGGTAACTTATTAGATACTTTGTAGGCATGTTGGGTGAGTTGAAACCGGTGTAATTCTGAATCAAACGCGCCAAATAAATTGACATTTTTGGGACATAAAGAAAGACATGATCAAACAGAAGGGCCATTTGTGATGTTTCTGGGACATTTTGGAGTGCCAACAGAAGAAGATCTTCAAAGGTAAGGCAATAATTATAGCGCTATTTCTGACTTTCGTGGCGCACCTGCCTGGTTGAAATATGATTTTCATGTGTTTGTATGCGGGGCGCTGTCCTCAGATAATCGCATGGTTTGCTTTCGCCGTTAACAAGAAGTTACGCTTTATTTTGATGTATTACACTTTCTATTTTCGTGAATGTTGAATATTGATATTCCTGTAGTTTGAATTTGGCGTGCTGCCATTTCACTGGATATTGTCAAATCAATCCCGCTAAAGGGATTGGCGCATGAAGGGATCCATAAGAGGTTTTTAAGCAAACCAGACAGGATAATTGTATTATTACATTTTTTTTAAGGATAGCCAGGTGCACACTCCAACACTCAGACATACTTTACAAGCGAAGCATTTGCATTTAGTGAGTCCATCAGATCAGAGGCAGTAGGGATGACCTGGGATGTTCTCTTGATAAGTGTGGGAATTATACAATTTTCCTGTCCTGCTAAGCATACAAAATGTAACGAGTGCTTTTGGGTGTCAGGGAAAATGTATGGAGTAAAAAGTATATTATTTTCTTTAGGAATGTAGTGAATTAAAAGTCAAAGTTATCAAAATGTAAATAGTAAAGTAAAGTACAGATACTCCAAAAGATGACTTAAGTAGTACTTGAAAGTATTTTAACTGAAGTACTTTACACCACCGCCACCTAGCTATACAGACACTAGAACACCACCACCAACAACTATACAGATAGTAACATAACCACCTAGCTATACAGACACTAGAACACCACCAACAACAACTATACAGATAGTAACATAACCACCTAGCTATTCAGACACTAGAACACCACCATCACCAACTATAGAGATAGTAACATCACCACCTAGCTATACAGACACTAGAACACCACCACCAACAACTATACAGATAGTAGTATAACCACCTAGCTATACAGACACTAGAACACCACCAACAACAACTATAAGGATAGTAGCATAACCACCTAGCTATACATGCACTATAACACTAACAACACCAACTATACAGATAGTAACATCATCACCTATCTGTACAGACACTATAACATTAACACCACCAACTATACAGATAGTAACATCCCCATATAGCTATAAATGCACTATAACACTAACAACACCAACTATACAGATAGTAGTATAACCACCTAGCTATACAGACACTATAACACCACCACCACCAACTATACAGATAGTAGTATAACCACCTAGCTATACAGACACTATAACACCACCACCACCAACTATACAGATAGTAACATAACCACCTAGCTGTACAGACACTATAACACCACCACCAACAACTACAGAGGGGGAAAAAAGTATTTGATCCCCTGCTGATTTTGTACGTTTGCCCACTTACAAAGAAATGATCAGTCTATAATTTTAATAGTAGGTTTATTTGAACAGTGAGAGACAGAATAACAACAAAAAAATCCAGAAAAACGCATGTCAAAAATGTTATAAAATGATTTGCATTTTAATGAGGGAAATAAGTATTTGACCCCCCTGCAAAACATGACTTAGTACTTGGTGGCAAAACCCGTGTTGGCAATCACAGAGGTCAGACGTTTCTTGTAGTTGGCCACCAGGTTTGCACACATCTCAGGAGGGATTTTGTCCCACTCGTCTTTGCAGATCTTCTCCAAGTCATTAAGGTTTCGAGGCTGACGTTTGGCAACTCGAACCTTCAGCTCCCTCCACAGATTTTCTATGGGATTAAGGTCTGGAGGCTGGCTAGGCCACTCCAGGACCTTAATGTGCTTGAGCCACTCCTTTGTTGCCTTGGCCGTGTGTTTTGGGTCATTGTCATGCTGGAATACCCATCCACGACCCATTTTCAATGCCCTGGCTGAGGGAAGGAGGTTCTCACCCAAGATTTGACGGTACATGGCCCCCTCCATCGTCCCTTTGATGCGGTGAAGTTGTCCTGTCCCCTTAGCAGAAAAACACCCCCAAAGCATAATGTTTCCACCTCCAAGTTTGACGGTGGAGATGGTGTTCTTGGGGTTAAAGGCAGCATTCCTCCTCCTCCAAACACGGCGAGTTGAGTTGATGTCAAAGAGCTCCATTTTGGTCTCATCTGACCACAACACTTTCACCAGTTGTGCTCTGAGTCATTCAGATGTTCATTGGCAAACTTCAGACGGGCATGTATATGTATTCTTGAGCAGGGGGACCTTGCGGGCGCTGCAGGATTTCAGTCCTTCACGGCGTAGTGTGTTACCAATTGTTTTCTTGGTGACTATGGTCCCAGCTGCCTTGAGATCATTGACAAGATCCTCCTGTGTAGTTCTGGGCTGATTCCTCACCGTTCTCATGATCATTGCAACTCCACGAGGTGAGATCTTGCATGGAGCCCCAGGCCGAGGGATATTGACAGTTATTTTGTGTTTCTTCCATTTGCGAATAATCGCACCAAATGTTGTCACCTTCTCACCAAGCTGCTTGGCGATGGTCTTGTAGCCCATTCCAGCCTTGTGTAGGTCTACAATCTTGTCCCTGACATCCTTGGAGAGCTCTTTGGTCTTGGCCATGGTGGAGAGTTTGGAATCTGATTGATTGATTGCTTCTGTGGACAGGTGTCTTTTTTACAGGTAACAAGCTGCGGTTAGGAGCACTCCCTTTAAGAGTGTGCTCCTAATCTCAGCTCGTTACCTGTATAAAAGACACCTGGGATCCAGAAATCTTTCTGATTGAGAGGGGGTCAAATACTTATTTCCCTCATTAAAATGCAAATCAATTTATAACATTTCTGACATGCGTTATTTATTTATTATTTTTGTTGTTATTCTGTCTCTCACTGTTCAAATAAACCTACCATTAAAATTATAGACTGATCCTTTCTTTGTCAGTGGGCAAACGTACAAAATCAGCAGGGGATCAAATACTTTTTCCCCCCACTGTATACAGATAGTAACATCCCCACCTTGCTATACAGACACTATAACACCACCACCAACAACTATACAGATAGCAACATAACCACCTAGCTCTACAGACACTATAACACCACCAACAACAACTATACAGAGAGTAGCACCCTCACCTAGCTATATTGACACTATAACATTAACACCACCAACTATACAGATAGAAACATCACCACCTAGCTGTACAGACACTATAACATTAACGTCACCAACTATACAGATAGTAACATCATCACCTAGCTATACAGACACTATGACATTAACACCACCGACTATACAGATTGTAACATCACCACCTAGCTGTACAGACACTATAACTTTAACACCACCAACTATACAGATAGAAACATCACCACCTAACACCATCACCTACTAGATACTAAGCAACACACCACCTCAACACCTCGATACAAAATAACTCCACAAAATGCCTCAACATCACTACAACACCATTGAAAAACAAGATCTCCTCAAAGTCCTTCAGAGAACTAGAACTGAACCACTATCACTGCATCATCATCATCATCATTCAGTCAAGGGCAGAGAGGAGGGTGGCCATCTTGAATTATAGTGTCCTTTCTTCAATTCTCATTGTATCCCCTTCTGCCCTGACAGGCTTTGGCAGAGGTAGACCGCTAGTGTTGCAGTGCTAATAACAAAGCCTAATGACAAGACGTAATATGATCCATTGATTTTGAACAAAGGGCCTGGAACTGGCAGTACTGGTACTGTTAGTTCAGTTTAAGAACAGAAAGTGATTTTTACCTCAATTTTAATCTCCAGGCGGTATAGAGGCTCAACTCCATGGTTATGTCCCAAACTGTACGATATTCCCTTTATAGTGCTCTACTTTTGACCTGGTCAATTTGGTAATGAATAGTGTTATTGTTGAACAGGTTGAGGAGACTAAATTACTTGGTGTTACCTTAGATTGTAAACTGTCATAGTCAAAACATATACAGTTGAAGTCGGAAGTTAACATACACTTAGGTTGGAGTCATTAAAACTCGTTTTTCAACCACACGACAAATCTCTTGTTAACAAACTAGTTTTGGCAAGTCGGTTAGAACATCTACTTTGTGTATGACACAAGTAATTTTTCCAACAATTGTTTACAGACAGATTATTTCACTTATATTTCACTGTATCACAATTCCAGTGGGTCAGAAGTTTACATACCCTAAGTTGACTGTGCCTTTAAACAGCTTGGAAAATTCCAGAACATGATGTCATGGCTTTAGAAGCTTCTGATAGGCTAATTGAAATCATTTGAGTAAATTGGAGGTGTACCTCTGGATGTATTTCAAGGCCTACCTTGAAACTCAGTGCCTCTGCTTGACATCATGGGAAAATCAAAAGAAATCAGCTAACACCTCAGAAAACAATTGTAGACCTCCACAAGTCTGCTTCATCCTTGGGAGCAATTTCCAAACGCCTGAATGTACCACATTCATCTATAAACACCAAGGGACCACGCAGGTGTCATACCGCTCAGGAAGGAGACGCATTCTGTCTCCTAGAAATGAATGTACTTTGGTGCGAAAAGTGCAAATCTATCCCAGAACAACAGCAAAGGACCTTGTGAAGATGTTGGAGGAAGCAGGTACAAAAGTATCTATATCCACAGTAAAACGAGTCCTATATCGATATAACCTGAAAGGCCGCTCAGCAAGGAAGAAGCCACTGCTCCAAAACCACCATAAAAAAGCCAGACTACGGTTTGCAACTGCACATGGGGACAAAGATCGTACTTCTTGGAGAAATGTCCTCTGGTCTGATGAAGCAAAAATAAAACTGTTTGGCCATAATGACCATCGTTATGTTTGGAGGAAAAAGGGGGAGGCTTGCAAACCGAAGAACACCATCCCAACCGTGAAGCACGGGGGTGGCAGCATCATGTTGTTGGGGTGCTTTGCTGCAGAAGGGACTGGTGCACTTCACAAAATAGATGGCATCATGAGGTAGGAAAATTATGTGGATATATTGAAGCAACATCTCAAGACATCAGTCAGGAAGTTAAAGCTTGGTTGCAAATGGGCCTTCCAAATGGACAATGACCCCATGCATACTTCCAAAGTTGTGGCAAAATGGCTTAAGGACAACAAAGTCAAGGTATTGGAGTGGCCATCACAAAGCCCTGACCTCAATCCCATAGAACATTTGTGGGCAGAACTGAAAAAGGGTGTGCAAGCAAGGAGGCCTACAAACCTGACTCAGTTACACCAGTTCTGTCAGGAGGAATGGGCCAAAATTCACCCAACTTATTGTGGGAAGCTACCCAAAACATTTGACCCAAGTTAAACAATTTCAAGGCAATGCTACCAAATACTAATTGAGTGTATGTAAATTTCTGACCAACTGGGAATGTGATGAACAAAATAAAAGCTGAAATAAATCATTCTCTCTACTATTATTCTGACATTTCACATTCTTAAAATAAAGTGGTGATCCTAACTGACCTAAGACAGGGAATTTTTACTAAGATTAAATGTCAGGAATTGTGAAAACTGAGTTTAAATGTATTTGGTTAAGGTGTATGTAAACTTCCGACTTCAACTGTAGATTCAATGGTTGTAAAGATGGAGAGAGGTCTGTCCATAATGAAGAGATGCTCTGCTTTTTTGACACCATACTCCACAAAGTCCTGCAGGCTCTAGTTTTGTCTTATCTTGATTATTGTCCAGTGCTGCAAAGAAAGACTTAGTTAAGCTGCAGCTGGCCCAGAACAGAGTGGCACGTCAGGCTGTTCATTGTAATCAGAGGGCTGATATAAATACTATGCCTGCCAGTTGAGAAGAGAATAATTTTTATAAGAAACAATGTGTTGAAAGTTCCAAATGGTTTGCATAGTCAACTTACACACAGATCTGACACACACACTTACCCCACCAGACATGCCACCAGGGGTCTTTTCACAGTCCCCAAATTCAGAACATATTGAAGAAAGAGTACAGTATTATATAGAGCCATTATTGCATGGGACTCCCTTCCATCTCATATTGCTCAGATGAACAGCAAACCTGGTTTAAAAAACAGACAAAGCACCATATCACGGCACAACGCCTCTTCCCTATTTGACCTAGATAGTTTGTGTGTATGTATTGATATGTAGGCTACGTGTGCCGTTTTTTAAATTGATGTAGTTCTGTCCTTGAGCTTGTCTATTAATGTTCTGTATTATGTCATGTTTCATTTTTGGGTGGACCCCAGGAAGAGTAGCTGCTGCTTTCGCAACAGCTAATGCGGATCTTAATAAAATACCAAATACCACTACCACATCTATAAAAGGTCAAGCTGGCAAAGTGACAATGACAATGTTCTATTTCAGGGTTGCTGGATTCATTGTCATATACTGACGTGTGATTGCGTTCCAAAGTGCTGTGAGTTTTGACCATGTTGAGGCATCTTGGATGGAGTCAGGGAGACAGCCTGCTTGGCCTTTCCCACGAGAGCAATGTCCCCTCTCATTTGGGCCGGAGCCAGCCACCAAACACTTCTCAGCTGTTGCATCACTTCCTGAGAAGAAGGAATGAGGGTCGTGTGACAAAGCAGTGGCTACTGGCGATGATGTCATCAATAGAACAATGAGGACACAGTTTGGACTGAAACACCCGGCGGAGAGCAGTGAAAGCACAACGTCCTGAAATAGTAGCACACGTCCTGTCCCACCCCACTCGGCACTCGGCACCCCTTCTCACGACTCTCTCTTCCCCCTCCTCTGTTATTCTGTGCTGTGATCCAAACTGTGACTGCATTGAGCCGTATTGTGTTTGTATGTGTTTGAGACTACTGAATGTGAGAGAGGCACAGTCGGAAAATAACAGGTTGAAGGAAGAGAAGGACAAACAAAACAATTTCAATTTCAAAGCGGAGGTATCAGCCATTCTCTCTCTGTCCGGTATTCTCTCTCTGTCCGGTATTCTCTCTCTGCCTGGTATTCTCTCTCTGTCCAGTATTCTCTTTCTGTCCGGTATTCTCTCTCTGCCTGGTATTCTCTCTCTGTCCAGTATTCTCTCTCTGTCCGGTACTCTCTCTGTCCGGAAGGGAAGGCGAGCAAAGCGGTAGTGTAGTGGTGGTATAATGACACCATGAGGGTGAGAGGGTCAGTGCTGTAATCAGTGAAGCTGTAATTGACACACACAGTCCCTCAGATCAAGAACAAAACCCGGTCACTTCTCTACCACTAGAATAAACGACATCCACACCCGCCAACACAGCAGAGAGAGCCCAATGCTGTTATTCAGCTCACCGAGTTTATTCACAGCTAGTGTTCACACCCCGCCAGAACAGTGGCAAACAAAGAGGGGGATGAAGAGGACTAGCAGAGAAGGTCTGTGTGGACTTTGAGGGTTCAGAGGAGTTAAAGAGCTGCCTGAGCTCTGGGTGTCAGTCAGAACGGCTCATTTTGTGCCACTAATAGTCAGTGTGGTAACAGGGAGCTGGGAGCAGGCGGAGGCATACACTCTGACTTTTCATCCCCCAGCTGCTTAATTTATGCAGCATCTTGCAGTGCTTCTGAGCTGAATAGCAGGCGCGGATGGAATTTGAATTGAAGGGAGTTCGAGAAGTTTGAAGTCACAGCGTTCTTTTCTGTTCTGTTCTGAGGCAGGGAAGGGCTCTGTGTGTGTGTGTGTGTGTGTGTGTGTGTGTATGTGTGTGTATACATGCGCATGTGTGTGTACTGAGGCATCTCTACAGTAAATACAGACAGCGATACCAATTCCAGGATGGTGTGACATGTGTCTATGTGCTGATTTCTCTCTGTGCTCCTCTCTAATTCCTCATATCTCTCACCTTGGCTTTCTGAGGCTCAACCTGACACCCAAGGAGATTCCACTTCCCACCCCTCCCTATCTCCCTCTGTCCTCTTTTGCCATTCTCCCCCACCCCCCCCACTCTCTACCATCCTTCCTCTCCCCTTTGCCTCCTCCTTCACTCACACTCTCCCTCACCCGACCCTACTTGCCCCCCCTCTCCCTCCATCCCCCTCTCCCTACTTGCTGCCTTCCTCCCTCCTACCACACAACCCCTCTCTCAATTCCTCCCCCCTCCCTCCATCCGTCCCGCTTCCCATCCTGGTGAATAACAGATATAAGGCATCTACTTCTGTTCTGAACATGGTTTCATTTCTGGCTTCCCGTCTTTTTTTCTCCTACTGAAGCAATTTGAGAAAAGATGCTTGCTCCAGGGCTACAGTGGCAGAGCCCCTGTTTGATATGCTGTCTGCCTTATGAGCTGTCAAGACACAGAGCAGAAATCAGATGGGAGTGCCTAGGTGAGGAGGGAGGGAGGGAGGGAGGGAGGGAGGGAGGGAGGGAGGGAGGGAGGGAGGGAGGGAGGGAGGGAAGGAAGGAGTGATGAGAAAAAAACTAAGCAGCATGCTTCCAAGCGAGCCAGCGTGGAGATACACTAATTACCCAGGCCATAATTAGAGCTACGTCTGACAAACAGAAACAGGCTTTCATCCCTCCCCCATCCCTCCCTCCCCTCACTTTGGGTGAGTCCGCACTCATCCATGTTCCACATTCCTCTCCTCTCCTCTCCTCTCCTCTCCTCTCCTCTCCTCTCCTCTCCTCTCCTCTCCTCTCCTCTCCTCTCCTCTCCTCTCCTCTCCTCTCCTCTTGTTTCTTCCTGCCTTTTGGCTCTTCACTTTTCAGGAGAAATCCCCCTCCCCCTTCTCTTTCTTATTCTCTTCTTCCTGCCTGTCGAAATAAACATGATGCCCTGACAATTTTCAGGAGAAATCCCTGTCCGACATAATTTTGGGTGAATCCTCACTCATCCCCCTTCTTCCTCTTATCTCTCCTCTTCTCTTCTCCTCTTCTTCTCCCCATCTGTCGAACATGAACGTAGGGCTTTTAACTTTTCAGCAGAAAATCAATGCTCTACTTTGGTCTGACTGGGAGTAAACTCAGAGGAGGATGTAAAAGAAGAAAAGTAGGGCAGATGTAAACTCCTTCTCCAATTTCCAATGATATTTCTCTGGCTGTGATCACTTTTACGATGAGAGTGGTCATGATTTAATCTCCTCTAATAACGCCAATGATAACTATATCACGGACAGCATTTCCAGAGGACAGTATTGTAATCAAAGGTGCATATTGGGTTATTATTTCACTCTCAGTCTTGGTTTGGCATTATCATCAATCATGTTGGTACTCATAAACACTGTTTGTTCAAATCCGAGGTGATATATTTGTTGGAAAATTAGATTCTGGCATGGAGTCATTCATTAAAACCTCTTAAGGATCTGCCCCTTTTTTTCATTTTTCACCTAAAATGACATATCCACATCTAACTGCCTGTAGCTCAGGCCCTGAAGCAACGATATGCATATTCTTGGTACCATTTGCAATATTACACTTTGAAGTTTGTGGAAATGTGAAAGCAATGTAGGAGAAAATAACACAATAGATCTGGTAAAAGATAATACAAAGAAAAAAAAAACTTTTTTTTTTTTTTGGTACCATCATCTTTAAAAGGCAAGATACATTTTGCCCACTAGATGGCAGCAGTGTATTTGCAAAGTTGTACACTGATCCAATGAACCATTGCATTTCTGTTAAGAATTGAGTATCAAGACTGCCCAAATGTGCCTAATTTGTTCATTAATAACTTTTCATGTTCAAAATTGTGCACTCTCCTCAAACAATAGCATGGTATTCTTTCACTGTAATAGCTACTGTAAATTGGACAGTGCAGTTAGATTAACAAGCATTTAAGCGTTCTGCCAATATCAGATATGTCTATGTCCTGGGAAATGTTCTTGTTACTTACAACCTCATGCTATCCGCATTAGCCTACGTTAGCTCAACCGTCACGTGGAAGGGACACCAATCAGTTAAGTCCTCCTCTCATTTACACTGCACACGACACAAGGCAGACGCCAGGTTCACGGTTGGGCCCCTGTGTTTGAATACATGAGCATGGAGCTAGAGGTTTCTTCTATTATATTTCTGAGAATAATAAATGGAATTCGGTTTCAAACAGCAACATTTGTTTCAATTGGATTCTGGGCCGTTCTCTGTTGCTCAGACAAGTTCAAGCATCAAAACAGGACGGCATCGAGAACGCCTGCTTGGTGTGTGTGACAGACACTATGACAGGTGAGGGGGGAATGTGTGTGTGTTTGGGGAGGAGGGGGGGCGGGAGAGGCAGTGGATGCAGTCAATGGCACTTCAGATGAAAGGAAGAAAGCTATGGAGGGGAGACGACTAAGAGATTGCATTTGACAACAAGAAAATGACAATCAAGTTTGATATAAAGCTGTAGGAATAAAAATATATCATAGGAAAAGATAAGCGGGCCAATGTGTGCTCTGCATACATGATCTCATGTGTGTGTGTGTGTGTGTGTGTGTGTGTGTGTATGTGATGGAGAGAGAAGTGAGTCACGGCCAGTCACAACACTGCGCGTCCCCCACGACCAGTCAGTCAGATGATTGGAGCAGATAGTGGACGGTGGGGCCGTGGGCAGTACTGAGGGAGAGACAGAAACAGCTAGGCCAGCCCTATTTATTGAATTGAGCTTAAACAGAAAATACTGAGTCGGAGTTGGCAGGCAGGGCCCTGCTGTTTGTTAGTTAATGTGTATGCTTGGAGAAGAGGACAGAGATGACTATCATAGAGGGAGTTTATGTTGCTCCTTCCTGAGAGAG
This sequence comes from Salmo salar, assembly GCF_965601325.2. Classification (NCBI taxonomy): domain Eukaryota; kingdom Metazoa; phylum Chordata; class Actinopteri; order Salmoniformes; family Salmonidae; genus Salmo; species Salmo salar. The sequence goes on along the minus strand of NC_138310.1, from coordinate 33,649,527 downwards.
TGCTGATGGATGGAGTGATGGGGGGCTGACTGGCTGGTTGGCTGGCTGGCTTGCAGGCTGAGGGAGGCTCTGGCTGTGAGGCTGGTCATGTGAGGTCTCACACAGCACATCACTGCCTTCATGTGGTTATGTTTAGAACTGCATCTGAAATATGATGCAGTTGCCCATATATACAGTAGATGGCGATAGTGCACTACTACTTATTCGTTCTTGGCAGCAGATAGCAGCAGGGGAGTTGATCAAAGTTCCTTTCATCAATAAATGTTATACATTTTCAGAATATTAATTCAAATGGACACATTTGTCAATCATAGTCTAACACTCATTTATTAAAACAAACTTTGCCCAATGGTAGGACCACAGGTCCATCTTTGACAGATTTATGGAGGCTGTCATTTTAGTCAAGCAGCATGACCTTATGCAACACATCTCCTTTGCATAGTGTTGATCAGGTTGTTGATTGTGGCCTGTGGAATGTTGCCTCACTCCTCTCCAATGACTGTGCAAAGTTTCTGGATATTGGCAGGAACTGAAAGCGCTATCGTACACGTTGATCCAGAGCATCCCAAACATGCTCAACGGGTGACATGTCTGGTTAGTACTGGGAAATGTTCAGCTTCCAGGAATTGTGAGGAGATCCTTGCGACATGGGGCCGTGCATTATCATGCTAAAACATGAGGTGATGGGGGCGGAAGAATGGCACAACAATGGGCCTCAGGATCTCATTCAAATTGCCATTGAATACAATGTAATTGTGTTTGTTGTCCGTAGGTTATGCCTGCCCATACCATAACCCCAACACCACCATGGGGCACTCTGTTCACAACGTTGACATCAGCAAAACGCTCGCCCACACAACGCCATAAACGCTGTCTGCCATCTGCTCGGTACACTTGAAACTGGGATTCATCCGTGAAGAGCACACTTCTCCAGCATGCCAGTGGCCATCGAAGGTGAGCATTTGCCTACTGAAGTCGGTTATGACACTGAACTGCAGTCAGGTCAAGATCCTGGTGAGGATGATGAGCATGCAGATGAGCTTCCCTGAGTTTGTACAGAAATTCTTCGGCTGTGCAAACCCACAGTTTAATCTGCTGTCTGAGTGGTTTCAGACGGTCCCACAGGTGAAGAAGCCGGATGTGGAGGTCCTGTGCTGGCATGGTTACACATGGTCTGCGGTTGTGAGGCCGGTTGGACGTACTGCCAAATTCGTACTGCCAAAATGACGTTGGAGGCTAATGGTAGAGAAATTAACATTACATTATCTGGCAACAGCTCTGGTGGACATTCCTGCAGTCAGCATGCCAATTGCACACTCCCTAAAAACATCTGTGGCACTGTGTTGTGTGACAAAACTGCACATTTATTACCTTTTATTGTCCCCCAGCACAAGGTTCACCTGTGTAATGATTATGCTGTTTAAGCAGCTTCTTGATATGCCACAACTGTCATGTGGATGGATTGTCTTGGCAAAGGAGCAATGCTCACTAACAGGGATGTAAATATTTGCGAGAAATAAGCTTTTTGTGCGTATGGAACATTTCTGCGATCTTTCGTTTAAGTTTTACATGTTGCATTTATATTTTTGTTCAGTATAGTTACTGCCTCACTTCATGTTTAAAGGAGAGGTAACTGTTATTGAGCTGTCTGGGTATTGAACCGTACTGATGCGTTGAATCATTCAAATGACCCAGCTTGATGTATATTTATGTACTCGATAGAACTTAACTCACAAACACCTTTGAATCACAGATTGTTTGAAACTGCCTGACATGTTTTCACCCCTACAATGTGTTTGAACCAACCAGTGTTCCTTTTTATATTTGTCTTCAATCCTGCTCTCTCGCTCCTAATGTGAGAAAACTATCAAGTTATTGTCAACAGCTCCTTTGCTAAAATAAACCCCCCACCAGTAACCCATAGCAACAGTGTTTCACAAGCTGAGACAAGCATTTGAAACAGATGGACCAGAGGACCAGCACATCACAAAAAACGAAATCTGATTATCCATCACCACACATTCAAAAGGACACAGTCTATGTATATTCACCACATTATTCTACATCAACAACAACATTGTTCGACAACAACATTGTTCTACACCAAAAACAGCTTCATCTGATATTTTTTTTGAATGTTTTATCCTTATTTTATTGTATTTTATTACCGAAAAAGCCAGTAAGGATCTGAAGATGGTAGGTAATTCTAGCTAATTGTTTCATTTTGGCATCAGCCATCATTACCTGAGTGTTCAGATAGTGTCAGGTTAATGTCTTTCTGTCAGTATGTCCAGTGGTGGGGAGTGCACGGGCCTCCTTCACACACCAGGCCTAGGTCTGCAGTGAGTCGCCCTGCCCAGCAATCTGTCACCACCAGCTGGGCTCATTACCCCGACCCTTCCCCTGTCCCCTGGTAGGATAGACAGAGCTGCCATTCTGCTGTCCGTCCATCAGCCAACACAGACAGATGTTCATTAGAGCCTCATTTCCCCTCCCAATCTATTGGAAAATCTAACATCTATTATCATAGATGGGCCCTGTCTATTTAGCCACTCTGCTGTTTCTTCCCATGTCCCTTCTGACATTGTCACTGTGCTCACTCTGTATAAGTCTCACTAGCTGAGGGGTAATTAGGGACCTCAGGTTGAATACAGAAGACACATATGTTTATATTTTCAGCTTTGATCACTTGTTGCTTCACCGTAGATATCAATACACAGAATTAGGATTTTAAAGTGGACACAACACAATATTTCCATGAGAGTTAAAAGGGAAAACATTTTCTGTAAGGTTTGGGGCTCATTGGATACCAATGGTATGGGAACATCTCCTGATCTGATACATGGTCAGGGACAGTGATTTGGCGGGGCAGATGGGAGTGGAGATGGGGTGGGAGTAGGTGGGAAGGGGTAGGGGAGCCCCTCCTTGGCCCTTTATCAACCGGCTCAGGCCTCAGCCCAGGCCTAGCCCATGTCACTCAGCAGTAGGATCCAGTTGACCAAAGGGACGTGGAGGTTGGCTCTCCTCTTCCCAGAGAGAGGGGCCTTGTTCCTGCCTGCCTGTGATGAGACACAGGCTGCTGACAGAGTAGAGGACTCTCCAGTCCCTCTCCGCTAGAGGAAGATGCTACTCTGTGACATTGAGACTGTGGACTAGCTGCACTTTCCGATCCCTCCCCACTCAACTCTCCAATCCCCTATTCATACTCACAGGCTACCTCATAACAGAACGTGTCACTCAACCTAGGAAGCTAGTCTCAGAGAGAGAGGGGGAAATAGCTCTGTTTGTGTGTGGGGGGTGTGTGCGTTCACTACACAGGGGGCAATATAGCTATGGGTACTGATTGGGCTTACTGTGCAGCTCTTCTCTAGGTAGATAAAAGCCTAGTGAGTCTGTCTCAGAGTGGGTATATTAACGCTGTCAGCATTGTGCTAAGGAATGCTTTGTGTCTGCTACTATATGGACTAGAACCCCTTAGAGCAGAGTTTCCAAACTCGGTCCTGGATCCCCTACTGGGTGCATGTTTAGTTTTTTGCCCTAGCACTACACAGCTGATTCAAGTAACCAACTCATCATCAAGTTTTAATTATTCCAATCAGCTGTGTAGTGCTAGGGAAAAAAACTAAACTGCACCCAGGAGCGGCTTAGAGGATGGTTATAATGTTTAATGGTCAGTTATAAAGGAGCAGAAGGAGGAGAATGAGGAAGGGGAGGGGTAGGAGGATGAGGAGGAGAAGGAAGTGGAAGAGCAGGAGGATGAGGAGGATGAGGATGAGGAAGTGGAAGAGAAGGAGGATGAGGATGAGGAAGAGTAGGAGAATGAGGAGGAGAAGGAAGTGGAATGGCAGGAGCATGAGGAGGATGAGGATGAGGAGGAGGAAGAGTAGGAGGATGAGGAGGAGAAGGAAGTGGAAGCGCAGGAGGATGAGGAGGATGAGGAAGTGGAAGAGTAGGAGGATGAGGAGGATGAGGAGGAAGAGGGGGAAGAGGAGGAGGATGAGGAGGAGAAGGAAGTGGAATGGCAGGAGGATGAGGAGGTGGAAGAGGATGAGGAGGAGGAGAAGGAAGATGAGGAAGAGGACGATGTGGAAGAGCAGGAGAATGAGAAGGAGGAGGAGGAGGAGGAGGAGGAGAAGGAAGTGGAAGAGCAGGAGGATGAGAAGGAGGAGGAGGAAGAGGAGGAAGCGTGGTAGGATGAGGAGGAGAAGGAAGTGGAAGAGCAGGAGGATGTGGAGGATGCAGAGCATGAGGCAGAGGAGGAAGAGGAAGAAAAGGAGGAAGTGGAAGAGAGGTTGGAGGAGGAAGAGGAAAAGGATGAGGATGAAGAGCCTCTCCCAGCCTCCCCCAGCCTCTCCCAGCATCCCTCAGCCTCTCCCAGCACTCCCCAGGTTCTCCCAGCATCCCCCAGCCTCCCCCAGCCTCTCCCAGCCTCCCCTAGCCTCTCACAGTATCCACCCGCCTCCCCGGCCTTCCCCAGCATCCCTCAGCCTCTCCCAGCATCACCCAGCCTCCTCTGTTCTTTCCCAGCCTTCACCAGCCTCCTCTGGCCTTCCCCAGCCTCCCCCAGCATCCCCCAGACTCACACACCCTCTCCCAGCCTCCCCTGGCCTTCCCCAGCATCCCCGTTTTTTTTCTAAGAGTGTAACGTATACACACATCTACACACACACGCACGCACGCACGCACGCGCACACACACACACACACACACACACACACACACACACACACACACACACACACACACACACACACACACACAGTCTCTGTCTGGGGAAGTCCAGTCTATTATATGATTAATAGGGCGGAGCAGCTACCCTCCTGTACCTCATGCTATCTCTCTGCTGAATTTGGAAAAATAAGCAGCCAGTCAGCTAACATGACATACAGAAGAAAAACTTCACAGCTCACTGGCATACAGTACAGAATGGGTATGATAGAGCTTAGCTTGCAATGAACCTCAAAGCTAGAGGAAAATAGAGAGAGGATTGAACTGTAAGCTCAATTTTTTCTTTTACTGTTATCGTACCAGGTATGTTGACTGAGATCACATTTTTATTTATAACATTGGCTGCCGAGGAGAGGGGAGAGGAGAGAGGACAGAGAAGAGGGGAGGGGAGGAGACGATACGGGAGGAGACGAGAGGAGACAAGAGACAAGAGGAGAGGAGATGAAACGAGAGGAGACGAGATGAGAGGTGAGGAGAGAAGACAAGAGGAGAGGAGACGAGGAGATGAAAGGAGACGAGAGGGGACAAGAGGAGACGAGAGGAGATGAGAGGATAGAAGATGAAAAGAGGAGACGAGACAAGAGGAGAGAAGACAAGACAAAAGGAGTGGAGACAAGAGGAGAGGAGATGAGAAGAGAGGAGATGAGAGGAGACGAGAGGAGAGGAGACGAGGAGACGAGAGGAGAAGAGTTGTGGCCATGGTAGTCTGAGCACACTCGTTTTTGACTGTACTGGTGTCCTGAGGTGCAACAGAAAATAGAGAGCAGCACAGTACAATTTTGAGGTTGATTCTCAGACCTAACATAACAGATAATGTGTGTATGGGTTTGTGTGTGGGTGTGTTGGGGGGGGTTGGGTCAATGTACTGGGCAGTGGCAGTGCACCTAACCCCATGGTCGGCCTTGATGAGACTGAAAAGCCTGACAGAACTGATATTTTCACAGAGAGCTGTAAGGATTTCAGAAACCTTTTTAAAAAAAACATAGTAAAACTAAAATTGACCAGTGGTGAGGTATTAAAAATGTGCTCAAATGCAAAGCGAGAAATTATTTGAGATCAACGTGCCACATTTTATTGTGGCACGTTAACGTCAGAGCTCACTTCAACACTCTGAATATTTTTTGGTTGGCACTTCTTGGTTACATGCCCTTGGACTCCCATTCCATATTTCCATTTTAGTATTTTTATTGGGTGTGGGGAAAAATATTTAGCTGGGCCTTTGACTGATTACTTTGCCGCCAGTCCAACCATTCATAGGAGACTGACATGGTTTTGAAACTGTTTGGCTAACTTAACCCCATTAGCTGGCACTGATCAACATGGTTTGGAGACCTTGGATGTGACGAGAAATGGAGAGAAGAGAGGAGGGATGAGAGGATGGGAAGAGAGGAGGGATGAAGGAGTGAAGAGAGAAGGGGAAGAAAGGAGGGATGAGAGGAGGGAAGAAGAGGGAAGAGAGGAGGGAAGAGAGGAGGGGAGAGAGGAAGGAAGAGGGGAGGGGAAGAGAGAAAGGGAAGAGAGGAGGGAAGGAAGGGGGAGGGGAAGAGAGAAAGGGAAGAGATGAGGGAAGAGAGGAGGGAAGAGAGGAGGTAAGAGGAGGTTAGAACAGAACAAGTCTCTATTGGCTTGTTATTAAGATAACAGCACACTTCAGCACACTATCAGGCATATCACTGGACTGTCATCGAGGCTCGACGGCCGAGGTCGGGGGAGTGGACTGCGGACCCTGAAACAAAGCTTTGTCCACTCTCTGATGGATGGGTTCATGGCCCGAGCTGCAGTAATGTCCACTTGGCCCGAGTGTCCCCCCCACCACCACCCCTATCTGACCACTGAGAACTCAGAAGGGACTGAAACCCGATCCACTTCAATTCATTGGAGTAGAGGTATATTTTGTGCTGGGCTGGGGATATAAAGCTAAAACCAGGTATTCATGTCTCCACATTCACCTCATGACACCTCCTTTTCTGATTTTTCCAATATCCAATTATAGCTAGCTAAGCTGAAGATAAATTATACTCTGTCCAAACTCTCCCAAAGTCCCTGACCTCTAACTAATACTGTAGTAGAAGTGCAGTTGCAACAGTTTTCCTCTGCTCTCTGTCAGTCATGACAGGTGGCCATCCATCATGGTCCAGGTATTTGTGTTCACCTGGAGCTGACTGAGTGAAGACAAGGGTCCATGTTGCTCTGTCAGTCACTGAGTAATGATACTGCTGGGTCTCCTCATCTGACCACATCTCACTGAAACGGTCCTCATACCTAACACCAAACACTGGGCTGCCTGACTCACACCGCAGCCTCTTAACATAATCATTTTATAGCAGCTCTGTGCTTTTCATTACTCTACCCACACTCAGTACATCCACAGTACTGAGCATTGACAGACATATGACAAGTTGAAGCACAAGTAATCATTCATAAAGTACACCTCACATAGTTGAGAGGGAAGGGAAGTGAGTGAATGATGTGTTACTAAATTTACTGTGATCAATAACTGCATGGAAAGTGGAATTCAATTGGATTTAATTGAGCTGGCATATTCTCCATGCAATTGGCATATGCCCCATTGCAAGGCTTTCCTGTCCCTGTCCCCCTTCCCTCCCTCCCTGTTTATCCCTGTCCCCCTTCCCTTTCCATGTCCCTGTCCCCCTTTCCATGTCCCTGTCCCCCTTTCCTGTCCCTGCCCCCCTTCCCTGTAAGTGTGGCAGCATAGAGCCCTCAGACAGAGGTTCATCCCACATGGAATAATGATTAGCTGTGGAGGGGAACGCCGCCGCCGCCTCCATAAATTTCGCCACAGCAGCGCTTGAGAGAAAGCTCTGACAACTGGTATCTCACTGGCCGTTCCCTTTCTCCAAACGGAGGGGCATAAATCAGGCCTGCTCCCTAGCGCTGCGGATGGCTGACTGGCTGGCGGGATGGGATGGCTGGCTGGCTGGGTCCAGGGATGCAGAGTTACAATCCACTCACCCTGACCTGGCTGATCTGGAGCTGGGAGAACAGACTCTACTGTGTCGTTGAGGGAACACCCACTGAGAGTTGATCTAATGTATCCTGATTCCACCAACAAAGAGAGAATAGTATAATTTTCCAAATGAACAGTTGTAGCATATGGTAGCACCTGGAAATAATTACAATTAGATGATGCATGTCACACATACTCTTGCAGCAAAATGTCTTCATATTATTTCTTCTTAAACAAATCAAAGAAGCTTTATTGCACCAATCATAGAAGAGCAGCGCTACTGTATATGTGACATATGGTGCCAGAGCCCAGTATGATGACAGACAATATGAGAGGAGAGGGAAGGCTGGCTGGTTGCAGTCATTCTACCATCCTCTACGCCAAACCCATTTGAACCCAAGGAACAGAAAAGCAACATGAGTCCAGAATTTATAGGCCCTGGGTCTGCTAGTTAGACAAGCAGGCTGTCCCTGAGATGCAGTAAATAAGCATTAGCCTAGCGCTACGCTATGGGGCCAGCGGCTGGAACAGTAGTCATGGTGAAATGGGAACCATGCTGTCTCCAGGCCCCAGACAACCAGACGAGAAGCTCTGAGGCAGTTGGAGACAGACAGCCTGTCACGCCCTGGCCATAGAGAGGGTTTTGTTCTCTATTTTGGTTAGGCCAGGCTGTGACTAGGGTGGGCATTCTATGTGCCTTTTTCTATGTTTTGTGTATTTCTTTGTTTTGGTTCTCAATCAGGGACAGCTGTCTATCGTTGTCTCTGATTGGGAACCATACTTAGGTAGCCTTTTCCCACAGGGTTTTTGTGGGTAGTTAATTTCTGTTTAGAGTTTGCACCTTACGGAACTGATTCAGTATTCTCTTTGTTATTTTTGTTTTAGTGTTCAGTTATTAAAATAATCATGAACACTTACCACGCTCCGTTTTGGTCCGATGATTCATCTTCTTCAGACGACGAAGACTGTTACAGAACTACCCACCACCAACGGACCAAGCAGCCTGGTATGGAGGAGCAGAGGGTTCAGGACTCCTGGACTTGGGAGGAGATTTTGGACGGAAAGGGACCTTTGAGACAGGCTGGGGAGTATCGCCGTCGAAGGAGGAACTAGAGGCAGCGAAAGCTGAGAGGCGGCGATATGAGGCAACCCAGCGCAGCAGGCACGAGAGGCAGCCCCCAAAAATGTTTTGGGGGGCACACGGGGAGATTGGCAGAGTCAGGCGATAGACCTGAGCCAACTCCCTGTGCTTACCGGAAGCAGCGTGGTACTGGTCAGGCACCGTGTTATGCAGTGAAGCGCATGGTGTCTCCAGTACGCGCTCATAGCCCAGTGCGCTATATGCCAGCCCTCCGCAAGTGCCATGCGAGAGTGGGCATCCAGCCAGGGTATCCTGCGCCGGCTCTGCGTACTGTGTCTCCTGGGTGCTGGGAGGGCTCAGTTCATCCTATGCCTGCGCTCCGCCCATGCCGGGCGAAAGTGGGTATTCAGCCTGGAAGAGTGGTGTCAAGCGTATGCACCAGATCTCCAGTGCTCCCCCACAGCCCGGTCTATCCTGTGCCTCCTCCACGGACCAGGCCTCCAGTAGGTCTCCCCAGCCTGGTGAGTCCTGTGCCTGCTCCCAGAGACAGGCCTCCTGCATGTCTCCTCAGCCTGGTGAGTCCTGTGCCTGCTCCCAGAGCCAGGCCTCCTGCATGTCTCCCCAGCCTGGTGAGTCCTGTGCCTGACCCCTGTCCGGAGCTGCCAGAGTCGCCCGCCGGTCCGGAGCTGCCAGAGTCACCCGCCGGTCCGGAGCTGCCGGAGTCGCCCGCCGGTCCGGAGCTGCCAGAGTCGCCCGCCTGTCCGGAGCTGCCAGAGTCGCCCGCCTGTCCGGGGCCCACTGCGAGGGTCTCCAGTCCGGGGTCGGCGGCGAGGGTCCCCACTCCAGAGGCGCCACCTAAGTGGGCCAAGCCTAAGGTGGAGCGGGATCCACGTCTCGCACCAGAGCTGCCGCCGTAAAGAAGGCCCACCCGGACCCTCCCCTTTAGAGTCAGGTTTTGCGGCCGGAGTCCGCACCTTTGGGGGGGGGGGGGGGGTACTGTCACGCCCTGGCCATAGAGAGGAATTTGTTCTCTATTTTGGTTAGGCCAGGGTGTGACTAGGGTGGGCATTCTATGTGCCTTTTTCTATGTTTTGTGTATTTCTTTGTTTTGGCCGGGTATGGTTCTCAATCATGGACAGCTGTCTATCGTTGTCTCTGATTGGGAACCATACTTAGGTAGCCTTTTCTCACAGGGTTTTTGTGGGTAGTTAATTTCTGTTTAGTGTTTGCACCTTACGGAACTGTTTCAGTATTCTCTTTGTTATTTTTGTTTTAGTGTTCAGTTATTAAAATAATCATGAACACTTACCACACTACGTTTTGGTCCGATGATTCATCTTCTTCAGACGACGAAGACTGTTACACAGCCCTAGTCTACAGCCAGCTGATGAGGACCGTGGACGTAGAACAGGACTGTATGTAACTGCATGTTAGGTCTCCATGTGGTTTTGATATCTGTGTCCCATATGGCACCCTATTTGACCAGGGCCCAAAAATTAAGCAAACTTTAGATATTGGAAAGCAAACTATAGTAAACTAAAGCATGGGTTTAAGGGGGTTGGAGGTGAGATGAATTTATTCCGTTTTGATAGGTTTGGATAGTCAACAGACCATTCAGGGCAATTAAGGTGTCAAATCAAATGAAATTATATTTGTGACATGCGCCGAATATGTGTAGACCTTAAAGAGAAATGCTTATGGGACTGGCCTCAGAAAGATCTCTAGATCAGTTAATTACCAGGGAGCTAGCTACTTAAAGAATGCCTTCACATTGAACCACTCATTGAAGTGGTCTGTGGTCTAAGTCTGGACCTTATTTGCTGATATAAATCTATAGCTCAGATTCCATTTGACTGACTCTGAAATGTCCCCAACTTAATCAAATGCATGTACAGCCTAGTATTACCCCCTTCTCTAACTACGGAATCAATTTGGCTGTCAAGCCAAAAATAGTCCACGCATGAGCACATAACCAGAGACAGAGGAGAAACCTCTTTGATGGATGAAACCGCAATTCAATTATGTGTCACAGAGTCAGTCGGTCAATCCAGTAGAAAAATGTCATTTCTGAGCGAGAGTGGCGGCTCCCTGTGACCCTACCGTGATCCCTCCTGGTCAGCCAGGTCTCCCCCACTGGGTCACTGACCCCTGGGTGTCACCGCTCCCTTCACCTCCCTTCACCTGGGCCACTCATGCGTGGAACAGTTAGGTTAGAACCAGCCGCCCCATTGAATGGCATTCATAGAGCCAGCTCAATAAATCTGGCCAGAGAAAGGGGGTCTGACCGCTGCCCCTGTTAATCTTACAGACCCCTCTCCTCAGGTGATTCATAGCTTCAGGCATGAAGGTTAATTGCAGGCTGACTGAGAAAGAAAGAAAGAAAGAAAGAGCACCTGTGTGAGTGAGGTGAGTGAGTGTATCCATTGATACGTGTGTGTGTGTGTGTGTGTGTGTGTGTGTGTGTGTGTGTGTGTGTGTGTGTGTGTGTGTGTGTGTGTGTGTGTGTGTGTGTGTGTGTGTGTTGTGTGGTGTGTGTGTGTGTGTGTGTGTGTGTGTGTGTGTGTGGTGTGTGTGTGTGTGTGTGTGTGTGTGTGTGTGTGTGTGTTTGTGTGTGTCAGGTCATACACTCGTAGAAAAGAAAGTTGCTATCTCAAACCTAAAAGGGTCGTTCGGCTGTCCCCATAGGAGAACCCTTTTTAGAACCCTTTTTGGTACTAGGTAGAACCCTTTTCTTTCCAGGTCATGTAGAATCCTTTGTGGAAACAGTTGTACATGGAACCCAAAAGGGTTCTACCCAGTGGTGTAAAGTAACTAAGTAAACATATTTTAAAGTACTACTTACAGTAAGTAGTTGTTTTGGGTTTTGGACAACTTTATCCAATCTGTCTGTCTGTCTGTCTGTCTGTCTGTCTGTCTGTCTGTCTGTCTGTCTGTCTGTCTGTCTGTCTGTCTGTCTGTCTGTCTGTCTGTCTGTCTGTCTGTCTGTCTGTCTGTCTGTATGTATGTATGTATGTATGTATGTGTGAGTCTGTCTGTCTGTGTCTGTCTGTTTGTCGGTGTCTGTCTGTGTGTGTGTCAATGTGAGTCTGTTTGTCTGTCTGTCTGTGCCTGTCTGTGCCTGTCTGTCTGTCTGTCTGTCTGTCTGTCTGTCTGTCTGTCTGTCTGTCTGTCTGTCTGTCTGTCTGTCTGTCTGTCTGTCTGTCTGTCTGTCTGTCTGTCTGTCTGTCTGTCTGATTGTCCATCTGTCTGATTGTCCATCTGTCTGTCTGTCTGTCTGTCTGTCTGTCTGTCTGTCTGTCTGTCTGTCTGTCTGTCTGTCTGTCTGTCTGTCTGTCTGTCTGTCTGTCTGTCTGTCTGTGTATGTGTGTGTGTCCGTCTATGTCTATGTCTGTGTGTCTGTCTGTGTATGTATGTCTGTCTGTCTGTGTCTGTCTGTCCATGTCTGTCTGTGTGTGTGTCTGTCTGTCTGTTTGTGTCTGTGTGTATGTGTGTCTGTCTGCGTTTGTGTGTCTGTCTGTGTCTGTGTGTCTGTCTGCCTGTCTGTCTATGTGTCTGTATGTGTCTGTCTGTCTATGTGTCTGTATGTGTCTGTCTGTCGGTGTCTGCCTGCCTGTCTGTGTCTGTCTGACTGTCTCTGTCTGTCAGCCTGTGTCTGTCTGTGTGTCTGTCTGTTTGTCCGTCCGTCTGACTGTCCATCTGTCTGTCTGTCTGTGTATGTGTGTGTGTCCGTCTATTACTGTGTGTCTGTCTGTTTGTGTGTCTGTCTGTGTCTGTGTGTCTGTCTGCCTGTCTGTCTATGTGTCTGTATGTGTCTGTCTGTTGGTGTCTGTCTGTTCTGTGTCCGCCTGTCTCTGTCTGTCTGCCTGTGTCCGCCTGTCTCTGTCTGTCTGCCTGTGTCTGTCTGTGTCTGTCTGTCTCTGTCTGTCTGCCTGTGTCTGTCTGTCTGTCTGTGTCTGTCTGTCTGTGTCTGTCTGCCTGTGTCTGTCTGTGTCTGTGTCTGTATGTGTCTGTCTTTATCTGTCTGTCTGTCCGTCCGTCCGTCCGTCCGTCCGTCCGTCCGTCTGTCTGTCTGTCTGTGTCTGTCTGTGTCTGTCTGTCCGTGTCTGTCTGTCTCTGTGTGACTGCCTGTGTCTGTGTGAATGTCTGTCTGTCTGTCTGTCTGTCTGTCTGTCTGTCTGTCTGTCTGTCTGTCTGTCTGTCCGGCCGTCTGATTGTCCATCTGTCTGTCGGTTTGTGTCTTTGTCTGTCTGCCTGTCTGTCTATGTGTCCATTTGTGTCTGTCTGTTGGTGTCTGTCTGTTCTGTGTCCGCCTGTCTGTGTCTGTCCACCTGTCTCTGTCTGTCTGCCTGTGTCCGCCTGTCTCTGTCTGTCTGCCTGTGTCTGTCTGTCTGTCTGTGTCTGTCTGTCTGTGTCTGTCTTTATCTGTCTGTCTGTCTGTCCGCCCTGCCCGCCCGCCCGCCCGCCCGTCCGTCCGTCCGTCTATGTCTGTATGTCCGTCTGTGTCTGTCTGTCCGTGTCTGTCTGTGTGTGTCTGTCTGTCTGTCTGTTTGTGTCTGTGTGTCTGTCTGCGTTTGTGTGTCTGTCTGTGTCTGTCTGTCTGCCTGTCTGTCTATGTGTCTGTCTATGTGTCTGTATCTGTCTGTCTGTCTGTCTGTCTGTCTGTCTGTCTGTCTGTCTGTCTGTCTGTCTGTCTGTCTGTCTGTCTTGTCTGTCTGTCTGTCTGTCTGTCTGTCTGTCTGTCTGTCTGTCTGTCTGTCTGTCTCTCTCTTTCTCTCTCGTGAAGTAGATAATAAACAAAAGTGTTCTGTGTCCGCCTGTCTGTGTCTGTCCACCTGTCTCTGTCTGTCTGCCTGTGTCCGCCTGTCTCTGTCTGTCTGCCTGTGTCTGTCTGTCTGTCTGTGTCTGTCTGTCTGTGTCTGTCTTTATCTGTCTGTCTGTCTGTCCGCCTGCCCGCCCGCCCGCCCGTCCGTCCGTCCGTCTATGTCTGTATGTCCGTCTGTGTCTGTCTGTCCGTGTCTGTCTGTGTGTGTCTGTCTGTCTGTCTGTTTGTGTCTGTGTGTCTGTCTGCGTTTGTGTGTCTGTCTGTGTCTGTCTGTCTGCCTGTCTGTCTATGTGTCTGTCTATGTGTCTGTATCTGTCTGTCTGTCTGTCTGTCTGTCTGTCTGTCTGTCTGTCTGTCTGTCTGTCTGTCTGTCTGTCTGTCTGTCTGTCTGTCTGTCTGTCTGTCTGTCTGTCTGTCTGTCTGTCTGTCTTGTCTGTCTGTCTGTCTGTCTGTCTGTCTGTCTGTCTGTCTGTCTGTCTGTCTCTCTCTTTCTCTCTCGTGAAGTAGATAATAAACAAAAGTGAAATAAACAAAATCTCTCCCTCCTTCCCTCCCTCCCTCTGTTTCTCTGTGTGTGGGAACAGCCCAGGGTTAGAGGTTAACTAAGGAAAGGTGCTTTTCCTACTATTATCACCAGTACATTAGGGTCAGGGTTTCTTGGCGTCCCCTCCCTCCTCTCAGGTGAAACCTAGTCATGTGTCCAGTGGCCTCCTAACTGTTACTGTCATCACCCTCTCTAATGTAGACCCCTAGCCGTGCTAAATGAACCCAGCTTTCAGCACAGTATCAGGCCACGCCACGGAGACAGGGCCGCCCCCCTTTCAACTCACACACACCTGTGTGTCCCACAACATCACAGTCCATTTCCCCTCTCCAAGCACAAATGGCCCCAAAACAAAGTCAAACAGTAGGTAGGCTATACCAGTGGTTCCCAAATTGTGGGGCACGCTCGGCAGTGGGCTTTCCGTTTGGGAACCACTGGTATACCTACCTACTGCTGAGGTGCAATTTCAAAATTGGGTAGTGCATCATACATTTTCCTCTTGTCATGTCAGTAATTTTTTTTCCAGATCAACGAGCCCATGTCAGCTAACGTTTTTTATCTAGGATTTTTAGCCCACAGATTTTGTTGTAACGTTTCAGTCACTCAAATATCTCATGAATAAACATTAAGCATGGCAAAACGTATAGAATTGCAAGAAAATTTGCTTTAAAAACGCCAAATGTTCTCTGCACCTCATGACAAAATGTGTAGAATTGCAGGAAATAAGCTTTAAACCTGAAAAATGTTCTCCACCAAAAAGAGGACTGTGAACAGTTTGTGTCATGAACAGTTGTGCCTATAGAAATGGACGTGGCACACACACAGGCAGGGGGGGGGGGGTCCCCAATGCTGGAAGGGGGGTTGAGTGAAAAAGTTTGGGAACCCATAGGCTATAGTATCTGCTGCCGGGTCGCGTTTGAAAAAAGCGCTCTTTAGTATGGTGTGGCAAGAGGGGAGATGGAAAAAAGACACACACACACACACACACACACACACACACACACACACACACACACACACACACACACACACACACACACACACACACACACACACACACACACACACGTACGCATATCCACTGCCTCTTCTCCAAAAAACTTTCAGGGAATGTAGTTTGATCCAACAGCTGTAATTAATAGCCACAGTATAGACAATACTATTCCAAAGACACAAGCAACCGACCACACTTCTCCCTGAGAAATTCCAACATTTTCAAATAATTAAAGCCATGGTAATCACATATGCAGCTGGTGAGTGGTCAAGTCAAAGTATCTAAAGATAGATGTGTGGAGCCTTAGTTAACTTATCGCAGGACAATATTCAGCACGAGAGAGGAGAGGAAATGAATGATAAACAAAGAAGACCTTGGCAGGGCTGGAATAATTATATGCCACTCTATCCAATGTACATAAATAAACCCAGCTCGCACAGAACACTTACAGTTATGGTTCAATTCATTTTTCAGTGCCGGCCAGCCATGTTTTGAAACATGTTTATGGCAGAAGGCGTGTTTTACATTTTACATTAAATATTTTGTTTAGTTTGGCCGGGCCCAGACCCAGAACCAGTGACTCAGGCTAGACACATTCACAGTGTGACATTAACAATCCATCATGGACCCGGACACTAACTGGAAATCCCAGGGCTTCCTTAACACATGATTCTTCATCTCCAGGGCAATCAGATGGGTGGTAATCAAACAATCCCCACCAGCAGATCCTTGTTAAAGCGCCTTGTATCTAGAGGCCTGATCGGAGCTCCATCATGTTTACCTGTTTTCACATTCTACTCTGCAGGGTCTATGTCTATCCTGACACACACACACACACACACCTTTTGTACTCTGCAAGGTCGGTGTCTGTCCTGACAAGCTGTCGGCCCCTGAGGCCCTGGATCAGATAGCGGCCCATCTCGTTCCCCCTCACAGCCCTGAGCAAACACACAGAGATCCTGGTCTGACAACCACACACACACACACACACACACACACACACACACACACACACACACACACACACACACACACACACACACACACACACACACACACACACACACACACACACTAGCCAGGGGGTCCAGATCAACATAAACATGGACTGGTACACTTTTAAAGCAGGGCTCATTGGGAGCTGGCTCCGCTCGGCTGGGCGGTGGGTTGGGTGGTCGGGCGGTGGGTTGGGTGGTCGGGCGGTGGGTTGGGTGGCCGGGCGGTGGGTTGGGTGGCCCGGGCCGTGGGTTGGGTGGCCGGGCGGTGGGTTGGGTGGCCGGGCGGTGGGTTGGGTGGCCGGGCGGTGGGTTGGGTGGTCGGGCGGTGGGTTGGGTGGCCGGGCGGTGGGTTGGGTGGCCGGGCGGTGGGTTGGGTGGCCGGGCCGTGGGTTGGGTGGCCGGGCCGTGGGTTGGGTGGTCGGGCGGTGGGTTGGGTGGCCGGGCCGTGGGTTGGGTGGCCGGGCCGTGGGTTGGGTGGTCGGGCGGTGGGTTGGGTGGCCGGGCGGTGGGTTGGGTGGTCGGGCGGTGGGTGGGTGGGTGGGTTGGGTGGCCGGGCGGTGGGTTGGGTGGCCGGGCGGTGGATTGGGTGGTCGGGCGGTGGGTTGGGTGGTCGGGCAGTGCAGACGTGGAGGTTATGGTGATGTGGAAAAGGGGCAGAGGCCTGGGGTTTGGCCTGTTGGCTGTCTGCACCCAGAACCCAGCCACGGTTGGACTGAAGGACAGGTCTGTCTGAGTTAGTTGGGTTTACACAAGCACAAAGACGCGTGTGCCTCTCTGTGCTTTAGTGCTGAGTAAGGATTAGGAGTTTGAGGTAAGGTCATTTCCATGTAAAGGACCCATAAGCACCAACATGTGAAGTTCATTCTTCTACATTTGCACACACTGTACTTACATTTTTCTATTTTTCTTTTCTATTGTGTTATTGACTGTACGTTTGTTTATGTGTAACTCTGTGTTGTTGTTTTTATCACACTGCTTTGCTTTATCTTGGCCAGGTCGCAGTTGTAAATGAGAACTTGTTCTCAACTGGCCTACCTGGTTAAATAAAGGTGAAATAAAATAAATATTTAAAAAATAGGTTCATGTCAAAGTTGGTGTCAAATGAAAGATAAGAGTCTATATTTCTGAGAAATGAAGACATATTTCCAATTAGGAATAAGGAAAGGGGAAAACATCTACCAGAAAAAGTCTTGAAAGGTATAAGAAATAGATCAAAACACAATAATGTTGAAGTAAAGCCCCCTGCCAACTAATATCAATACTTATATTTAGTTTAGGAAAAAATGTTCTGCCTTATGTAAGTTTGAGAAACATTGCCTTGTGCCTTGAAATTCCATTACCAAAACATATTTTCTAAATGTTCTCCTTCAGGAAGAGGGAGGATAATGAAAGTTCACAGATGTAACAAGTAAAGGTAGACCTATAAATGAGTTGATGACTGATATAAACTCAGCAAAAAAAGAAACGGCCCTTTTTCAGAAGCTTGTCTTTCAAAGATAATTCTTAAAAATCCAAATAACTTCACAGATCTTCATTGTAAAGGGTTTAAACACTGTTTCTCATGCTTTATCAATGAACCATAAACAATTAATGAACATGCACCTGTGGAACAGTCAGTAAGATATTAACAGCTTACAGACGGTAGGCAATTAAGGTCACAGTTATGAAAACTTAGGACACTAAAAGATGCCTTTCTACTGACTCTGAAAAACACCAAATGAAAGATGCCCAAGGTCCCTGCCCACCTGCGTGAACGTGCCTTAGGTATGCTGCAAGGAGGCATGAGGACTGCAGATGTGGCCAGGGCAATAAATTGCAATGTCCATACTGTGAGACGCCTAAGACAGTGCTACAGGGAGACAGGACGGACAGCTGATCGTCCTCGCAGTGGCAGACCACATGTAACAACACCTGCACAGGATCGGTACATCCGAACATCACACCTGCGAAACAGGCACAGGATGGCAACAACAACTGCCCGAGTTACACCAGGAATACACAATCCCTCCATCAGTGCTCAGACTGTCCGCAATAGGCTGAGAGAGGCTGGACTGAGGGCTTGTAGGCCTGTTGTAAGGCAGGTCCTCACCAGACATCACCGGCAACAACGTCGCCTATGGGCACAAACCGACCGTCGCTGGACCAGACAGGACTGGCAAAAAGTGCTCTTCACTGACGAGTCGCGGTTTTGTCTCACCAGGGGTGATGTTCGGATTTGTGTTTATCGTCGAAGGAATGAGCGTTACACCGAGGCCTGTACTCTGGAGCGGGATCGATTTGGAGGTGGAGGGTCCGTCATGGTCTGGGGCGATGTGTGACAGCATCATCGGACTGAGCTTGTTGTCATTGCAGGCAATCTCAAAGCTGTGCGTTACAGGGAAGACATCCTCCTCCCTCATGTGGTACCCTTCCTACGGGCTCATCCTGACATGACCCTCCAGGATGACAGTGCTACCAGCCATACTGCTCGTTCTGTGCGTGATTTCCTGCAAGACAGGAATGTCAGCGTTCTGCCATGGCCAGCGAAGAGCCCGGATCTCAATCCCATTGAGCACGTCTGGGACCTGTTGGATCTGACGGTGAGGGCTAGGGCCATTCTCCCCAGAAATGTCCGGAACCTTGCAGGAGCCTTGGTGGAAGAGTGGGGTAACATCTCACTGCAAGAACTGGAAAATCTGGTGCAGTCCATGAGGAGGAGATGCACTGCAGTACTTAATGCAGCTGTTGGCCACACCAAATACTGACTGTTACCCCATTGTTCAGGGACACATTATTCAATTTCTGTTAGTCACATGTTTGTGGAACTTATTCAGTTTATGTCTCAGTTATTGAATCTTGTTATGTTCATACAAATATTTACACATGTTAAGTTTGCAGAAATAAACGCAGTTGACAGTGAGAGGACATTTCTTTTTTTGCTGAGTTTGTTACCAACCAACCATTCCACAACTCTACACCACAGAAGGGAGTGAGGTGGAGTGGATTGCCTTACACCTTTTCCACATTACTGTCCATGTCCATGAGGGGGAGTAAGAGCCCTACGTTTCACTCTCTCCTTTTGTCTTCATTACCAACAGCCTCTTATCTTCACCAGTCAACCATTCTTCTCTCATGGCTCATCAGGCCACACATTGTGTGTGACCGAAACCCTATTCCCTATACTGTGCACTACGTTTGACCAGTAGTGGCATATATAGGGAATATGATGCCAGTGGGCCCTGGTCAAAGGTAGTGCACTACAGGATGCAATTTTAGACACAACCACGGCCTGTGAAGAACATGGCTTCCCAGTCCCATATTCTCTTCCCAGGCTATATATAATATCATCAGCCATCTCTGATAGCAGGTAGGTATAAAAAATAAAAAGGTGTCCGGGCCTGCTGGCAAACCTGTGTTTGAGTGACATGGGCAGCCTGTCTCGTTGTTGAGATTCCACAGGGGCTGCTCAGTCCACTTTAAATGCCCCCTTATAACTAGGGAAAACAGACAGATATTTGTTAATGAATCCACATGCTTTGGTAACTCAAGCCCCCCTCCCAGCCCCCGTCCCAGCCCCCCTGGCCACCCCACCCTACCCTGCCAGGGCCCAGGTCCTCCAGGACTCAGAGGTCCCCGGGATTTAAGCTGCCTGGCCCTGGTAGACAGAGGTTATCAGGGTCCTAATGGAGTTGGTTAAATAATTGAATTAAACAGCAGTGTTACCGTGGTGATTCTCTCAGGTACAGAGCAAACTGGGGATTGAGCTGTTAGGGGAAAACAATGTGTCAGGCTGAATGTAACTGGTTGATCTCTAAAACAAGACATTTGTTGGATGATGGTGAAATAAAAAGAAAAATAGCCATTCCGTTCCATCTTACCCAAAGATAAAAGGCTTCAACCAGATATAGGTTTCAACCATACGGTGCAGTACAACATGACATAACATACAAACTTTGACTTTGGTACCGTCACATACAGTACATACTGGATATTACATGTAATGTGAGCCTCAAAGAAACCTGCCTTTGACTTCCTGTCTATAATTAAACACACTGTTATGCTTTTAGAGCCATTTCAATCAGTTAAGTAAGCAGCAGAAAGGGACAACAATTCTTGTAGGGCACACGAAAGCACCACTGTGTCGCTAATCAGAGGAGAAGTGTACAGTACAGGAAAGGCCTCTTGATTGAGGATAAACCTCAGTACATGAAAGGATAGTTTGCCCTGTGTGTGTGTGTCTTTGCTGAGAGAACTATCAAATCCCTGTGCCACCAGTAAGACTGGCCTGCATCCCAAATGGCACCGTATATATATGGTGCACTACTGTTGACCAGGGCCCTTGACCTACAGTAGTTCACCACATAGGGAATAGGGTGCCATTTGTGTGGCAACCTGGATATCAAACAATGTTTCATTTGAGTGAAAATAAAATGTCCCTGCGGTTTCCAGAAGTATTTCCTCCCCATGCTTCAGACTCTGACACAACAACCCAAACAGTCGCCCGCGTGGAGCCCAGCCGTCACTTTTATCTTTTGATCAATGAGCCAAATAAATCCATGTTCTCTGCTGCTAGACATTATGGTAAAGAATAACAGGAAACGGCCCCGAGCGCGGGGTGTAAGGTCACTCCTCACAGCTCACAGACCAGTGTGTAAGGTCACTCCTCAGCTCACAGACCAGTGTGTAAGGTCACTCCTCACAGCTCACAGACCAGTGTGTAAGGTCACTCCTCACAGCTCACAGACCAGTGTGTAAGGTCACTCCTCACAGCTCACAGACCAGTGTGTGTGCGTATGTACAGTATGTGTGTGTATTCATCTGAGCATGCATGATACACACACTCCGCACACAATATGTCAATGGGAACCCCCCTCACAGCCTCAACAGGCAACACACCAAGACACTACACTTACCAACGTAAATACTTCAATTGAATATGTGCCCGTTGACCAATAGCGTATAGATTGCACTATTAAGTCTACGTAAGCAATATGCAAGCATTATGCCCATTTGATGGAGATGAAGTTAGCTCTATAGATCAGTGAATGTTGCACACATTCTACTAATGCAGCTGTGGTGCGGTAGGTAAGCCACAGTTCTGACAGTAGAGTTATGTTGTCTTGTGGTGTAGAAGATAAGCCACAGCTCTGACAGTAGAGTTATGTTGTCTTGTGGTGTAGAAGATAAGCCACAGCTCTGACAGTAGAGTTATGTTGTCTTGTGGTGTAGAAGATAAGCCACAGCTCTGACAGTAGAGTTATGTTGTCTTGTGGTGTAGAAGATAAGCCACAGCTCTGACAGTAGAGTTATGTTGTCTTGTGGTGTAGAAGATAAGCCACAGCTCTGACAGTAGAGTTATGTTGTCTTGTGGTGTAGAAGATAAGCCACAGCTCTGACAGTAGAGTTATGATGTCTTGTGGTGTAGAAGATAAGCCACAGCTCTGACAGTAGAGTTATGTTGTCTTGTGGTGTAGAAGATAAGCCACAGCTCTGACAGTAGAGTTATGTTGTCTTGTGGTGTAGAAGATAAGCCACAGCTCTGACAGTAGAGTTATGTTGTCTTGTGGTGTAGAAGATAAGCCACAGCTCTGACAGTAGAGTTATGTTGTCTTGTGGTGTAGAAGATAAGCCACAGCTCTGACAGTAGAGTTATGTTGTCTTGTGGTGTAGAAGATAAGCCACAGCTCTGACAGTAGAGTTATGATGTCTTGTGGTGCGGAAGAGGAGCCAATAGGGCTCTAGTTTGTCTTGGTTGTGCTTAGGTTCTGAGAGGAGAGCTAGTTTGTCTTGTGTTTGTGTTGCGGAAGGTAAGCTGGAGCTCTGAGGAACAGAGCTCATCCATTCAGGTGCCTGACAGAGCCAGATAAGCATCTCACCCTCGGCAGAAATAACAGTGTCCTATTGAGGCCTGATAATTACAGAGACACACTGCCACACCAGGGCTGATGTATCACCTTCAGATAGCAATCTCACACCCCACCGCTACACACACATGCACAAACACAGACACACAAGTGTACACACACACACGTGCACGAACACACACACATACACACACACTAAAAGGAGCTAATGGGAAATGAACGTTCCCACTAATGACTAAGCCATTCTATCAGTGGATAAATTGACCTACATGGCAATTACATGAAAGGGCAGTATATCCCACTGCAGTCGTTAATGTGAGTGGTTTATATAAAGTTTTCATGAATTGAAACCGTTTCTTCAGAGTTGTGTACTGACGCCACAGGTAGACAGGCCTCTTTCAACGTGGCCCCTCACCAGATAAGGAATATCACTGATGAGGTGTGTCTGAGGTGTTACCGCGCTATCTTGTTGTCACCAAACACACACTCCAAAGAAGCTACACACTCAACAACCTGTCCATGGTCTTGTCTCAACAAATAGTGCAGTAGTCAAACATTAGCAGCACCCCAGCCATCCTCAAAGCTAACGTTAACCGGTGTGGGCTGAGCATGGCTTTCCAACAGTCAGGCTTTCCTCACCTGCAGCCGTTCTATAGATAGATGTTTCACATGATGCAGTGTAGCAGTGTGTAAGTACAGGAGAGGGTCATTGTGTGTGCTTGCAGGTGATTCATTCTTCTAGAAGTTCCCATTCTTTATCTGATGGGCATATCTGCTGACACGACTGGGTGTTCTGAGGCAATGCTTCTTTCAGTAGAACTGTCCACATTTGATACACTGTTAACCTGGGGCTAGTTCACAGAGGGAAATCACTGCAGCATGTCTGACATTGTGTAGAAACACTCCCCTGAGCATAAAGTCAGTCCTATGATACATGTAGATATTGTATGATACTATGGTGGAGTCACACAGTGGTGGGTCATTTCCGGTATGGGTCCGGGGCTTTTTGGATGAGCTCTTCTGAACAATCACTGTGTCCGACCATCTTTAAGGCTTTCTTTTTTGGACATCATATATGAATTCTGAATCTTGAAGTTAGATGTCGGATATTAATATCAGTTCTTGTCCCTTGACGTTATCCATAAGTAATCACATGCATATGCAACATTTTGATTAGCCCCCTAACGAAAACGATCAAAGAAATTCAATGAAACACTGCAATGTCAATTTAATAGGACCCCTAAGAAATGTAGAGTAATTGATTAAAAAGAAAAGATTCCATCATTACAAGTTGATTTAGAACCTGGAGCCTCAGTGGGCCAGATAGTGTTGCCTGGAGGCCTGATTATCTGGTTCTCCAGTAGACAGTACTAGGCTGGGTGAGAAGGGTTTGGCACCCTATTCCCTATATAGTACTTTGGACCAGAATCCTATGTGCCCTGGTCAAATGTAAGGAATAGGGTGCCATTTGGGACACACCCCAGAACATGTGCTTTACAGAGGGTCAACAAAGCCTGGCCAGCCACAGGTAAAGCCTTACTCCACTGGGACAGCAAAGCCTGGCCAGCCACAGGTAAAGCCTTACTCCACTGGGACAGCAAAGCCTGGCCAGCCACAGGTAAAGCCTTACTCCACTGGGACAGCAAAGCCTGGCCAGCCACAGGTAAAGCCTTACTCCACTGGGACAGCAAAGCCTGGCCAGCCACAGGTAAAGCCTTACTCCACTGGGACAGCAAAGCCTGGCAAGCCACAGGTAAAGCCTTACTCCACTGGGACAGCAAAGCCTGGCAAGCCACAGGTAAAGCCTTACTCCACTGGGACAGCACTATTGTGGCATAACTAATGGTCCAGGACTGTACCCGATACTCCACACAGTGACGGGTGGAGATATTGCAGTGTGTGTGTGTGTGTGTGTGTGTGTGTGTGTGTGTGTGTGTGTGTGTGTGTGTGTGTGTGTGGGTGTGTGTGTGTGTGTGTGTGTGTGTGTGTGTGTGTGGTGTGTGTGTGTGTGTGTGTGTGTGTGTTCAAATGAAGGAAATTAATTCCTCTTTTCTACCCCTTTAACATTCTATTGTATGAGCTCAACTGTCTGGGAGGGAAGGATGGTGGCGCCTGGAGGACACCCTCACTGTACCCCACACAGACACAGGGAGAAAAAAAAACTAGTCTGCTGGCTGCCAAGAGCACGAGGCTGTATGTGGAAGGGGCAGTCAGGAACAAATAATCACTGAGATGGTGCTGGTGAATGTGAACGGAGACCACACAGAACACAGCAAATACAGTTGGTTCTGTCTGTATTACACATTAATCTGATTAGGTTCCTCACACAAATAATCCCTCTGAATTGTGATGATGATGCATGTGTAGATGTGTTTGGTGTGAGGGATAAGGACTCTCTGACATACTCTCCAAGGGAAGCTATCTTGATCAATGAAGGGTGCTAACCATACCCATCTATACTGTGCAAACCATGCACGTTAGAGAAGCCAAACGCTCCTCACTATGTGCTATAGTGTAAGGCTGCTTATTCTACAGCAGCACAGTATAGTTCTGCTCTGTTCTGTAGCTAGCTGCCCTTCTCTCTCTGTCGGACCTTCTCTGTAGCTAGCTGCCCTTCTCTCTCAGTCAGTTCTTCTCTGTAGCTAGCTGCCCTTCTCTCAGTCAGACCTAGTCTGTAGCTAGCTGCCCTTCTCTCTCAGTCAGACCTGCTCTGTAGCTAGCTGCCCTTCTATCTCAGTCAGACCTGCTCTGTAGCTAGCTGCCCTTCTCTCTCAGTCAGACCTTCTCTGTAGCTAGCTGTCCTTCTCTCAGTCAGACCTACTCTGTAGCTAGCTGCCCTTCTCTCAGTCAGACCTACTCTGTAGCTAGCTGCCCTTCTCTCTCAGTCAGACCTGCTCTGTAGCTAGCTGCCCTTCTCTCTCAGTCAGGCCTACTCTGTAGCTAGCTGCTCTTCTCTCAGTCAGACCTACTCTGTAGCTAGCTGCCCTTCTCTCTCAGTCAGACCTGCTCTGTAGCTAGCTGCCCTTCTCTCTCAGTCAGACCTACTCTGTAGCTAGCTGTCCTTCTCTCTCAGTCAGACCTACTCTGTAGCTAGCTGTCCTTCTCTCTCAGTCAGACCTGCTCTGTAGCTTGCTGCCCTTCTCTCTCAGTCAGACCTGCTCTGTAGCTAGCTGCACTTATCTCTCAGTCAGACCTACTCTGTAGCTAGCTGCCCTTCTCTCTGAGTCAGACCTCTGTAGGTAGCTGCCCTTCTCTCTCAGTCAGACCTACTCTGTAGCTAGCTGCTCTTCTCTCAGTCAGACCTACTCTGTAGCTAGCTGCCCTTCTCTCTCAGTCAGACCTACTCTGTAGCTAGCTGCCCTTCTCTCTCAGTCAGACCTGCTCTGTAGCTAGCTGCCATTCTCTATCAGTCAAACCTGCTCTGTAGCTAGCTGCCCTTCTCTCTCAGTCAGACCTTCTCTGTAGCTAGCTGCCCTTCTCTCTGTCAGACATTCTCTGTAGCTAGTTGTCCTTCTCTCTCAGTCAGACCTTCTCTGTAGCTAGCTGCTCTTCTCTCAGTCAGACCTACTCTGTAGCTAGCTGCCCTTCTCTCTCAGTCAGACCTTCTCTGTAGCTAGTTGGTCTTCTCTCTCAGGTAGACCTTCTCTGTAGCTAGCTGCCCTTCTTTAAGTCAGACCTTCTCTGTAGCTAGCTGCCCTTCTCTCTCAGTCAGACCTTCTCTGTAGCAAGTTGTCCTTCTCTCTCAGGCAGACCTTCTCTGTAGCTAGCTGCCCTTCTCTCTCAGTCAGACCTGCTCTGTAGCTAGCTGCCTTTCTCTCTCAGTCAGACCTTCTCTGTAGCTAGCTGCTCTTCTCTCTCATTCAGACCTACTCTGTAGCTAGCTGCCCTTCTCTCTCAGGCAGACCTACTCTGTAGCTAGCTGCCCTTCTCTCTCAGTCAGACCTGCTCTGTAGCTAGCTGCCCTTCTCTCTCAGTCAGACCTGCTCTGTAGCTAGCTGCCTTTCTCTCTCAGTCAGACCTTCTCTGTAGCTAGCTGCTCTTCTCTCTCATTCAGACCTTCTCTGTAGCTAGCTGCCCTTCTCTCTCAGGCAGACCTACTCTGTAGCTAGCTGCCCTTCTCTCTCAGTCAGACCTGCTCTGTAGCTAGCTGCCCTTCTCTCTCAGTCAGACCTGCTCTGTAGCTAGCTGCCCTTCTCTCTCAGTCAGACCTACTCTGTAGCTAGCTGTCATTCTCTCTCAGTCAGACCTTCTCTGTAGCTAGCTGCCCTTCTCTCTCAAGCAGACCTAATCTGTAGCTAGCTGCCCTTCTCTCTCAGTCAGACCTACTCTGTAGCTAGCTGCCCTTCTCTCTCAGTCAGACCTGCTCTGTAGCTAGCTGCCCTTCTCTCTCAGTCAGACCTCTGTAGCTAGCTGCCCTTCTCTCTCAGTCAGATCTGCTCTGTAGCTAGCTGTCCTTCTCTCTCGGTCAGACCTACTCTGTAGCTAGCTGCCCTTCTCTCTCATTCAGACCTGCTCTGTAGCTAGCTGCCCTTCTCTCTCAGTCAGACCTCTGTAGCTAGCTGACGTTCTCTCACAGTCAGACCTACTCTGTAGCTAGCTGCCCTTCTCTCTGAGTCAGACCTCTGTAGGTAGCTGCCTTTCTCTCTCAGTCAGACCTACTCTGTAGCTAGCTGCTCTTCTCTCAGTCAGACCTACTCTGTAGCTAGCTGCCCTTCTCTCTCAGTCAGACCTACTCTGTAGCTAGCTGCCCTTCTCTCTCAGTCAGACCTGCTCTGTAGCTAGCTGCCATTCTCTCTCAGTCAAACCTGCTCTGTAGCGAGCTGCCCTTCTCTCTCAGTCAGACCTTCTCTGTAGCTAGCTGCCCTTCTCTCTGTCAGACATTCTCTGTAGCTAGTTGTCCTTCTCTCTCAGTCAGACCTTCTCTGTAGCTAGCTGCTCTTCTCTCAGTCAGACCTACTCTGTAGCTAGCTGCTCTTCTCTCTCAGTCAGACCTTCTCTGTAGCTAGTTGGTCTTCTCTCTCAGGTAGACCTTCTCTGTAGCTAGCTGCTCTTCTTTCAGTCAGACCTTCTCTGTAGCTAGCTGCCCTTCTCTCTCAGTCAGACCTTCTCTGTAGCAAGTTGTCCTTCTCTCTCAGGCAGACCTTCTCTGTAGCTAGCTGCCCTTCTCTCTCAGTCAGACCTGCTCTGTAGCTAGCTGCCTTTCTCTCTCAGTCAGACCTTCTCTGTAGCTAGCTGCTCTTCTCTCTCATTCAGACCTACTCTGTAGCTAGCTGCCCTTCTCTCTCAGGCAGACCTACTCTGTAGCTAGCTGCCCTTCTCTCTCAGTCAGACCTGCTCTGTAGCTAGCTGCACTTCTCTCTCAGTCAGACCTGCTCTGTAGCTAGCTGCCCTTGTCTCTCAGTCAGACCTACTCTGTAGCTAGCTGTCATTCTCTCTCAGTCAGACCTTCTCTGTAGCTAGCTGCTCTTCTCTCTCATTCAGACCTACTCTGTAGCTAGCTGCCCTTCTCTCTCAGGCAGACCTAATCTGTAGCTAGCTGCCCTTCTCTCTCAGTCAGACCTGCTCTGTAGCTAGCTGCCCTTCTCTCTCAGTCAGACCTCTGTAGCTAGCTGCCCTTCTCTCTCAGTCAGATCTGCTCTGTAGCTAGCTGTCCTTCTCTCTCGGTCAGACCTACTCTGTAGCTAGCTGCCCTTCTCTCTCATTCAGACCTGCTCTGTAGCTAGCTGCCCTTCTCTCTCAGTCAGACCTCTGTAGCTAGCTGCCGTTCTCTCACAGTCAGACCTACTCTGTAGCTAGCTGCCCTTCTCTCTGAGTCAGACCTCTGTAGGTAGCTGCCCTTCTCTCTCAGTCAGACCTACTCTGTAGCTAGCTGCTCTTCTCTCAGTCAGACCTACTCTGTAGCTAGCTGCCCTTCTCTCTCAGTCAGACCTACTCTGTAGCTAGTTGCCCTTCTCTCTCAGTCAGACCTGCTCTGTAGCTAGCTGCCATTCTCTCTCAGTCAAACCTGCTCTGTAGCTAGCTGCCCTTCTCTCTCAGTCAGACCTTCTCTGTAGCTAGCTGCCCTTCTCTCTGTCAGACATTCTCTGTAGCTAGTTGTCCTTCTCTCTCAGTCAGACCTTCTCTGTAGCTAGCTGCTCTTCTCTCAGTCAGACCTACTCTGTAGCTAGCTGCCCTTCTCTCTCAGTCAGACCTTCTCTGTAGCTAGTTGGTCTTCTCTCTCAGGTAGACCTTCTCTGTAGCTAGCTGCCCTTCTCTCTCAGTCAGACCTACTCTGTAGCTAGCTGCCCTTCTCTCTCAGTCAGACCTGCTCTGTAGCTAGCTGCACTTCTCTCTCAGTCAGACCTGCTCTGTAGCTAGCTGCCCTTGTCTCTCAGTCAGACCTACTCTGTAGCTAGCTGTCATTCTCTCTCAGTCAGACCTTCTCTGTAGCTAGCTGCTCTTCTCTCTCATTCAGACCTACTCTGTAGCTAGCTGCCCTTCTCTCTCAGGCAGACCTAATCTGTAGCTAGCTGCCCTTCTCTCTCAGTCAGACCTACTCTGTAGCTAGCTGCCCTTCTCTCTCAGTCAGACCTGCTCTGTAGCTAGCTGCCCTTCTCTCTCAGTCAGACCTCTGTAGCTAGCTGCCCTTCTCTCTCAGTCAGATCTGCTCTGTAGCTAGCTGTCCTTCTCTCTCGGTCAGACCTACTCTGTAGCTAGCTGCCCTTCTCTCTCATTCAGACCTGCTCTGTAGCTAGCTGCCCTTCTCTCTCAGTCAGACCTCTGTAGCTAGCTGCCGTTCTCTCACAGTCAGACCTACTCTGTAGCTAGCTGCCCTTCTCTCTGAGTCAGACCTCTGTAGGTAGCTGCCCTTCTCTCTCAGTCAGACCTACTCTGTAGCTAGCTGCTCTTCTCTCAGTCAGACCTACTCTGTAGCTAGCTGCCCTTCTCTCTCAGTCAGACCTACTCTGTAGCTAGCTGCCCTTCTCTCTCAGTCAGACCTACTCTGTAGCTAGCTGCCCTTCTCTCTCAGTCAGACCTCTGTAGCTAGCTGTCCTTCTCTCTCAGTCAGATCTGCTCTGTAGCTAGCTGTCCTTCTCTCTCGGTCAGACCTACTCTGTAGCTAGCTGCCCTTCTCTCTCATTCAGACCTGCTCTGTAGCTAGCTGCCCTTCTCTCTCAGTCAGACCTCTGTAGCTAGCTGCCGTTCTCTCACAGTCAGACCTACTCTGTAGCTAGCTGCCCTTCTCTCTCAGTCAGACCTACTCTGTAGTTAGCTGCCCTTCTCTCTCAGTCAGACCTACTCTGTAGCTAGCTGCTCTTCTCTCTAATTCAGAGCTTCTCTGTAGCTAGCTGCTCTTCTCTCTCATTCAGACCTGCTCTGTAGCTAGCTGCCCTTCTTTGTCAGGCAGACCTACTCTGTAGCTAGCTGTCCTTCTCTCTCAGTCAGACCTACTCTGTAGCTAGCTGCCCTTCTCTCTCAGTCAGACCTCTGTAGCTAGCTGCCCTTCTCTCTCAGTCAGACCTACTCTGTAGCTAGCTGCTCTTCTCTCAGTCAGACCTACTCTGTAGCTAGCTGTCCTTCTCTCTCAGTCAGACCTACTCTGTAGCTAGCTGTCCTTCTCTCTCAGTCAGACCTGCTCTGTAGCTAGCTGCCCTTCTCTCTCAGTCAGACCTGCTCTGTAGCTAGCTGCCCTTCTCTCTCAGTCAGACCTACTCTGTAGCTAGCTGCTCTTCTCTCAGTCAGACCTACTCTGTAGCTAGCTGCCCTTCTCTCTCAGTCAGACCTACTCTGTAGCTAGCTGCCCTTATCTCTCAGTCAGACCGACTCTGTAGCTAGCTGCCCTTCTCTCTTAGTCAGACCTCTGTAGCTAGCTGCCCTTCTCTCTCAGTCAGACCTACTCTGTAGCTAGCTGCTCTTCTCTCAGTCAGATCTATTCTGTAGCTAGCTGTCCTTCTCTCTCAGTCAGACCTACTCTGTAGCTAGCTGCCCTTCTCTCTCAGTCAGACCTGCTCTGTAGCTAGCTGCTCTTCTCTCAGTCAGACCTACTCTGTAGCTAGCTGCCCTTCTCGCTCAGTCAGACCTGCTCTGTAGCTAGCTGCCCTTCTCTCTCAGTCAGACCTACTCTGTAGCTAGCTGTCCTTCTCTCTCAGTCAGACCTACTCTGTAGCTAGCTGTCCTTCTCTCTCAGTCAGACCTGCTCTGTAGCTAGCTGCCCTTCTCTCTCAGTCAGACCTGCTCTGTAGCTAGCTGCCCTTATCTCTCAGTCAGACCTGCTCTGTAGCTAGCTGCCCTTATCTCTCAGTCAGACCTACTCTGTAGCTAGCTGCCCTTCTCTCTGAGTCAGACCTCTGCAGCTAGCTGCCCTTCTCTCTCAGTCAGACCTCTGTAGCTAGCTGCCCTTCTCTCTCAGTCAGATCTGCTCTGTAGCTAGCTGTCCTTCTCTCTCGGTCAGACCTACTCTATAGCTAGCTGCCCTTCTCTCTCATTCAGACCTGCTCTGTAGCTAGCTGCCCTTCTCTCTCAGTCAGACCTCTGTAGCTAGCTGCCGTTCTCTCACAGTCAGACCTACTCTGTAGCTAGCTGCCCTTCTCTCTCAGTCAGACCTACTCTGTAGTTAGCTGCCCTTCTCTCTCAGTCAGACCTACTCTGTAGCTAGCTGCTCTTCTCTCTCATTCAGAGCTTCTCTGTAGCTAGCTGCTCTTCTCTCTCATTCAGACCTGCTCTGTAGCTAGCTGCCCTTCTTTGTCAGGCAGACCTACTCTGTAGCTAGCTGTCCTTCTCTCTCAGTCAGACCTACTCTGTAGCTAGCTGCCCTTCTCTCTCAGTCAGACCTCTGTAGCTAGCTGCCCTTCTCTCTCAGTCAGACCTACTCTGTAGCTAGCTGCTCTTCTCTCAGTCAGACCTACTCTGTAGCTAGCTGCCCATCTCTCTCAGTCAGACCTACTCTGTAGCTAGCTGTCCTTCTCTCTCAGTCAGACCTGCTCTGTAGCTAGCTGCCCTTCTCTCTCAGTCAGACCTGCTCTGTAGCTAGCTGCCCTTCTCTCTCAGTCAGACCTACTCTGTAGCTAGCTGCTCTTCTCTCAGTCAGACCTACTCTGTAGCTAGCTGCCCTTCTCTCTCAGTCAGACCTACTCTGTAGCTAGCTGCCCTTATCTCTCAGTCAGACCTACTCTGTAGCTAGCTGCCCTTCTCTCTTAGTCAGACCTCTGTAGCTAGCTGCCCTTCTCTCTCAGTCAGACCTACTCTGTAGCTAGCTGCTCTTCTCTCAGTCAGATCTATTCTGTAGCTAGCTGTCCTTCTCTCTCAGTCAGACCTACTCTGTAGCTAGCTGCCCTTCTCTCTCAGTCAGACCTGCTCTGTAGCTAGCTGCTCTTCTCTCAGTCAGACCTACTCTGTAGCTAGCTGCCCTTCTCTCTCAGTCAGACCTACTCTGTAGCTAGCTGCTCTTCTCTCAGTCAGATCTATTCTGTAGCTAGCTGTCCTTCTCTCTCAGTCAGACCTACTCTGTAGCTAGCTGCCCTTCTCTCTCAGTCAGACCTGCTCTGTAGCTAGCTGCTCTTCTCTCAGTCAGACCTACTCTGTAGCTAGCTGCCCTTCTCGCTCAGTCAGACCTGCTCTGTAGCTAGCTGCCCTTCTCTCTCAGTCAGACCTACTCTGTAGCTAGCTGTCCTTCTCTCTCAGTCAGACCTACTCTGTCGCTAGCTGTCCTTCTCTCTCAGTCAGACCTGCTCTGTAGCTAGCTGCCCTTCTCTCTCAGTCAGACCTGCTCTGTAGCTAGCTGCCCTTATCTCTCAGTCAGACCTACTCTGTAGCTAGCTGCCCTTCTCTCTGAGTCAGACCTCTGTAGGTAGCTGCCCTTCTCTCTCAGTCAGACCTACTCTGTAGCTAGCTGCTCTTCTCTCAGTCAGACCTACTCTGTAGCTAGCTGCCCTTCTCTCTCAGTCAGACCTACTCTGTAGCTAGCTGCCCTTCTCTCTCAGTCAGACCTGCTCTGTAGCTAGCTGCCATTCTCTTTCAGTCAGACCTGCTCTGCAGCTAGCTGCCCTTCTCTCTCAGTCAGACCTCTGTAGCTAGCTGCCCTTCTCTCTCAGTCAGATCTGCTCTGTAGCTAGCTGTCCTTCTCTCTCGGTCAGAACTACTCTATAGCTAGCTGCCCTTCTCTCTCATTCAGACCTGCTCTGTAGCTAGCTGCCCTTCTCTCTCAGTCAGACCTCTGTAGCTAGCTGCCGTTCTCTCACAGTCAGACCTACTCTGTAGCTAGCTGCCCTTCTCTCTCAGTCAGACCTACTCTGTAGTTAGCTGCCCTTCTCTCTCAGTCAGACCTACTCTGTAGCTAGCTGCTCTTCTCTCTCATTCAGAGCTTCTCTGTAGCTAGCTGCTCTTCTCTCTCATTCAGACCTGCTCTGTAGCTAGCTGCCCTTCTTTGTCAGGCAGACCTACTCTGTAGCTAGCTGTCCTTCTCTCTCAGTCAGACCTACTCTGTAGCTAGCTGCCCTTCTCTCTCAGTCAGACCTCTGTAGCTAGCTGCCCTTCTCTCTCAGTCAGACCTACTCTGTAGCTAGCTGCTCTTCTCTCAGTCAGACCTACTCTGTAGCTAGCTGCCCATCTCTCTCAGTCAGACCTACTCTGTAGCTAGCTGTCCTTCTCTCTCAGTCAGACCTGCTCTGTAGCTAGCTGCCCTTCTCTCTCAGTCAGACCTGCTCTGTAGCTAGCTGCCCTTCTCTCTCAGTCAGACCTACTCTGTAGCTAGCTGCTCTTTTCTCAGTCAGACCTGCTCTGTAGCTAGCTGCCCTTCTCTCTCAGTCAGACCTACTCTGTAGCTAGCTGCCCTTATCTCTCAGTCAGATCTACTCTGTAGCTAGCTGCCCTTCTCTCTCAGTCAGACCTACTCTGTAGCTAGCTGCCCTTCTCTCTCAGTCAGACCTGCTCTGTAGCTAGCTGCTCTTCTCTCAGTCAGACCTACTCTGTAGCTAGCTGCCCTTCTCTCTCAGTCAGACCTGCTCTGTAGCTAGCTGCCCTTCTCTCTCAGTCAGACCTACTCTGTAGCTAGCTGTCCTTCTCTCTCAGTCAGACCTACTCTGTAGCTAGCTGTCCTTCTCTCTCAGTCAGACCTGCTCTGTAGCTAGCTGCCCTTCTCTCTCAGTCAGACCTGCTCTGTAGCTAGCTGCCCTTATCTCTCAGTCAGACCTACTCTGTAGCTAGCTGCCCTTCTCTCTGAGTCAGACCTCTGTAGGTAGCTGCCCTTCTCTCTCAGTCAGACCTACTCTGTAGCTAGCTGCTCTTCTCTCAGTCAGACCTACTCTGTAGCTAGCTGCCCTTCTCTCTCAGTCAGACCTACTCTGTAGCTAGCTGCCCTTCTCTTTCAGTCAGACCTGCTCTGTAGCTAGCTGCCATTCTCTCTCAGTCAAACCTGCTCTGTAGCTAGCTGCCCTTCTCTCACAGTCAGACCTTCTCTGTAGCTAGCTGCCCTTCTCTCTGTCAGACATTCTCTGTAGCTAGTTGTCCTTCTCTCTCAGTCAGACCTTCTCTGTAGCTAGCTGCTCTTCTCTCAGTCAGACCTACTCTGTAGCTAGCTGCCCTTCTCTCTCAGTCAGACCTTCTCTGTAGCTAGTTGGTCTTCTCTCTCAGGTAGACCTTCTCTGTAGCTAGCTGCTCTTCTTTCAGTCAGACCTTCTCTGTAG
This sequence comes from Salmo salar, assembly GCF_965601325.2. Lineage (NCBI taxonomy): Eukaryota > Metazoa > Chordata > Actinopteri > Salmoniformes > Salmonidae > Salmo > Salmo salar. Next base: position 33,615,889 of record NC_138310.1, on the reverse strand, counting down.
CTAGCTGCCCTTCTCTCTCAGTCAGACCTTCTCTGTAGCAAGTTGTCCTTCTCTCTCAGGCAGACCTTCTCTGTAGCTAGCTGCCCTTCTCTCTCATTCAGACCTACTCTGTAGCTAGCTGCCCTTCTCTCTCAGGCAGACCTACTCTGTAGCTAGCTGCCCTTCTCTCTCAGTCAGACCTGCTCTGTAGCTAGCTGCCCTTCTCTCTCAGTCAGACCTGCTCTGTAGCTAGCTGCCCTTCTCTCTCAGTCAGACCTACTCTGTAGCTAGCTGTCATTCTCTCTCAGTCAGACCTTCTCTGTAGCTAGCTGCTCTTCTCTCTCATTCAGACCTACTCTGTAGCTAGCTGCCCTTCTCTCTCAGGCAGACCTAATCTGTAGCTAGCTGCCCTTCTCTCTCAGTCAGACCTACTCTGTAGCTAGCTGCCCTTCTCTCTCAGTCAGATCTGCTCTGTAGCTAGCTGTCCTTCTCTCTCAGTCAGACCTACTCTGTAGCTAGCTGCCCTTCTCTCTCATTCAGACCTGCTCTGTAGCTAGCTGCCCTTCTCTCTCAGTCAGACCTCTGTAGCTAGCTGCCGTTCTCTCACAGTCAGACCTACTCTGTAGCTAGCTGCTCTTCTCTCTCATTCAGAGCTTCTCTGTAGCTAGCTGCTCTTCTCTCTCATTCAGACCTGCTCTGTAGCTAGCTGCCCTTCTTTGTCAGGCAGACCTACTCTGTAGCTAGCTGTCCTTCTCTCTCAGTCAGACCTACTCTGTAGCTAGCTGCCCTTCTCTCTCAGTCAGACCTCTGTAGCTAGCTGCCCTTCTCTCTCAGTAAGACCTACTCTGTAGCTAGCTGCTCTTCTCTCAGTCAGACCTACTCTGTAGCTAGCTGCCCTTCTCTCTCAGTCAGACCTACTCTGTAGCTAGCTGTCCTTCTCTCTCAGTCAGACCTGCTCTGTAGCTAGCTGCCCTTCTCTCTCAGTCAGACCTGCTCTGTAGCTAGCTGCCCTTCTCTCTCAGTCAGACCTACTCTGTAGCTAGCTGCTCTTCTCTCAGTCAGACCTACTCTGTAGCTAGCTGCCCTTCTCTCTCAGTCAGACCTACTCTGTAGCTAGCTGCCCTTATCTCTCAGTCAGACCTACTCTGTAGCTAGCTGCCCTTCTCTCTCAGTCAGACCTATGTAGCTAGCTGCCCTTCTCTCTCAGTCAGACCTACTCTGTAGCTAGCTGCTCTTCTCTCAGTCAGACCTGCTCTGTAGCTATCTGCCATTCTCTCTCAGTCAGACCTGCTCTGTAGCTAGCTGCCCTTCTCTCTCAGTCAGACCTTCTCTGTAGCTAGCTGCCCTTCTCTCTGTCAGACATTCTCTGTAGCTAGTTGTCCTTCTCTCTCAGTCAGACCTTCTCTGTAGCTAGCTGCTCTTCTCTCAGTCAGACCTACTCTGTAGCTAGCTGCCCTTCTCTCTCAGTCAGACCTTCTCTGTAGCTAGTTGGTCTTCTCTCTCAGGTAGACCTTCTCTGTAGCTAGCTGCTCTTCTTTCAGTCAGACCTTCTATTTAGCTAGCTGCCCTTCTCTCTCAGCCAGACCTTCTCTGTAGCAAGTTGTCCTTCTCTCTCAGACAGACCTTCTCTGTAGCTAGCTGCCCTTCTATCTCAGTCAGACCTGCTCTGTACCTAGCTGCCCTTCTCTCTCAGTCAGACCTTCTCTGTAGCTAGCTGCTCTTCTCTCTCATTCAGACCTACTCTGTAGCTAGCTGCCCTTCTCTCTCAGGCAGACCTACTCTGTAGCTAGCTGCCCTTCTCTCTCAGTCAGACCTGCTCTGTAGCTAGCTGCCCTTCTCTCAGTCGGACCTGCTCTGTAGCTAGCTGCCTTTCTCTCTCAGTCAGACCTACTCTGTAGCTAGCTGTCATTCTCTCTGTCAGACCTTCTCTGTAGGTAGCTGCTCTTCTCTCTCATTCAGACCTACTCTTTAGCTAGCTGCCTTTCTCTCTCAGTCAGACCTTCTCTTTAGCTAGCTGCTCTTCTCTCTCATTCAGACCAACTCTGTAGCTAGCTGCCCTTCTCTCTCAGGCAGACCTACTCTGTAGCTAGCTGCCCTTCTCTCTCAGTCAGACCTACTCTGTAGCTAGCTGCCCTTCTCTCTCAGTCAGACCTGCTCTGTAGCTAGCTGCCCTTCTCTCTCAGTCAGACATTCTCTGTAGCTAGTTGTCCTTCTCTCTCAGTCAGACCTTCTCTGTAGCTAGCTGCTCTTCTCTCAGTCAGACCTACTCTGTAGCTAGCTGCCCTTCTCTCTCAGTCAGACCTTCTCTGTAGCTAGTTGGTCTTCTCTCTCAGGTAGACCTTCTCTGTAGCTAGCTGCTCTTCTTTCAGTCAGACCTTCTATTTAGCTAGCTGCCCTTCTCTCTCAGTCAGACCTTCTCTGTAGCAAGTTGTCCTTCTCTCTCAGACAGACCTTCTCTGTAGCTAGCTGCCCTTCTCTCTCAGTCAGACCTGCTCTGTAGCTAGCTGCCCTTCTCTCTCAGTCAGACCTTCTCTGCAGCTAGCTGCTCTTCTCTCTCATTCAGACCTACTCTGTAGCTAGCTGCCCTTCTCTCTCAGGCAGACCTACTCTGTAGCTAGCTGCCCTTCTCTCTCAGTCAGACCTGCTCTGTAGCTAGTTGCCCTTCTCTCAGTCGGACCTGCTCTGTAGCTAGCTGCCTTCCTCTCTCAGTCAGACCTACTCTGTAGCTAGCTGTCATTCTCTCTGTCAGACCTTCTCTGTAGGTAGCTGCTCTTCTCTCTCATTCAGACCTACTCTGTAGCTAGCTGCCTTTCTCTCTCAGTCAGACCTTCTCTTTAGCTAGCTGCTCTTCTCTCTCATTCAGACCAACTCTGTAGCTAGCTGCCCTTCTCTCTCAGGCAGACCTACTCTGTAGCTAGCTGCCCTTCTCTCTCAGTCAGACCTACTCTGTAGCTAGCTGCCCTTCTCTCTCAGTCAGACCTGCTCTGTAGCTAGCTGCCCTTCTCTCTCAGTCAGACCTCTGTAGCTAGCTGCCCTTCTCTCTCAGTCAGATCTGCTCTGTAGCTAGCAGTCCTTCTCTCTCAGTCAGACCTACTCTGTAGCTAGCTGCCCTTCTCTCTCAGTCAGACCTGCTCTGTAGCTAGCTGCCCTTCTCTCTCAGTCAGACCTGCTCTGTAGCTAGCTGCCCTTCTCTCTCAGTCAGACCACTGTAGCTAGCTGCCCTTCTCTCTCAGTCAGACCTACTCTGTAGCTAGCTGCTCTTCTCTCTCATTCAGACCTACTCTGTAGCTAGCTGCTCTTCTCTCTCATTCAGACCAGCTCTTTAGCTAGCTGCCCTTCTCTCTCAGGCAGACCTACTCTGTAGCTAGCTGTCCTTCTTTCTCAGTCAGACCTACTCTGTAGCTAGCTGCCCTTCTCTCTCAGTCAGACATACTCTGTAGCTAGCTGCCATTCTCTCTCAGTCAGACCTGCTCTGTAGCTAGCTGCCCTTCTCTCTCAGTCAGACCTTCTCTGTAGCTATCTGCTCTTCTCTCTGTCAGACATTCTCTGTAGCTAGTTGTCCTTCTCTCTCAGTCAGACCTTCTCTGTAGCTAGCTGCTCTTCTTTCAGTCAGACCTTCTCTGTAGCTAGCTGCCCTTCTCTCTCAGTCAGACCTTCTCTGTAGCAAGTTTGTTTTCTCTCTCAGGCAGACCTTCTCTGTAGCTAGCTGCCCTTCTCTCTCAGTCAGACCTTCTCTGTAGCTAGCTGCCCTTCTCTCTCAGGCAGACCTACTCTGTAGCTAGCTGCCCTTCTCTCTCAGTCAGACCTGCTCTGTAGCTAGCTGCCCTTCTCTCTCAGTCAGACCTACTCTGTAGCTAGCTGCTCTTCTCTCAGTCAGACCTACTCTGTAGCTAGCTGCCCTTCTCTCTCAGTCAGACCTACTCTGTAGCTAGCTGCCCTTCTCTCTCAGTCAGACCTGCTCTGTAGCTAGCTGCCCTTCTCTCTCAGTCAGACCTTCTCTGTAGCTAGCTGTCCTTCTCTCTGTCAGAAATTCTCTGTAGCTAGTTGTCCTTCTCTCTCAGTCAGACCTTCTCTATAGCTAGCTGCTCTTCTCTCAGTCAGACCTACTCTGTAGCTAGCTGCCCTTCTCTCTCAGTCAGACCTTCTCTGTAGCTAGTTGGTCTTCTCTCTCAGGTAGACCTTCTCTGTAGCTAGCTGCTCTTCTTTCAGTCAGACCTTCTCTGTAGCTAGCTGCCCTTCTCTCTCAGTCAGACCTTCTCTGTAGCTAGCTGTCCTTCTCTCTCAGTCAGACCTACTCTGTAGCTAGCTGCCCTTCTCTCTCAGTCAGACCTCTGTAGCTAGCTGTCTTTCTCTCTCATTCAGACCTGCTCTGTAGCTAGTTGTCCTTCTCTCTCAGTCAGACCTACTCTGTAGCTAGCTGCCCTTCTCTCTCAGTCAGACCTACTCTGTAGCTAGCTGTCCTTCTCTCTCAGTCAGACCTACTCTGTAGCTAGCTGCCCTTCTCTCTCAGTCAGACCTTCTCTGTAGCTAGCTGTCCTTCTCTCTCAGTCAGACCTACTCTGTAGCTAGCTGCCCTTCTCTCTCAGTCAGACCTTCTCTGTAGCTAGCTGTTCTTCTCTCTCAGTCAGACCTGCTCTGTAGCTAGCTGCCCTTCTCTCTCAGTCAGACCTACTCTGTAGCTAGCTGCCCTTCTCTCTCAGTCAGACCTTCTCTGTAGCTAGCTGTCCTTCTCTCTGTCAGACATTCTCTGTAGCTAGTTGTCCTTCTCTCTCAGTCAGACCTTCTCTGTAGCTAGCTGCTCTTCTCTCAGTCAGACCTACTCTGTAGCTAGCTGCCCTTCTCTCTCAGTCAGACCTTCTCTGTAGCTAGTTGGTCTTCTCTCTCAGGTAGACCTTCTCTGTAGCTAGCTGCTCTTCTTTCAGTCAGACCTTCTCTGTAGCTAGCTGCCCTTCTCTCTCAGTCAGACCTTCTCTGTAGCAAGTTGTCCTTCTCTCTCAGGCAGACCTTCTCTGTAGCTAGCTGCCCTTCTCTCTCAGTCAGACCTGTTCTGTAGCTAGCTGCCCTTCTCTCTCAGTCAGACCTACTCTGTAGCTAGCTGTCCTTCTCTCTCAGTCAGACCTTGTCTGTAGGTAGCTGCTCTTCTCTCAGTCAGACCTTCTCTGTAGGTAGCTGCTCTTCTCTCAGTCAGACCTACTCTGTAGCTAGCTGTCCTTCTCTCTCAGTCAGACCTACTCTGTAGCTAGCTGCCCTTCTCTCTCAGTCAGACCTCTGTAGCTAGCTGCCTTTCTCTCTCATTCAGACCTGCTCTGTAGCTAGTTGTCCTTCTCTCTCAGTCAGACCTACTCTGTAGCTAGCTGCCCTTCTCTCTCAGTCAGACCTACTCTGTAGCTAGCTGTCCTTCTCTCTCAGTCAGACCTACTCTGTAGCTAGCTGCCCTTCTCTCTCAGTCAGACCTCTGTAGCTAGCTGCCCTTCTCTCTCAGTCAGACCTACTCTGTAGCTAGTTGCCCTTCTCTCTCTGTCGGACCTGCTTTGTAGCTACCTGCTCTTCTCTCTCAGTCAGACGTACTCTGTAGCTAGCTGTTCTTCTCTCAGTCAGACCTACTCTGTAGCTAGCTGTCCTTCTCTCTCAGTCAGACCTGCTCTGTAGCTAGCTGCCCTTCTCTCTCAGTCAGACCTGCTCTGTAGCTATCTGCCCTTCTCTCTCAGTCAGACCTACTCTGTAGCTAGCTGCCCTTCTCTCAGTCAGACCTACTCTGTAGCTAGCTGCCCGTCTCTCTCATTCAGACCTACTCTGTAGCTAGCTGCCCTTCTCTGTCAGTCAGACCTTCTCTGTAGCTAGCTGCCCTTCTCTCTCAGTCAGACCTACTCTGTAGCTAGCTGCCCTTCTCTCTCAGTCAGATCTGCTCTGTAGCTAGCTGCCCTTCTCTCTCAGTCAGACCTGCTCTGTAGCTAGCTGCTCTTCTCTCTCAGTCAGACCTTCTCTGTAGCTAGCTGCCCTTCTCTCTGTCAGACATTCTCTGTAGCTAGTTGTCCTTCTCTCTCAGTCAGACCTTCTCTGTAGCTAGCTGCTCTTCTCTCAGTCAGACCTACTCTGTAGCTAGCTGCCCTTCTCTCTCAGTCAGACCTTCTCTGTAGCTAGTTGGTCTTCTCTCTCAGGTAGACCTTCTCTGTAGCTAGCTGCTCTTCTTTCAGTTAGACCTTCTCTGTAGCTAGCTGCCCTTCTCTCTCAGTCAGACCTTCTCTGTAGCAAGTTGTCCTTCTCTCTCAGGCAGACCTTCTCTGTAGCTAGCTGCCCTTCTCTCTCAGTCAGACCTGCTCTGTAGCTAGCTGCCCTTCTCTCTCAGTCAGACCTACTCTGTAGCTAGCTGTCCTTCTCTCTCAGTCAGACCTTCTCTGTAGGTAGCTGCTCTTCTCTCAGTCAGACCTTCTCTGTAGGTAGCTGCTCTTCTCTCAGTCAGACCTACTCTGTAGCTAGCTGTCCTTCTCTCTCAGTCAGACCTACTCTGTAGCTAGCTGCCCTTCTCTCTCAGTCAGACCTCAGTAGCTAGCTGCCTTTCTCTCTCATTCAGACCTGCTCTGTAGCTAGTTGTCCTTCTCTCTCAGTCAGACCTACTCTGTAGCTAGCTGCCCTTCTCTCTCAGTCAGACCTACTCTGTAGCTAGCTGTCCTTCTCTCTCAGTCAGACCTACTCTGTAGCTAGCTGCCCTTCTCTCTCAGTCAGACCTTCTCTGTAGCTAGCTGTCCTTCTCTCTCAGTCAGACCTACTCTGTAGCTAGCTGCCCTTCTCTCTCAGTCAGACTTTCTCTGTAGCTAGCTGTCCTTCTCTCTCAGTCAGACCTACTCTGTAGCTAGCTGCCCTTCTCTCTCAGTCAGACCTTCTCTGTAGCTAGCTGTTCTTCTCTCTCAGTCAGACCTGCTCTGTAGGTAGCTGCCCTTCTCTCAGTCAGACCTGCAGGCCTGCTTTGCAGCTAGTGAAACCTGTGCAGGCAGCATGCTGTGGCTTTTCCCCTGCTCTCAGCGGCTCGTTCCTGTCTGATTCACCCCAGCACATGGCTCACAGCAGGTAGGACTTCCAGCTCCTCCACAGTAGCCTTGTACAGCAACTGACCTGTGAACCTGTCAGGAGACCCCTTAAAGTTACTCTACCTATACACAGTGCGGTCTGGACTCTGAGACCCGCTTTCAGAGGCCGGGCCCTTGATGTAATACATGTAGCATACAGGGTATATATGTGAATTTATTTCAGCCAGCACACCTGCCACTCACTCACTCGGCTGGAACTCACAGGGCTTGAACTCACAGGGCTGGAACTCACAGGCATGGAACTCACAGGACTGGAACTCAACGGGGCCGGAACTCACAGGGCCAGAACTCACAGGGTCGGAACACACAGGCCTGGAGGGATTTTCCCTGTTTTTTACATCTTTTCCTGGAGAGCTGCAGGCTGAGCAGGCTTTTGTTACAGCCCAGCACTAACACACATTCGATTAAGCTAATCAATTAAGGTCCAGTACATACAACAGCACTGGAGTAACGTAATGAGTGGCCTGGGCTGTGTAGCCCCATAGTGACGGGTCAGCCCTGATAGAGGGAGCGAGGGCTGTACAGCTCCATAGTGACGGGTCAGCCCTGATAGAGGGAGCGAGGGCTGTACACCCCCATAGTGACGGGTCAGCCCTGATACAGGGAGCGAGGGCTGTACAGCCCCATAGTGACGGGTCAGCCCTGATAGAGGGAGCGAGGGCTGTACACCCCCATAGTGACGGGTCAGCCCTGATACAGGGAGCGAGGGCTGTACACCCCCATAGTGACGGGTCAGCCCTGATACAGGGAGCGAGGGCTGTACAGCCCCATAGTGACGGGTCAGCCCTGATAGAGGGAGCGAGGTCTGTACAGCCCCATAGTGACAGGTCAGCCCTGATAGAGGGAGCAAGGGCTGTACAGCCCCATAGTGACAGGTCAGCCCTGCTCTACTATCACATATCTAAAATACAAAATCCATGAGTATGTGTGTGTCTTTGTAATGAACACGATGGGAGACAGAGCTGTTTCAAGCGCAGAGCGCAGCAGGTGTTTATTTGTAAAGGACCACAGGAGGAGGCAGGTAGCTGGGTCCAGGGCCAGGCAGAAGGCCATACACAGGGGGTCCAAAAAGGCAACAGTACAGGCAGGGAAAAGGCTAGTAACGTCATCCAGGAGCTCAGGCAATAGGTTGATAACAGGAAATCCGATAGGCTAAGGTACAGGCAGGGAATTGGCAAAAGGTGTCGTTAGTGAAGCAGGCAAAAACTATCATACACAGGAGGATTAAATTATGGGAAACACAGCGCTCCGAAGGCAAAAAAATCGGTCGTTCTGCCCCTGAACAAGGCACTTAACCCACTGTTCCTAGGCCGTCATTGAAATAAGAATTTGTTCTTAACTGACTTGCCTAGTTAAATGAAGGTAAAATAGTAAAATAGAAGTGTGTCACAAAACAAACAATACCTCACAATAATGGGGTGCAAAGAACTGAACTAAATAGTGTGTGATAATGACATACAGGCGTGTGAACAGGTGATCAGAATTCAGGTGATTGGGATCTGGAGAGTGAGCTGTGTTGAGGGAATCTATGTGTTTGAGAGTGTGACCTGGAAAGTGGGCTGCAAAGTGAGCTGCGTTCAGGGGATCTACGCGTTTGAGAGTGTGAGTGGATAGAAGACGTTACAGTCTTATACATGTCTTATCCTGTGTATGTGTGTCTGTGCCTGTGTGTGTCTCTCTTCACAGTCTCCGCTTATCCATAAGGTGTATTTGTATCTGTTTTTGAAATCTGATTCTACTGCTTGCATCAGTTACCTGATGTGGAATAGAGTTTCATGCAGCCATGGCTCTATTTAGTACTGTGCGCCTCCCATAGTCTGTTCTTGACTTGGGGATTGTGAAGAGACCTCTGGTGGCATGTATTGTGGGGTATACATGGTGTCCGAGCTGTGTGCTAGTAGTTTAAACAGACACCTCGGTGCATTCAGCATGTCACCACTTCTTACAAAAACAAGTCAATCTCTCCTCCACTTTGAGCCATGAGAGATTTACATGCATATTATTAACGTTAACTCTCCGTGTAGAGCCAGCCGTGCTGACCTGTTCTGAGCCAATTTTTTGTTTTTGAAATATTTAGGACTAACTTATTCCTTGCCACCCATTCTGAAACTAACTGCAGCTCTTTGATTTCACTCACTGTAGTAGTTGATGTGTATAGTGTTGAGTCATCTGCATAAATAGACACTCTGGCTTTACTTAAAACCAGTGGCATGTCATTTAGTAAAGTCTGAAAAAAGAAGGGGGCCTAGACAGCTGCCCTGGGGAATTCCTGATTCTAATTGGATTATGTTGGAGGTAACTCTTTATCCACAATATAGCAGGGGGTGTAAAGCCATAACACATACGTTTTTACATCAGCAGACTATGATTGATAATGTCAAAAGCTGCATTGAAGTCTAACAAAACAGCTCCCACAATCTTTTTATCATCAATTTCTCTCAACCAATCATCAGTCATTTGTGTAAGTGCCGTGCTTGTTGAATGTCGTTCCCTATAAGCATGCTGAAAGTCTGTTGTCAATTTGTTTACAATGAAATAGCATTGTGTCTGGTCAAACACAATTTTTTTCCAGAAAATTACTAATGGTTGGTAACAGGCTGATTGGTCGGTTAATTTGAGCCAGTAAAGGGGGCTTTACTATTCTTGGGTAACAGAATTACTTTTGCATCCCTCAAGGCCTGAGGGCACAGACTTTCTAGTAGGCTTAGATTGAAGATATGGCAAATAGGAGTGGCTATATCGTTTGCTATTATCCTCAGTAATTTCCCATCCAAGTTGTCAGACCCGGGTGGCACATTTTTTCACCTCTTCCACACTCAATTTATGGAATTCAAAATTACAATGCTTGTCTTTCATAATTTGATAAGTTATATTTGGATGTGTAGTGTAAGCTTTTTACTATCATTCTTTATATAATGTATATTTTTATTCAGTTTAGTCACGTTTTCTCAATTTGCAATATGTTTGCCAATCGGTTGTGCAGACAGATTAATTTGCCATTCCTTTTGCCTCATCCTTCTCAACCATACCATTTTTCAATTCTTCAACAATCCATGGGGATTCAACAGTTTTTACAGTCATTTTCTTAATGGTGCATGCTTATTAGTAACTGGAATAAGCAATTTCATAAATTTGTCAAGTGCAGCGTCTGGTTGCTCCTCATTACACACCACAGACCAACAAAGATTCTTTACATCCTCAACATAAGAATCACTACAAAACATATTGTATGACCTGTTATACACTATATTAGGCCCAGCCTTTGGAACTTGGGTTTTCCTAGATATGGCTACTATATTGTGATCACTACATCTGATGGATTTGGATACTGCTTGAAAGCAAATTTCTAAAGAATTAGAAAATATGTGATCAATAAATTGAAGTTGATAATTTCATTCCTTTGCTGCTTGTAACTACCCTGGTAGGTTGACTGATAACCTACCAGGTTAGTAAATAGTGACTGGCTTGATGAAAGCCAGTCAATATTTAAACCACCCAGAAAATATACCTCTTTGTTGATATCATACATTATCAAGCATTTCACACTTTCTCCAAATACTGAATGTTAACACTTGGTGGTCTATAGCAGCTTCCCCCAAGAATAGCCCAATAATGACAGCTCAGCCCTGATAGAGGAAGTGAGGGCTATACTAGTGTCTAATAATGGCCACCCCAGAGCCCCCCCATCACTCAGCCTGCAGCCCAGGAGCCCTGCATCCCAGTACCAGGAGCTCTCTCTCTCTCTCTCTGTTGTCAGGAGACTTGCATCCCAGTACCAGGAGCTCTCTCTCTCTCTCTTTTGTCAAGAGCCCTGCATCCCAGTACCAGGAGCTCTCTCTCTCTCTCTCTGTTGTCAGGAGACTTGCATCCCAGCATCAGGAGCTCTCTCTTTTGTCAGGAGCTGTGTTTATTAACTTGTTTTCCAGATGATCCCGAGCATCTAGCTCTCTGCTCTTTGTGAGAATGTGCCCACTGGGACCTATCCAGAACCACCTGCTTTTTGTACTCTCACAGCATAGCTAGTTTCTCCACTTTCCAAATACGAGGGTGTGTGTGTGTGTGTGTGTGTGTGTGCCGGTGCCGCAGAAACACTCAGTGAAGAGTTATTTGCCATTTGGTGTGGAGAGTGGAGTAGAGGAGGAGTGGGATGAGAAGACCAACAGCTGGAGCATAATTAGCTGTAATGAGGCCTCCTAATAGTGGAAAAGCCATCTAGACTGATGCTCCAAACCTAAATAGGCTAAATAAAACCCTGGGAACGAAACGGAGAATGTCTCTGCCAGCCCGCCACACGTGGAGTGAACTTAGAATAAGGTACTTGGTAAAATAAGTGAAATATCAGCGTATGTACTGAATGAAATATTATTACGTATCTGCAGTATATGTCAATTATTATATTCAGTCTCCCATTCAGTAGGATAGAGGAAGAATATAGTTCAGTATAAACGTACATCGCCCAATTTTACATTATCTATAATTTCGATACGCTTTTCTACTTTCTTCTGTCGTGTTTGAATAAAACGTCTTATCTAAAATAAATTCTACAGCTGTGGAGAAAAAAAGCCTTGTTCACATTTCCTGATCATAGATTTGACACTTCAGCGGATTGGGTGAGCTATTATCAGAGTCAGTGGCATTTCACTGTTCTTCAAACGGAGGGATTTGAATGTTGGATCTCTATGGAGGGGGCGAGAAATGGGGTGATGAAGGGTATCTGTAGTGGGGGAGAGTTGAGCAGAAAGGCCACCCATATGGAGAGCAGCTGATTTTCCAAGCACAGAACCCCCCCCCCCCCCCCACACACACACACACCCCTCCTCTACCCCCCGACCCCTTCCTCTACTCCTGAATCCCGCACACTGCTGTGCCTGACAAGGTGATGTCTTTTATGGGGCAGCCAACACAAGCAATTCACAGGCCATAACTCCTTGTCTCAACGGTTTTTGTTTGACCATAAATTACTGGGATAGAGTGCCCAGGGGATCTTATTCATTTAGCTGCTAGGATTATTGCTCACAGAGACACAGGGAGCATTTGTGTGTATGGTTTCTGTGTGAGAGGGTATGTGTGTATGAGAGGGGCAATCTGCGGGAAAGAGAGAGTGTGTGTGTGTGTACAGTGTATGTTTGTGCATGTCTGCATGAGTGTGTGTACGTGCAGGTATGCATGTTGTGTGTTTGTATGTACGTGTGTGTATGTATTCGTGTGTGTGCGAGTGTGTTTGTGTATGCTTCTGTGTGTGCGCATGTGTGTGTGTGTGTGTGTGTGTGTGTGTGTGTGTGTGTGTGTGTGTGTGTGTGTGTGTGTGTGTGTATTGGGATTGTTACTCAGCATCAGTGTGCTGTGACCTGGTCTTGAACCATAAAGAGTGGCCTGTGCAGGTTGAATGGCGCTGGAAGGTAAACACAGGGCCTGCAGCTTTAGCCGAGCGCTGGGGGTCATTAAGGCCTAACCGTGTGTCACTCACAGTCCTGGCTGCTTTATGGGCCAAATCAAACCTACACTCTTAGAAAAAAGGGTTCCAAAAGGGTTCTTCAGCTGTCCCCATAAGAGAACCCTTTTTGGTTCCAGTTAGAACCCTTTTTGGTTCCAGTTAGAACCCTTTTTGGTTCCAGTTAGAACCCTTTTTGGTTCCCGGTAGAACTCTTTTGGATTTAATGTACAACCCTCTGTGGAAAGGGTTCTACATGGAACTGAAAAGGATTCTACCTGGGACCCAAAATAGTTATTCAAAGTGTTCTCCTATGGGGACAGGACAGCCGAAGAATACTTTTAAGTTCTAGATCGCACCTTTTTTTCTAAGAGTGTACACGCACACAAACACTCACACACTCCAGCCGAGCAAGCTTGTCTTAGCACACAGGGCCTACCTGGGGGGCAAGTCCTCGGCATTGCTAACACAGCATGAGTAGTGTAAGTGGGTGTTTGTACGTGTGTCTGTGTGTGTGTACCGTGTCTGTGTTTCTGTGTGTGTATGCGCCACTCTACCCTGCAGTTTAAAAGCTCTGCAAGGGCCAAACTTCATTCTACATCCAATCCATTTCAATGACATTGGACAGGTCTAGTGAGCTATAGGGAGCTCTCCCTGCTCAAGGCCATTGGACCCTCTGCTGCCTTTAACTTAAATGGGGTTTGATTGGCGGGTGGATGCGTTTGGACTATTCCAATACAGTTAAGGGGTGCACTCAGTTTAACACATCATCCCCATCATCTAAGGTCTCTTTACTAGAGATCAATCCATCACTGTAATCTGTGGAATTTAGCTTCAGGACAAGAAACTTTTACATCTGATTCTTAAAGACTTTAACCACCACAGCACTGTAAATGTAGGAGGCTACATACAGCAGGCTATGGGAAAACAAAAAGCCCATTCTGGACTGGAAAATGTGAAAAGGACTGATAGAGTAGGAGAGTACAGGAGATGACCAAGTGGCTAAGTTTCTGACTGAGTAGTCCCAGGTTTATCACTGAAACCCAGATTTTACAGCAGAGATAGAGTAGTCTCTCTTAACATTCCATATAAAATCACATATAGCCCTGTAGCTTTCTCAGAATGCTAGTTTAAGGCAGATCTCAGAGGGCCCTTAAATGTTTCTCTTTGGTTGTGTAACACTAGCTGTGTGTTATGCTCATAACAAAAGAAGCCTTGGGCTTAATGTTTTGGAAAAAGTTGGAAAAAATCTTTATGGCACTGACCCTTCGTACAATTCATTCTGTTGTCCCAGAGTCTTTTCCTATGGCAGTGTCCACGGTCGACCCGGTTGGGTCCTGGCGGGGTCCTGTGTAGACACAGGAAGTGGGCATGACAGGGGCCTCAGTGGAGCAGTGCGGCATGTGATTGGCCCCCACAGGGCTGGTGATTAATGGGCATGGGAACAGAGGGAGCAGGGACGGGGCCTCCGGGGGCCAGAGCGAACAGCCACCTATAACTGTCACTCAGACCAGCTGAGGAAAACACCAACAAGAGCCTCGGAAATGCATGCCAGGGGCCGTATCCACCACTGTAATCTTATTCATTATGACCTAAAAGGCAAAACTGATCCTAGATGAACAGTCCTACTCTGACATGCTTTGATAAATACGGCCCCAGGTCTGAGGGGTAGTGCAGGAGAGAGTCTGTCTGGCCCGGCCAGACTGGCCCTAAATATGGTTGCCACCCTAACTAGTCTCCTCCTCATATAGCTAAACTAATGGCTGTGAGAAGAGAGAGTCTACCTCAACTAATTTGTTATGAATTGCTATTGTTGTTTTTAATTGCATTGAGTGAATGCGAAGTGTCAGTCTTGCCCCCCTGTCATCTCGCTGCAAAATGAGGACCATAATGAAAATAAGCCCCTAAGCTTTATTGTGTTTTTATTCTGGACATTATTTTCTGTATGTACTGTTGTCTCCTGCTGGAGCAGCCTTCTACTGTTAATGATCCAATAAATTCTATAAGTCAACCACCTCCATTGTGTCCTCAACTAACTTCTCATAATACAAAGATTCTGACCTTACACTCTTAGAAAAAACTGCTCCAGAAGGGTTCTTCAGCTGTCCCCATAGGATCATCAGTTTTGGTTCCAAGTAGAACCCTTTTGGATTCCATGTAGAACCCTCTGTGGAAAGGATTCCACATGGCACCCAAAAGGTTCTACCTGGAACCAAATAAGTTCTACCCAGAACCAAAAATGGTTCTTCAAAGGTTTCTCCGATGGGGACAGCCAAAGACCTATTTTAGGTTCTAGATAGCACCGGTATGAGAGGAAAAAATATTGCTACCTTCACACTGTTCAGTCGCTAAATTTACCCCAAGACCAATAAAATACACATTACTCTATTGAGGGGCTTTCTCTTTAGCTCTCTCTGTCTGATTCACACACTAAAATCCTTTCTCTCCAGATCAAACAGTAGAACCCCCATCATACATCAGACATCAGACAGCATACATCAGACATCAGACAGTGTGAGGGCAGTAGAGGAATGCAAGTGTCTGTGATTGTGACAGAGGACTCGGAGCTAGTACTCCAGGCCTGTGTCCAAAATGGAACCCTATTCCCTACATAGTGCACTACATTTGGGACTCGACTCCAGGACCACGCTATGGGAGGCTGGCATTTGTCTGCTCCCCTGGCCATTCACAACATGCTCCAAATAGGAGCGCTACAATAATATTAGTGGGAACTTTTTAAAAGGCCAGACAGGCCCAAAATAATTTACCCCAACAAAGACTTTGGGTTTGGGTGTGACCCACCCCTCTCTCTGACTAGCTCTTCTACAAAAAACCAATGAGTTTACGTGGAAACAGTGTTTTTGTCATAGATATTCAAGTCTCACAAATGAAGATACAACATTTATAATATCTGTTATTTTTGGATGAGATATATTTCTATAGATATGATGTGTTAGTATACATAATAATATAAATACTACTAATACTATGTTTGATCGTTTCACTTTGATCCAGCAAAGGGGTTGTCATTTCATTCTAGAGATAATTTTACTGTGTCTTTGAGCACAAGTGGTCCGTTATCCTGTGAAGACTTCTCGCTTTGAGACTGAGATAAAGGGGAGAGAGAGAGAAAGGAGGGGAGAGAGTGAGAGTGAGAGAGAAAGAGAGGGAGGGCGAGCGATAGAGAGAGAGGGGGAGAGGGCAAGAGAGAGATTTAATATACAGTTGAAGTCGGAAGTTTACATACACCTTAGCCAAATACATTTCAACTCAGTTTTTCACAATTCCTGAAATGTAATCCTAGTAAAAATTCCCTGTCTTAGGTCAGTTAGGATCACCACTTTATTTTAAGAATCTGAAATGTCAGAATAATAGTAGAGAGAATGATTTATTTCAGCTTTTATTTCTTTCATCACATTCCCAGTGGGTCAGATGTTTACATACACTCAATTAGTATTTGGTAGCATTGCCTTTAAATTGTTTAACTTGGGTCAAACATTACGGGTAGCCTTCCACAACCTTACCACAATAAGTTGGGTGAATTTTGTCCCATTCCTCCTGACAGAGCTGGTGTAACTGAGTCAGGTTGTGTCACGTCCTGACCAGTATAAGGGTTATTTGTTATTGTAGTTTGGTCAGGACGTGGCAGAGGGTATTTTGTTTATGTGGTTCGGGGTGGTGATTTATGTAGTAGGGTGTTTGATTTATTAGTTCCGGGTTTTTGGGGTTATGTTCTAGGTTTGTATTTCTATGTGGTCTCTAGTCTTTTGTATTTCTATGTCTAGTTTATTGGGGTTGGACTCTCAATTGGAGGCAGGTGTTTTCTAGTCCTATATATGGGTATGTGTTTGGTTAAGTGTTTGTGGGAGATATTATTTATTTTGTTTCTTGTTTTGCCTGTGTGAGCCTGACAAGACTGTTTTTCTGTTTGTGTGTTTTTCGTTTTTTAATTTTTTTTTGGTGTTCTCTTTATTTTAAATAAATAACAAGATGAGCATCCACATTCCTGCTGCGTTTTGGTCCTCTAATCCCGACGACAGCCGTTACAGGTTGGTAGGACTCCTTGCTCGCACACACTTTTTCAGTTCTGCCCACAAATGTTCTACAGGATTGAGGTCAGGGCTTTGTGATGGTCACTCCAATACCTTGACTTTGTTGTCCTTAAGCCATTTTGCCACAACTTTGGAAGCATGCTTGGGGTCATTGTCCATTTGGAAGACCCATTTGCGACCAAGCTTTAACCTCCTGACTGATGTCTTGAGATTTTACTTCAATATATCCACATAATTTTCCTTCCTCATGAAGCCATCTATTTTGTGAAGTGCACCAGTCCCTCCTGCAGCAAAGCACCCCCACAACATGATGCTGCCACCCCCGTGCTTCACGGTTGGGATGATGTTCTTCGGCTTGCAAGCCTCGCTATTTTTCCTCCAAACATAACGATGGTCATTATGGTCAAACAGTTATATTTTTGTTTTATCAAACCAGAGGACATTTCTCCAAAGTACCATCTTTGTCCCCATGTGCAGTTGCAAACCGTAGGCTTTTTTTATGGCGGTTTTGGAGCAGTGGCTTCTTCCTTGCTGAGCGGCCTTTCAGGTTATGTCGATATAGGACTCGTTTTACGGTGGATATAGATACTTTTATACCTGTTTCCTCCAAGCATCTTCTTAAGGTCCTTTGCTGTTGTTTTAGGATTGATTTGCACTTTTCACACCAAAGTAGGTTCATCTCTAGGAAACAGAACATGTCTCCTTCCTGAGCGGTATGACGGCTGAGCGGTCTCATGGTGTTTATACTTGCGTTCTATTGTTTGTACAGATGAACGTGGTACCTTCAGGCATTTGGAAATTGCTCCCAAGGATGAACCAGACTTCTGGAGGTCTACAATATTTTTTCTGAGGTCTTGACCGATTTTTTTTTTTGATTTTCCAATGATTTCAAGCAAAGAGGCACTGAGTTTGAAGGTAGGCCTTGAAATACATTCACAGGTACACCTCCAATTGACTCAAATGATGTCAAATAGCATATCAAAAGCTTCTAAAGCCATGACATAATTTTCTGGAATTTTCCAAGCTGTTTAAAGGCACAGTCAACTTAGTGTATGTAAACTTCTGAACCACTGGAATTGTGATACAATGAATTATAAGTGAAATAATCTGTCTGTAAACTATTTTTGGAAAAATGACTTGCGTCATGCACAAAGTAGATGTCATAACCGACTTGCCAAAACTATAGTTTGTTAACAAGAAATTTGTGGAGTGGTTGAAAAAGGAGTTTTAATGACTCCAACCTAAGTGTAAATCAAATCAAATCAAAGTTTATTTGTCACGTGCACCGAATACAACAGGTGTAGACCTTACAGTGAAATGCTTACTTACAGGCTCTAACCAATAGTGCAAAAAATGTATTAGGTGAACAGTAGGTAAGTAAAGAAATAAAAATACTTAAAAATAACAGTAGTGAGGCTATATACAGTAGCGAGGTTATAAAAGTAGCGAGGCTACATACGGACACCGGTTAGTCAGGCTGATTGAGGTAGTATGTACATGTAGATATGGTTAAAGTGACTATGTATATATGATGAACAGAGAGTAGCAGTAGCCTAAAAAAAGTGTATGTAAACTTCTGACCTCAACTGTACATTTCACAATTTCCAATTGGCTATAATTAAACTCTTTAACTTTTTAAGGTTAAAAGTGTGCCCAGAGTAAACTGCCTAATACTCGGGCCCAGAGTCAAATATTTGCATATCATTAGTAGATTTGGATAGAAAGCACTCTGAAGTTTCTAAAACTGTTTGAAGGATGTCTGTGAGTATAACAGAACTCATATGGCAGGCAGAAACCTGAGAAAGATCCAACCACGAAGTGGGAAAACTGAGAATTGTAGTTCTTTTGAATCCCTATCGAAACTACAGTGTCTGTGGGGTCATGTTGCACTTCCTAAGGCTTCCATTGGCTGTCAACAGCCTTTAGAAACGTGTTTCATCCTTCTCCTGTTAATGGGCAGAAAATAGGAGCTCAGTCAATGAGTGGACTGCCTGAGGACAAAGGACTTGGTGATGTGCGAGCCCGCCAGCGCACCGTTCCTTCTTTTTCTTCTTGAATGAATACGCTATTGTCCGGTTGGAATATTATCGACGTTGTATGTTAAAAAGACCCTAAGGATTGATTGTAAACAACGTTTACATGTTTCTACGAACGGTAATGGAACTATTTGACTTTTCGTGTCTGGATTTATGCTCGCGCGTTATGCCTTTGGATAGTGATCTGAACGCACAAACAAAACGGAGGTATTTGGACATAAATATGGAGTATTTCAAACAAAAATAACTTTTCCTGTGAAAGTAGGAGTCTTTGGAGTGCATTCTGACGAAGATCAGCAAATGTAAGAGAATATTTATAATACTAATTCTGAGTTTAGTTGACCCCAGAACTTGGCGGGTATCTGTATAACTTGCTTTGATGGTTGAGCTATATACTCAGAATATTGAAAAATGTGCTTTCTCCGTAAAGCTATTTTAAAATCTGACACAGCGGTTTCATTAAGGAGAAGTATATCTATAATTCTTTCAATAACTGTTGTAAATTTTATCAAGGTTTATGATGAGTATTTTTGTAAATTGATGTGTACATTCACCGGAAGTTTTGGTGGGAATACATTTTCTGAACATCACGCGCCAATGTAAAATGGGGTTTTTGGATATAAATATTAACTTTATTGAGCAAAACATACATGTATTGTGTAACATGAAGTCCTATGAGTGCCATCTGATGAAGATCATCAAAGGTTAGTGAATATTTTAGCTGTATTTTTGGCTGTGTGGTTTTTCTTGTGAAGTTTATGTCCTAACATAATCTAATTTCATGCTTTTGCCGTAAAGCCTTTTTGAAATCGGACTATGTGGTTAGATTAATGAGAAGTTTATCTTTAAAATGGTGTAAAATAGTTGATTGTTTGAGAAAATGAAATTATGAGATTTTTACTGTTTTGTATTTCGCGCCATGCTATTTCACTGGCTGTTGAATAGTGTGTCCCGCAGGTAGAAGCCCATAGAAGTTAACATCCTCCTTAGCTCTGTCATCTTCTCCAATATTTGGAGCCAAAGACTGATCACCCCAATCCACAAAAGTGGAGACAAATTTGACCCCAATAACTACCGTAGGATATGCGTCAACAGCAACCTTAGGAAAATCCTCCGCATTATCATTAACAGCATACTCGCACATTTCCTCAGTGAAAAAAATGCATTGAGCAAACGTCAAATTGGCTTTGTACCAAATTACTGTACAACAGACCACGTATTCCGCCTGCACACCCTAAAGCTTTTGACTCAATTTGGCATGAGGGTCTGCTATACAAATGGATGGAAAGTGGTGTTGGGGGGAAAACATACAACCTTATGAAATCCATGTACACTAACAACAGGTGTGCATTTAAAAAATTGGCAAAAAACACATTTCTTTCCACAGGGCCATCGAGTGAGACAGGGATGCAGCTTAAGCCCCCCCCCCCCCCCCCATATCTATCTATCTATCTATCTATCTATCTATCTATCTATCTATCTATCTATCTATCTATCTATCTATCTATCTATCTATCTATCTATCTATCTATCTATCTATCTATCTATCTATCTATCTATCTATCTATCTATCTATCTATCTATCTATCTATCTATCTATCTATCTATCTATCTATCTATCTATCTATCTATCTATCTATCTATCTATCTATCTATCTATCTATCTATCTCACTGAATTGGAGAGGGTACTAGAACAGTCTGCAGAGCCCGGCCTCACCCTACTAGAATCTGGAGGGCAAATGTCTACTCTTTGCTGATGATCTGGTGGTTCTGTCCCAAACCAAGGACGGCCTACAGCAGCACCTGACAAAAAATAATAGTGTTTCAAAAAGGTCCAGTTGCCAGGACCACAAAAACAAATTCCATCTAGACACCGTTGCCCTAGAGCACACAAAAAACTATACATACCTCAGCCTAAAGATCCCCGCCACAGGTAACGTCCACAAAGCTGTGAACGATCTGAGAGACAATGTAAGAAGGGCCTTCTATGCCATCAAAAAGAACAGAAAAGTCGACAAAGCCATCACTTACAGAGAGATGAATCTGGAGAAGAGTCCCCTAAGCAAGCTGGTCCTGGGGCTCTGTTCACAAACACAGACAGAGCCCCAGAGCAGCAACACAATTAGAACAAATCATGAGAAAACAAAAAGATAATTACTTGACACATTGGAAAGAATTAACAAAACTAGAATGCTATTTGGCCCTAAACAGAGAGTACACAGTGGCAGAATACCTGACCACTGTGACTGACCCAAACTTAAGGAATGCTTTGACTATGTTCAGACTCAGTGAGCATAGCCTTGCTATTGCGAAAGACCGCCGTAGGCAGACGGAGGAGTGAAGACAGGCTATGTGCACACTGCCCACAAAATGACGTGGAAACTGAGCTGCACTTCCTAACCTCCTGCCAAATGTATGACAATATTTGAGACCCATATTTCCCTCAGATTACACTGAGCCACAATTTTTTTTAAAACAAACTACATTTTAATAAACTCCCATATCTATTTGATGAAATACCCCAGTGTGCAATCACATCAAGATTTGTGACCTGTTGCAATAAGAAAAGGGCAACCAGTGAAGAACAAACACCATTGTAAATACAACTCATATTTATGTTTATTTATTTTCCATTTTGTACTTGTTTGCACGTCATTACAACACTGTATATAGACATAACGTCACATTTGAAATGTCTTTATTCTTTTGGAACTTTTGTGAGTGTAATGTTTACTGTTATTTTTTGTTATTTATTTCACTTTTGTTTATTATCTATTTCACCTGCTTTGGCAATGTTAACATATGTCCAAGAGGGAAAATGAAAGGGAAGGATGCACATTTAGCTTGAAAAATAATATTAAGGGCTGGATTCAATCCGTATCTCTGAAGTATCGCGGAAGATCCACACTATAGCTCGATTAAAATATTAAGGCAATGTTCCCGCGGAGAATGCATTCAATGTAAATGCAGCAAATGTCGGCTCAATTGGAAATTACCTTTACATTTTAACGGGGATCTTCTGCAATGCTGCCATGATATGGACTGAATAAAGGCCCTAATTATAGATGGCAAAAAAACGAAATAGTTTATGATTTAGTGAGTAATTAGTATCAGTTAGTATCTGAAACCTCAAATTATTGGAGTGAAATTATTTTTCCATTTGTTTCATACTGTAAATTGCTGTTTACTTTTGAGATCACTTGGACCTCTCTCTGCCTGTTGCACTTCTAGCTATTAAATGACAAGATGCAAGAGAAAGAAAAGGGGTTTTGTGTCACGTCCTGACCATAGAGAGCTCGTATTTTTCTATGGTAGAGTAGGTCAGGGTGTGACTGGGGGGTTTTGTCTAGTTTATTTATTTCTATGTTGGGGTTTTTGTCTAGTTTAAATGTTCTATGTTGTCTTCTAGGTTATTTTTTCTATGTTGGGTTTTTTGTCTAGTTTACATTTTCTATGTTGTGTTCTAGGTTCTTTTTTCTAGGTTGGGGTTTTCGTATGATTCCCAATTAGAGGCAGCTGGTCATCATTGTCTCTAATTGGGGATCATATTTAAGTTGTTGTTTTTCCCACTAGTGTTTGTGGGAGATTACTTTGAGTTAGTGTATGTTGCACCTCTTCGTCACGGTATGTTGTTTCATTGTTTATAGTTTATTGTATGTCTTGCATAGTTTCACAGATAAATAAATATGTGGAACAATACACACGCTGCGCCTTGGTCTCGTTCATATGACATCCGTGACAGAATCTCCCACCACCAAAGGACCAAGCAGCGTGCCCAGGAGGAGCAGGGCCCGGGAGAGAAGAGAGTGGAGGACATCCTGGACCTGGGAGGAGGTAATGGCAGGGTACAAGACCCTGCCATGGAAGCAGGCGGAGACAGCGAGAGAGGAACGGCAACGATACGAGGAACTAGCACGGCAACGACGGAAGCCCGAGAGGCAGCTCCCCCCCCAAAAAATTGTGGGGGGGGGGGGGGTGCACACGGGGAGATTGGCGGAGTCAGGGTTGAGACCTGAGCCAACTCCCCGTGCTTACCGTGGGGAGCATGTGACAAGTCAGGCACCGTGTTATGCGGTGATGCAACACTGTATCTCCAGTGCACATTCATAGCCCGGTGCGCACTCTGCCTGCGCCCCGCATTTGCCAGGCAAAAGTGAGCATTCAGCCAGGACGGGTTGTGCCGGCTCAGCGCTCCTGGTCTCCGGTGCGTCTCCTCGGTCCAGGATATCCTGCACCAGCTCTACGCACTGTGTCGCCAGTGCGCCTTCACAGCCCAGTGCGTCCTGTGCCAGCGCCCCACACTTGCCGGGCTTAAGTGAGCATTCAGCCAGGACGGGTTGTGCCAGCTCTACGCTCCAGACCTCCAGTGCGCCTTCACGGTCCAGTATATCCTGCACCGGTTCTACGCACCAGGTCTCCAGTGAGCCTCCATAGCCAAGTACGTCCTGTGCCTGCTCCCCGCACTCTCTCTGAAGTGCGTGTCCTCAGTCAGATACGTTCTGTGCCTGCTCCCCGCACTCTCCCTGAAGTGCGTGTTCCCAGTCAGGTATGTCCTGTGCCTCCTCCTCGCACTCCCCCTGAGGTGCGTTTCACTAGTCCGGTGCCACCTGTACCGGTCCCACGCATCAGGCCTCCAATGCGCCTCCCCAGTCTAGTACATCCTGTGCCTGCTTCTCATTTTACATTTACATTTTAGTCATTTAGCAGACGCTCTTATCCAGAGCGACTTACAGTAGTGAATGCATACATTTCATACAATTTCATACATTTTTTTCCTGTGCTGGCCCCCCGTGGGAATCGAACCCACAACCCTGGCGTTGCAAACACCATGCTCTACCAACTGAGCTACAGGGAAGGCACTCGCCCTGAAGTGCGTGTCACCAGTCTGGTGCCACCTGTCCCGGCTCCATGCACTAGGCCTCCAGTGCGCCTGCCCAGTCCGGCAACAGTCCCCAGTCCAGAGCTTCCGGCGACAGTCCCCAGTCCGGAACCTCCTGAGACGGCCCGCAGCCCGGAACCTCCTGAGACGGCTCGCAGCCCGGAACCTCCTGAGACGGCTCGCAGCCTGGAACCTCCTGAGACGGCCCGCAGCCCGGAACCTCCTGAGACGGCCCGCAGCCCGGAGCCTCCTGAGAGGGCCCGCAGCCCGGAGCCTCCTGAGAGGGCCCGCAGCCCGGAGCCTCCTGAGACGGCCCGCAGCCCGGAGCCTCCTGAGACGGCCCGCAGCCCGGAGCCTCCTGAGACGGCCCGCAGCCCGGAGCCTCCTGAGACGGCCCGCAGCCCGGAGCCTCCTGAGACGGCCCGGAGCCTCCTGAGATGGCCCGGAGCCTCCTGAGATGGCCCGCAGCCCGGCCCGCAGTCCGGAGCCTCCTGAGACGGCCCGCAGTCCAGAGCCTCCACCGATGCTGGCAGGTTTGCAGGATGAGAGGGCTCTTCGTCCCGCACCAGAGCCGCCTCCTATGCTGGCGGGTTCGCAGGATGAGAGGGTTCTTCGTCCCGCACCGGAACCACCTCCGATGCAGGAGGATCCGCAGGATGAGAAGGTTCTTCGTCCTGCACCAAAGCCGCCACCAACACTAGACACCCCCCCAACCCTCCCTTTTGGTTTCAGGTTTTGCGGCCGGAGTCCACACCTTTGGGGGGGGGGTACTGTCATGTCCTGACCATAGAGAGCTCGTATTTATCTATGGTAGAGTAGGTCAGGGTGTGACTGGGGGGTTTTGTCTAGTTTATTTATTTCTATGTTGGGGTTTTTGTCTAGTTTAAATGTTCTATGTTGTGTTCTAGGTTTATTTTTCTATGCTGGGGTTTTTGTCTAGTTTACATTTTCTATGTTGTGTTCTAGGTTCTTTTTTCTAGGTTGGGGTTTTCGTATGATTCCCAATTAGAGGCAGCTGGTCATCATGGTCTCTAATTGGGGATCATATTTAAGTTGTTGTTTTTCCCACTAGTGTTTGTGGGAGATTATTTTGAGTTAGTGTATGTTGCGCCTCTTCGTCACGGTTTGTTGTTTCTTTGTTTATAGTTTATTGTATGTCTTGCATAGTTTCACGGATAAATAAATATGTGGAACGATACACAAGCTGCGCCTTGGTCTCGTTCATACGACACCGTGACATTTTGAGTGACTAAAAGGAAAACATCTAACTACGTAAATCTGTCTGAGAGCAACTAATCTGTCATCGGCATTTTTTAACAATCATATCTAGGCCTGCACCTGTCCTTAGAGGTTCCAGTGATCTCCACCCAAACTCCTCTCCTGTCCCCTGGCCTGCAAAACCACACAGGAGATGTCTGGGGATATACGTTCATCACCCAGGTATGATTGAGAGCAGAAAAAGGAGAGGGAGAGAGCCATGCCTTCTGGTAAGAGAAAATCAGCTGTGAGGAGGAGAGCAGGGAGAAGAGGAGAGAAGGAGGTGGAGAAGAGGAGGAGTGTACACACCATGCTCCATTCTTTGTGCTTTGAAATGACTAGCCCTTGTCCTCTGAGTCCATGTTAACACAATAGAGCCTTAACAGGAGCTGTCAGCAGACGACACTAAAGCAAGAAGGAGTATGGGTACTGGGGCTGGTCCTGCAGGATCACATTAACTCCTGTTTGTATGGCCCTGAAAGCTAAAGGCTACAGTTAAAGGTTGTTTTGTGGTGTTTTCTAAAGGGAACCGATTGCAGGCTTTCAGACCTTGTTTACTTACTTTGAGCCCCGCGGTGGTGGAGAGAGTCACGTCACTGGCTGGCAGGGTTTAAAGTGTTTGAGGTTTATGAAAAAAAGGGACAAGGTGTCCAGTGGTGCTCCACTTTGCACCTGAGGTTTGATCAATATAGTCAAGCGATGACATGTCAATTTGCGCACCACAGGAAGAGATTCTGGGTTGTGAATGGCAGCGCTGAGAGATGGCGGCAGGTGGATTGTTCATTGGCGGATACAGTGTATCAACATACTCCTTTAAAGTCTGTTTATCTCACTGCTCTGCCCACGGTTTTCTTACATTTTGCCTGCTATTTGACCAATGCGCTATGAAAACTAATACTCTTTTTGTATCCCTATTGTGTTGTTGCTTTTGTAATTATTCAATGTTTATAAGTTATCACATTGTACACACTACCTATAAGCCAGCTGCTGCCATTATTTGATGTTTGATACATGTAATTAAAAAACAAAGACAATTTAAGCACTTTATACATGGGCACAATAGACTACCTAACATTGAATCACTTTATGATTTTAGGCCTCACTAAACATTAGCTGGACAGGTGTCTGCTTAGAAAAAAGATAAACACTCACTAACACAAAATGTCTCTCAGATACAGGGGTGCTGTGGTTACACAGCAGGTTTGGGAATGGTGTCCGTTATTCACTTCATTGTTAACTTTTCCTACAATGAGAACTGATCAGCAGTTTGAATTGACAGATTTATTATTTGTATGTCCGTAACATAACAACTCTTTACTGTATACATTTTGAGCAAACAGATTGACAATGCAGTCATAGTCCGTGGAACGTTCAGGGGAAAGTTCCCTCCGTAACACTAAAGACAGCTCAGTGTTTTTTCACTGACCAATAGATGGCACTAATGCATAACCAGCTGTATTGGTCTCTGTAGCCATAACCCTCCCATAAAAGCCAACTGCTCGTCACCATTTGTCCCTCAGACACGTTAAAGGACAAGGCCAAGGTGCTTTGGTTTGAGACACATCATGGGGTTTGTCCAGAGGATTAGAAGTCAAATTACAACAAGACCTGTCACCCCCTCCGACCTGGACTCAGGTGTAGATGTAACATAGTAAACGAAAATCCGGGACACTCAAATTGGTATGATATGTTACATTTGGTATGGTATGTATTAATTTGTGGATGTCCATCATTAATTTCGTATGATATGTTACTAACGACAATTTGTATGATTTGTTACGAATGACAATTCATGTGATATGTTATGAATTATAATTCATATGATATGTTAGGAATTGCAATTCGTAGAACAATTCGTAGAACAATTCGTAGCAATTTGCAATACATAACATGATAAGTTATGAATACCAATTTGTTATGGCTAACGTTAGCTATGTGACACTAATGTTGGCTAGGTGGCTAATGTTGGCTAGGCTAGGGGTTGGGGTTAGGGTTAGGGCTTAAGGTTAGGGTTAAGGTAAATCCTTAAGGTTAAAGAAGCACTATGCAGAAATCGCTCCGCCATTTCCTAGTTGCTAAAATCCTAATAGTTTGCCTAATTTCAGTTTGTGACAAAACAAGAAAGTATAGTGTAGAGAAGCATTGTACCATCTAAACCGCTGTGATATATATTTTCCACAACCAAAAATATTGTATTTTCAGCTGTTTGAAGCTAGTGTACAAAACTGAAAGTAAAAGATGCAAAAACTAAACTTAAGAACAGGAAGCATAGAAGTAGCACACAGAGAACAGATCTACCGCTTCTTAGACTTATAACTTGCATTTCTATGTTAATTTGGTTGGGATGCCAAAAAAGTGACATATTGCAGCTTTAAGGTAGGAGTTATGTTAAAGGCTTAAGTAGTTGCTAAGTAGCTAAAAAGTAGTAAGTAGTTGCAAAGGTGATAATTAGCTCATATACTAAAGTTGTCCGTGATGAAATCCGAACACGCAACCTTTGGATTGCTAGATGTTCGCATTAAAACGCCAACCCATCCACCCCGGCCAACCACCCTCCTTTCGTTTTTGCCTTAATTAAGCTTCTGTCTTATGTAACCATACCAAATCATACTAATTTGACTGTCCCTGATCTTCATTTACTATATTACATCTAGTCTATGAGACCAGGTTGCCTCCTTAGACAAACGACAACCTGGGCCAAGTTCAAATGGGGATGGGGGGGACCGGCCAGTCCAATTTTATCTCAATGTGACAAGACAAGAAGAGAGAGGAAAGAGAAATGTTTGAACAAAGGACATTTCACTGAGAGTAACTCACTTGTCTTCTGTGGGTTACTGGAGTTTACTGTGTCTCCCTTTCATTGAAGCAGAACACCCAAAGAAAGGCAGCTTCAAATAGCCACAGCCCTTTGGTCTGACTGCATGCATGACAACAGACCATGGTGAATCTTATCTTCAACTGCTCAGCCATATTTTGGTTTCCTTGTAAAATAATTGGCACTCTTTCCTGCTGTTTCGTAATCACAGTCCTGCTCATCACAACAAAGTTGCACCAGCCTTTCCAAAGCCAAACTGTGTATGTTGTAATGTTGTAGTGTCACATTTTTTCAAACACGTTGTTCTTCTTTAGTCAGTAATAAGCTAAATATATACTGTATTCTCCCCCCAAAAAATATATACATGTACATTCAACTCATGCTTAGAATACCTTGCTGCCTAAGTCTGTGTCTTGCACAACACTGGAGTGCTGCGAAGGGGTTGGAATCAGATCTCTCCACACGTCATTCACAGTTTTACCCAGAGCTTCTTACAATCCACTTTCTTTCGGCTTTGGCCGAATTCAACATTATGCCAACGTCAACTTTTGTGTGTGTGTGCATTTGTGCGTGCGGAATCTAGAAATCCCCAGGAATATCCCCTCAGAATAGCCCACAGACTAAAGTGTTTACATAATGAAGGCCTTTTAACACCAGACTGACGGGAGATGGACAGGAGTGAGTGATGTCAGGTTAAGTCTTGACATCACTCACATCACTAGCAGTCCAGCTTTCTGAGACACATGCCAGAAACATTCCCATGTTCCTACTCACAAGAGCAGAAAAAGGCCGCTCTTGTCTCCACAGGCAAGGCTTGAGCCATGTACCTACCACTGCACCGTGACCCCTGTATTCCTGGCTACATCTCAAATGGCACACTATTCCCTATGTAGCGCAATACTTTTGACGAGGGCCCATAAGGAGTAGGACGTTTCGCCTG
Organism: Salmo salar; assembly: GCF_965601325.2. Taxonomy (NCBI): domain Eukaryota; kingdom Metazoa; phylum Chordata; class Actinopteri; order Salmoniformes; family Salmonidae; genus Salmo; species Salmo salar. The sequence continues at coordinate 33,587,414 of NC_138310.1, read as the reverse complement.
TCATGAATAGGGCCCTGAACCCAGACCATGGCCAAGTTTAAGAGAGGTATTAAGCAATGTCAAAACAGCTTACAGCCAAACACTGTGCTTTGAAAGGCTTTGGCTATTTATGGAGTCATTCAAAGTGATAGGCCCCCGAGACGGAGCCACTGTCTGGTTCCTGGGCATAGGGCCGAGGGCCCGGAGCAAGGCTGAGGCTGGCTGGCTGGCCCAGGGTTAACTAACATAGTGTTAGCCTGTAGCCATGGAATCCTCCACAGTGTTAGCATTGGCAATGGAACCTCAGTTTGTCAAAACAGGAGCTGGCTATCCCTAAAGACGTCATAGAGTTCTCTCTATCTCCCTTTCACTATCTCTCTCCCTCATTCTCTCTCTTCCTCTCACTCTCTACCTCTGTCTGTGAGGTATTTTAGCAAATGGAACATCAAACCACACCGGAGAGAAAGGAGGGGAAAGGAAGAGGAAATGAAGAAATGTGACATCAATTAGGCACGTGCAGTAAGGCATCTGACGATTGTCACTGTGACACTAAAGGTATGTGACAGCTCAGAGGATCAAAACTAACTCTCAATTTTAATAAAGACGTATTGTTCTTCTGGGAAGGTAAAAAAACGATTAAATAATCCATAACTCTTGAATGCACTCTGACAGCCCAGTCAGCCGAGGGTGAAATTGAAGACTGACAGATATTTACTTTGGATCCACTGACAGGACTCATCAAGAGGAGAATATGTTATTCACTGTGGCAGGAAGAGCTTCTGTAGATGTATCACACAGATAAAGTAGACCAATATTATTCATGTAATTTTTCCCCAATGGCAGCACTTGTCCTGATTTTTTACATTGATACATAATTATCTTTCAGTTCCTGGCCACCAAAAACACAAAAGCTCTGAGACATGAGATACAGACATTCATAAAGTCCTAATTTGGTGCATAACAGGGGATAACTTGCTGGGTCAGAGTCTGCTGTGAGGATTTTGACACATTACAGGCTGAAAGCTGCAGCAGGTGTCATGGGAGCAGGGTGGGGCTTTTCCCTGGCCCCGGCAGGTCTCTCTGGGGTTGGCTGGCCAGGCGAGCAGCAGGCCTTTCATATCACACACACTGAGAGTGTTGAGTCGGCTCCAGAGACTGACCTCGGCCAGGCAGAGGGATGGAGGGATGAAGGGAGTTCTATCCACCCAGGGCAGTCCGCTGCCAAAAGTTAGAGAACTTCTAACGTTACCTGCATAACTTTGCCAAGAATCGTGACAAGAATCATAACCTTTTCGGTGTGAGTTTCATCATATTCCGACTGTGTAGATCATGTCTGTAGGAGTCAGACTATCCCATCAAGTTGTGGTTTGTTCTGGCCTAGATGAGACCATGCCATGTTGTGTTGTGTTGTGGCCTGGGGCCATCTGGTTTAACAGGGCTGTAATGCGTTGGGCAGAGACAGAGGCTGCTGTCTGGAGAGTTCTAGCAGACCAGGAGGGGACAGAGAGACAGCTGAAATCACTTCCTCAGATGTCAACCCAAATAAGAGGTTCTATCCTCCAACCACAGCCGAGCTCCCACAATGATTACAGTGAGCATACATACCAGATGTGCTGCACACATGCTTGTCCTGTACTGTATTTTGGGATTGTATTTGAACCTCTACATGGTAGGAATTTAGCCTGTTACTACAAATTCTTAGGCCTAGGATTGGAGTAGGTGAAGCTCATTCTAGATCAGAGCCTATGGGCAACATTCAGTCAGAGCAGGTTGAGGTGCACCCAGTGTGCAAGGTTTAGAGGGCATAAAACTGTCATTCAATCAGGATTTAGCTTGGCGCTGCCAGAGTGAACATGTTACACAAATGAACTAGAATCAGTCTACTGACAGACAGCGCACTGTGTAAGACATGCTGAAAAACCAGGGGACATTGGGGAAAAAGCAGGGGACTTCAGGGGGAAAAGCAGGGGACTTCAGAGGGAAAAGCAGGGGACTTCAGGGGGAAAAGCAGGGGACTTCAGGGGGAAAAGCAGGGGACTTCAGGGGGAAAAGCAGAGACTTCAGGGGGGAAAGCAGGGGACTTCAGGGGGGAAAACAGGGGACTTCAGGGGGATTACAGAGCGAGAGGATAAGAGCGAGAGAGAGACGGACAGACAGACAGACAGACACAAACACACACACACACACACACAGAGACTCACACAGACACATACACACACACTCACAAACACACTCTGAGGGATGCTGCGTTGTTCAGCCCAACAACAGGTGTCATGAGGAGGCCCCAGTCCCAGCCACAGCACAGGGTTTCACAGCCCAGGGTTTCACAGCCCAGGACCAGACTCCCCTCAGGGAGTAAATTAGGATTCTATTACATCCCTCTCTCTCCCTCCCTCCATCCCTCTCTCCTTCTCTCTAACCCTCTTTACCCTCTACCCTTCTATTCCCCTCTCCCCTCCTATTCCTCTCTTTATCCCTCTCAAAACCCTCCCAAACACCAACCCTCTAATCTAAGCCACATGGCTTAGTAACATGTAATGAGCTATTATTTTGCTTATATGCTGCGTGAATGCTTCTTCTGGTTGGCTGGACGCCCCAAATAACACACCTCCACTAACCCCCAGACCCAGACCCTAGAGGCCCCAAGGGGCCATAGTCTGCAGAGACTCTAGTGGCCCCTGGCTGTCACCCCTCACAGACACTGACATCTCAGGACAGGTGGACCCCTCTGTGCCCCTCTCCGCCCCCACACAATTCTGAAACCATATCTGGGGCTAAACATCATGCGCCACCGTTCCTCATAACTCTGTACAACCGCTGCTTGTAACCCCTGTTGCCAGACGACCAAATGTTTGCTCCAGCACTTTTTTAATTTCCCTTTTTTCTCCTCCCAGAGTGGTCCAACAATTGCATCACTGAAATGCACTCAGAATCATCCCCCATGGCCCACCGCAAGGTTAGTCTCTTGCTCCCTCTCTCTCTCTCTGACAACCCTCCTCATCCGCACTGTAGCCTCTCAGAATCCCCCCTCTTTCTATTTCCCTTCTATCCCTCATTCTCTTCTCTCTCTTTCCCTCTGTCTTTCTTTTCCCCTCCCCTCTCCCTTATTGTTTTTCTATTCCTCTTTTTCACTCTTTCCCTCTCTGTCCCAACCCATAGCCATCGATCACAAGGGCGGACTGAGCCTTGGCCATAGCCAGTCCTGTGTGGACTGGTCGAAGAGAGAGCTGTGTCTAACCAATGGGAATGATGAATCGGAGCTGTGGAGCGACCAGAGTTATTATACATGGAGATGTGTGATAAAAGGCTAATCCGTCATTCTGCATCTCAGCGAGGTTCTCTCTTGTCTCAGAGCTGGAGATGAGTTGAGACCAGACCAGATGAGATGAGCTTACTGAAAGATCCCTCCAGCCCTGCTGGGCCTATAAATAGTGAGAGGGTACGTCCCAAAGGGCACCCTATTCCTTATATAGTGCACTACTTTTGACCAGAGCCCTATGGGCCCAAGGGAATAGGATGCCATTTGAGACTCAGGCACAGCCTGCTTTTCAAACACTGCTTCTTCAAACGGCTCAGGCGGACTAATGATAAAGATGGGGTAGAGCAAGGCTTTATTGATTCTATCCATCACATCTTGGGAGACACCGCTATAGGATGGCGTGTTGATGGCTGTGTGGGTCTCTGCTCTCTCTCTCTCATCCTCTTTCTGCGGCAGCAGAATCAAAAGAAAAGAGAACTTGAAATGCAACTCCAGGGCTCCAGGCCTTTAAACCACAAGCCTTCCTTGCAGTCAGCATGACAACAGCCTGTTTAGTCAGTCACAAACAAAGGTGTAGAGTCCCGCAGAAAACTAGTTCTCCACTTCCCTGTTATTCTCATACATAAATTATTTTGGTTGACTGCTACAGAGACATAGCCTCAAGCAAAACTGAATGTATTGATCTGTGGAAAGATTTCCGAGTGGACAATGTCTATTTCTTCAGTGAGTATCAGCTTTAATGAAGTGAAAATATTGAGTACTTGTTCTGCCATGCCACAGAGCCTGAGATCTATGGGAGAGAGTGAGCTAATAAGAAAAAGAGAGAGAATGTAGATTGCAGGGGGAGATAAATTAAATAGGGAGAGGAGAGAGAGAGAGAGAGAGAGAGAGGGGAGAGGAGCGAGAGGGAGAGAGGGAGAGAGGGAGAGAGGGAGAGAGAGAGAGAGAGAGAGAGAGAGAGAGGTGAGACTAAAAGAGAGAGGGATCATTGCTGAATGGAGGGATGGATGGATGGATGTGGAGTAAAGGCGGAGGGATGAGGTCAGAGGGAAATGGATCCCTCCATTAGGGGAGTAATGACAGAGAGCAGTTGGCTGCCTCTGGCCTGGCTGGCTGGCTGGCTGGCCTGGTCCTGAACGCAACCACACAGATGTGAGCTAGGGAGACGCAGCTCAGCCCAGAGCAGGGGCCGCAGAGTTAGCTAGCGACTTAGCATGACCTCATATTCATATCCACACTAGTGACAGAGATCCCAGTGACCCAGCCTCCCTCCCCTCCCTCCTCCTATCCTGACAACCTTTCCACAGGGCGAAGAAAGAGGGAATTCTTCAAGACGACTACCCTACCTGAAAAAAAACGTTGATAACACTGCGCAAAACTGCTATGCCCCCAACTGGAAAACTCAGAATGGGGGGTTGGACCAATTCTATCCAAACTTATCTGTCACTGGGTCCGATGTCTTGGCTAACCTCTTGGCGAACTGGAGTGGCACAGCAGCATGCCAAAGACTGAGGTCAGCTGTACCTCTCCTACCCAGCCAGCTAGCTAGCACTACAGAATTTGATAGTCTCATGAGCCGTTGGGCTTTTTATCCCCCAGCAGTGTTAAAATGGGTATTGTGTTCAATTCTCCATGCATGGGGTTTCTGAAAAACACGACCTTGTGAAGTGTCAGGTTTGCCTTGTGAAAGTTTATTTTGCATCATGTCACGAGGGCCCAACACAAGGCTGGGCGGCAGGGGCATATGCCTGCTGTGCCACAATCATTTTGAGTGAGTTCCTGCTTTGCATTGGCAGACTCCAACGTTCATGATTCTACTGAGAGCAAGCTGAATGGCACTCTAGATTTAGCAAAAGCAGCAGCTACTCTTCCTGGGGTCCAGCAAAATTAAGGCAGTTTATACAATTTACATTTTTTGTTGAGTCATACGCATACATAGACACTCTGGCTTTACTCAAAGTCAGTGGCATGTCTTTAGTAAAGATTGAAAAAAGCAAGGGGCCTAAACAGCTACCCTGGGGAATTCCTGATTCTAACTGGATTATATTTGAGAGGCTTCCATTAAAGAACACCCTCTGTGCTCTGTTAGACAAGTAAATCTTTATCCACATTATAGCAGGAGGTGTAAAGCCATCAACACATACATTTTTCCAGCAGCAGACTATGATCAATAATGTCAAAAGCTGCACTGAAGTCTAACAAGACAGCCCCACAATCATTTTATCATCAATTTCTCAGCCAATCATCAGACATTTGAGTAAGTGCCGTGCTGTGCTTGTTGAGTGTCCTTCCCTATAAGCATACTGAAATTCTGTGTTAATTTGTTTACTGTGAAATACCATTGTATCTGGTCAAACACAATTTGTTCCAGAAGTTTACTAAGGGTTGGTAACAGGCTGATTGGTCGGCTATTTGAGCCAGTAAACGGGGCTTTACTATTCTTGGGTAGCGGAATGACTTTAGCTTCCCTCCAGGCCTGAGTGCACATGCTCTCTAGTAGGCTTAAATTGAAGATAAAGCAAATAGGAGTGGCAATATTGTCTGCTATTATCCTCAGTAATTTTCCATCCAGATTGTCAGACCCCGGTGGCTTGTCATTGTTGATAGACAACAATAATTTTTTCACCTCTTCCACACTGATTTTACAGAATTCAAAAGTACAATTCGTGTCTTTCATAATTTGGTCTGATATACTTGGATATGTAGTGTAAGTGTTTGTTGCTGGCATGTCATCCTTAAGTTTGCTTATCTTGCCAATGAAAAAGTCATTCAAGTAGTTTGCAATATCAGTGGGCTTTGTGATGAATGAGCCATTTGATTCAATGAATGAAGGAGCCGAGTTTGCTTTTTTTCCCAAAATGTAATTTAAGGTGCACCAAAGCTTTTTACTATTATTCTTTATCTAATGTATTTTTGTTTCATAGTGTAGTTTCTTTTTATTTAGTTTAGTCACATGATTTTTTAATTTGCAGTACGTTTGCCAATCAGTTGGGCTGCCAGACGTAATTGCCATACCTTTTGCCTCATCCCTCTCAACCATAACATTTTTCAATTCTTCATCAATCCAAGGGGATTCAACAGTTTTTATAGTCATTTTCTTAATGGGTGCGTGCTTATTAGTAACTGGAATAAGTAGTTTAATAAATGCGTCGAGCGCGGCGTCTGGTTGCTCCTCATTACACACCACATACCAGCAAATATTCTTTAAATCATCAACATATGAATCACCACAAAACTTATTGTATGACCTCTTATACACTCTATTAGGCCCAGCCGTTGGAACGTTGGTTTTCCTAGACATGGCATATTATAATGTGAACACTACATCCTATGGATTTGGATACTGCTTTAAAGCAAATATCTGCAGAGTTAGTAAAGATGTGACCAATACATGTTGATGATTTAATTCCTGTGCTGTTTGTAACTACCCTGGTAGGTTGTCTGATAACCTGAACCAGGTTGCAGGCACTGGTTACAGTTTGAAGTTTTTTCCTGAGTGGGCAGCTTGATGATAGCCAGTCAATATTTAAATCACCCAGAAAATATACTTCTCTGTTGATATCACATACATTATCAAGCATTTCACACATATTATCCAGATACTGACTGTTAGCACTTGGTGGTCTATAGCAGCTTCCCACCAGAATGGGCTTTAGGTGAGGCAGAGGAGCCTGTAGCCATATTACTTCAACAGTATATATATATTTTTTTTCAGCTTTAATTTAACATTAGATCATCTCTAAGCTTTGAAGGAGTAGTGCAAGAAAGTATTATATTCAAGATACCATTGAGTTATCATCACTCTCTCTCTCTCTCTCTCGCTCTCTCTCCCTCTGTCAATGTCAGTAATGTCAATGAGCAGCGCAATAAAGTATTCTACACAATACGTCTCTGAGTCCATTCCATGATTCACAGCTTCACAAAGCTACCTGCCAAAGTGATCCCAAATGTTCCCACTTCTAAGACAACTGAAAGGAACATCAACCATATCGGTGTATGTTCCGCAGATCACTGACACACTACCAGTGCTGTAGTACATAACAGGGTGATGACGGGATAAAACCGTGCATGCATGTACCAACACTGCTGTACCTCTCTGATCCAGAGTGAGTCTAACAGTGAGTCTAGTTGGAGGTGTTGACACACACAGCCATTTCAGATGGTTCTCCAGCTGACAATCACTGGAACACCCTGGTAAAGTGAGGCTGGGTTATACCTGGCTGTCTGTTGTTACAAGCCCCTGGAATCTCTCTTAGACGATGACAGCGAGCTTAGTCAGTCAAGTGGCCACGCTTTGTAATACATGTTCCATTTTAGCTAGAGCTCTCCACACACATAAGCTGTGCTGCAGGAAAGAGGAGATACTGTAACGCACTGCAACACTTGAAAAGTAGGACAATAGCAGGGTAATAACCAACCTACATTATGCTCTGTGTCTTTTCTTTTGTGCAAAGCAATGGAAAATTCACTGCTTATTGTTTCTGGCTGTTTCTGTAAAGAGAAACGATATGGAATGACTAAGGTAAGTAAGCTGGGCATTGTTTTGTACCTCAGAGTGAGGCAATCCAAAAAGACAACCTGTGCCAGGTAAAACCAGGACATGTGGTGTGTGAATGCCTACTCCCTATTTAGTGCACTACTTACATTATGACTAGTGCCCATCATTTTGAAATCTGTTCCCAAGTATTCCCACATATAATAGAGAGACACGTGATCATATACAAATGTAAGTCAGGTTTGAAATAATTCTATTTTTGTCAGATACTATATCTGTTTGGGCTTCTTGTGGTCAATTTGCAGTCAAAAAATTATTTGTAATTATGTCCCGGCCCCCTGACCATCCTCTCAAGAAAAAAATTGGATCTAGTTCCTGATCCCTGATGCCATTTGGGATGCAACCTACGACTCTCTCTCTCCCACCCTGAAACTTTTCCACCACGGTGAGGGTGACGCGTGGTGTGGAAACCTAAGCCGGAATGCACGACCCTCCCCTGCAGGAATCTTCACTTCGTCTCCTCTCTAATCCCGGCCCCCACTCCGCCCTCACCGCCATGCTCTGCACAGCGCCAGGCGTGTGACACGCATCTGACAGCTCTAAATCCTCTCCAAACAGCGAATCAACCCACTGAAGCTGCACAGAGCGGCCTCCAACAATGGGGTCGGCACAGAGTCAATAGGCAACAGCCTTAGCGATGATTGAATATGCTGTTTGATGAGTTCTCAGGTTAATAAAACAACAGGGAGCCCTGACTTTAACTGTGATAATTGCTGAAATAAAATAAATACAGTCTGATGCTACAATAAGTTTAGCCGGAATTCAATCCAAGCTGCGTTATAGAGCAGTTCACACGACAGCCGACAATGCAGACATTTGCCTTACAAAGGTATATTCCTCAGCATTTGTGGAGATTGTATTCATAGTAAACACAGGGAATTTCGGTTCAAGCGTAAATTACATTTAAAAGGTGAATATAGTCGGCTGTCCAGTGGATTGAATCCCAGCCTTAATGTTGTTAATGTGCTGCTCCAATGTCAAAACAAATCAAATCAAATGTATTTATATAGCCCTTCTTACTTCAGCTGATATCTCAAAGTGCTGTACAAAAACCCAGCCTAAAACCCCAAACAGCAAGCAATGCAGGTGTAGAAGCACGGTGGCTAGGAAAAACTCCCTAGAAAGGCCAAAACCTAGGAAGAAAACTAGAGAGGAACCAGGCTGAGGGGTGGCCAGTCCTCTTCTGGCTGTGCCTGTTGGAGATTATAACAGCGCATGGCCAAGATGTTCAAATGTTCATAAATGACCAGCATGGTCAAATAATAATAATCATAGTAGTTGTCGAGGGTGCAACAAGTCAGTAACACAAGAGCAAGTGTCAGTTGGCTTTTTCATAGCCGATCTTTGAGAGTATCTCTACCGCTCCTGCTGTTTCTAGAGAGTTGAAAACAGCAGGTCTGGGACAGGTAGCACGTCCGGTGAACAGGTCAGGGTTCCAGCAGGTCTGGGACAGCAGGTCTGGGACAGGTAGCACGTCCGGTGAACAGGTCAGGGTTCCATAGCCGCAGGCAGAACAGTTGGAACTGGAGCAGCAGCACGGCCAGGTGGACTAGGGACAGCAAGGAGTCATCAAGCCAGGTAGTCCTGAGGCATGGTCCTAGGGCTCAGGTCCTCTGGGAGAAAGAAAGAAAGAAAGAAAGAAAGAAAGAAAGAAAGAAAGAAAGAAAGAAAGAAAGAAAGAAAGAAAGAAAGAAAGAAAGAAAGAAAGAAAGAAAGAAAGAAAGAAAGAGAGAATTAGAGAGAGCATATTTAAATTCAAACAGGACACCGGAAAAGACAAGAGAAATACTCCAGATTTGACAGACTGACACTAGCCCCCCGACACATAAACTACTGCAGCATAAATAGCATAAATGTCATTAGGCTCATCATTATCCTGAAACGAGACTGAACACTGGTGTCATTCATCACATATTCCAGGCCAGCAGGTCTTCATGCCAACAGACCAGACGTGCTAGCAGATAACCCAGACAACCATTCACTTCATCTAATGTGTGTGTGCGAGTGCGTATGTGTCTGCGTGTGTGTGTGCGTGCGTGCGTGAGGGTGTGTGCTTGTGAGCTTGGGTGTGTGCATCGGGTGCGTGTGTGTTTATTTAAAGAGAGACTGTGTGATGCAGCATGTTTAATCAATTTAAGGGGATACCTTTCCTCTAAATGGCCATCTATCTCAGAGTCAGTGACCTTAAACAGGCACCTCTGATTCTGGCAGCAGCACACAGCAAATCCCTCACATCTGCCGAGGAGAGCATGTCACCCCCTGATGTGTTTCACCTGTCTTTGTGATTGTCTCCACCCACCTTCAGGTGTCACCTGTTATCCTCATTAGTCCCTGGGTACTTATTCCTGTGTTCCCTGCTTGTCTGTTGCCAGTTTGTCTTGTTTGTCAAGTCATCCGGAGTGTTTTCCGTTCTCCTGCTTTTTCCTTCTCTCTGTTTTGCTAGTCCTCCCGGATTTGACCCTTGCCTGTCTGGACTCTGAACCCGCCTGCCTGACCATACTGCCTGCCCTGACCTCGAGCCTGCCTGCCACTCAGTACCTCATGGACTCTGTCCTTGTTATGATCTTTTGCCTGTCTACGACCATTCTCTTGCCTGCCCCTTGGATCATAATAAATATCAGAGACTCAAATTCTCTGCCTCCCATGTCTGCATCTAGGTCTCGCCCTGTGCCCTTTTGGAGCAGGCACTCATGAGCTGGCTCACAGCACGTAGGGAAAACACACAAATCACGTAGATCATGCAGAGAACATATCATACAGGTAGTTACCTCAGCTTTCCTCCTGAACCCCTTTCTAAAGACTATTAGATATGGTACAGGCCCATTCAACAGGGTTTCTTTGACAGCCAAAAGGGTTTAAAACTTTTAATATGATTTGTATTGTTTTCTATTTATTTCCATGTGAGAGGTAAGACCGCCTCTGTGGTGAAAGATGGCAAAGCTGTGAGGGAGACGGAGGAGTGGAAATGAGGTGGAAAACAGGGAGTTCTCAACCCTCTTGATGTGCTGAAATTGGCACACATAAAAAAAAAGTCTGACTTGTTTCCATTGTGGTCCTGTATTGGCAAGTGGGAGCAGGGCAAAATAATTGACATGGGCACTCTGTGCCATACATTCAATCATACACAAGGTGCACATATTTAGATGTATACAAAAAAGCTAATATGAGCTACTAACAAATCACTCCACTAGTGGCTTTACACTTGGCTAGGAGGTTCTCAATATTAACCAAGCCTTGCAGGAGTGTCTGTCTGTAATTGAATTAATGGAACGATATCAAACACATCAAACATATGGAAACCACGTTTGACTCCATTCCATTTATTCCATTCCAACCATGACAATAAGCCCGTCCTTCTATAGCTCCTCCCACCAGCCTCCACTGTCAAACACATATACAGTTGAAGTCGGAAGTTTACATACACTTAGGTTGGAGTCATTAAAACTAGTTTTTCAACCACTCCACAAATTTCTTGTTAACAAACTATCGTTTTGGCAAGTGGGCTAGGACATCTTCTCTGTGCATGACACAAGTAATTTTTCCAACAATTGTTTTACAGACAGATTATTTCACTGTATCACAATTCCAGTGGGTCAGAAGTTTACATACACTAAGTTGACTGTGCCTTTAAACAGCTTGGAAAATTCCAGAAAATGATGTCACGGCTTTAGAAGCTTCTGATAGGCTAATTGGCATAATTTGAGTCAATTGGAGGTGTACCTGTGGATGTATTTCAAGGCCTACCTTCAAACTCAGTGCCTCTTTGCTTGACATCATGGGAAAATCTAAAGAAATCAGCCAAGACCTCAGAAAAATAATTGGAGACCTCCACAAGTCTGGTTCATCCTTGTGAGCAATTTCCAAACGCCTGAAGATACCACGTTCATATGTACAAACAATGGTATGCAAGTATAAACACCATGGGACCACGCAGCCGTCATACCGCTCAGGAAGGAGACGCGTTCTGTCTCCTAGAGATGAACGTACTTTGGTGTGAAAAGTGCAAATCGATCCCAGAACAACAGTAAAGGACCTTGTGAAGGTACAAAAGTATCTATATCCACAGTAAAACGAGTCCTATATCGACATAACCTGAAAGGCCGTTGAGCAAGGAAGAAGCCACTGCTCCAAAACCACCATAAAAAAGCCAGACTACGGTTTGAAGCTGCACATGGGGACAAAGATCGTACTTTTTGGAGAAATGTCCTCTGGTCTGATGAAACAAAAATAGAACTGTTTGGCCATAATGACCATCTTTATGTTTGGAAGCACAGGGGTGGCAGCATCATGTTGTGGGGGTGCTTTGCTGCAGGAGTGACTGGTGCACTTCACAAAATAGATGGCTTCATGAGGCAGGACAATTATGTGGATATATTGAAGCAACATCTCAAGACATCAGTCAGGAAGTTAAAGCTTGGTCGCAAATGGGTCTTCCAAATGGACAATGACCTCAAGCATACTTCCAAAGTTGTGGCAAAATGGTTTAAGGACAACACAGTCAAGGTATTGGAGTGGCCATCACAAAGCCCTGACCTCAATCCCAGTGATTATAAACCTTTTAGGTCAAAACCAACATGTCCCCCATGCCCTCGAACCCCTCAGTGCGGAGGAATGCCAGCCTGCCATTACCTGGAGATTACCTGTAATCTCTTATTACTTAACAAAGTGTGGAGAAGCTTCCATGCGAGATGTCTTAAAAAATCTATATCGCCTGTCAGCCAGGCTTAGGGAGCAGTTCATACAGAGACTCATATTTGTAGGCGTACATGCCTGCATTGTGAGTATGTAGAACAGAGCAAAGATGAGTATGTAGAATAGAGCTCAGAATTGATGCCAGTTCCAGTTTGAATAATAAGGAATCCTACAGGAATTGCCGGCCTCTGCAAGGCCAAGTATCACTGTATCTCATTGACAAAGTATGTGTCAATATTTAAAGAGTATCCATAATAACTATTTGACCCAAACAGCATTTATTGTAGGAGACCACATTTGTCCCACAAGAAAGGAGATGACAATACAAATTCTGTTATGGAGGAACTTGGTGCTGAACAGACAGAAAAGAGAAAATATTGGTGTGAACTGGAGTAACTTGTCTTTCTCCCCGGGGTGGATAATTGCTGTTTTGTCTTGCCTAGCTGTGTTCTGTTTTTTATTTGCACAGGAACTGAGACATTTTCCTTCGGGCAAAGAGCTGTTTTTGGCATTGAGTGTCTCTGGTCTTATAGTAGAGGGAAAGGAAATATCAATGATAGTTATTTTCAGAACTCATGGCAAAACGAACCCCAAAAAATTATACCAAAATAATAAGTAAGTAAGCCATGTCTTAGGAATTCACCCTGATGCCTGCCACGTGGATTCATTTTAACAGGGACAAGACTCCTCACACTGTGTCTTGAACACATTTATGGACCATTTAACCCAAAGAGAGAGAGAGAGATTATTACTATATAATCACTTACTGTGTGACTACAGTTAAGGTTATAACCTACTGGTCTGTTAGTGTAAGCTAGGGGCTTGGTGAATAATGATGCATACACTGTATTCTCCATATTTCCTAGCAGACTCTGCTGTCCAGATGCCAAAAGTACTGAGGTAGAGTGAGGCTGAATCACAAATCGCACCCTATTCCTTATATAGTATCCTATGGGCCCTGGTCAAATGTAGTGCACTATATAGGGAATACGGTACTATTTGGAACATAACCTGAGTGTCCCATACATTCTGTTTGTGTCTATGGAGGAGCCCTTGGCTGTGTGTAGCACCGGGTGTCTCTGACGGGCAAGGGAGGAATTTGTGACAGGCATATCCCCGGGCGACAGCATGCCATGAGGAGTGAGGATGAACAGGACATCAGATGAAAGGCAGCCTCGACCGCCCCCTGTTTCCAGGTTTTCAGTCAGTACACCCTAATAACTCTCATAGGCCCTGTGGCTGACACACGCCACAACCAAGACCAGGGAGTGTGTGTGTGTTTGTGTTTCAAGTGCTAGCATCTGTATGACGTATAGAATATTTGGGTTGTGTGTGTGTGTGCATGTGTGTGTGTGCGTGTGTGTGCGTGTGTGTGTGTGTGTGTGTGTGTGTGTGTGTGTGTGTGTGTGTGTGTGTGTGTGTGTGTGTGTGTGTGTGTGTGTGTGTGTGTGTGTGTGTGTGTGTGTGTGTGTGTACTGTTTGTACGGATGTGTGCGTTGGTACTGTAATGGAGGCACAGGAGGTTGCTGGCACCTTAATTGGGGAGGAAGGGCTCATGGTAATGGGTAGAGCAGAATAAGTGGAAAGATATCAACAACATCAAGCACATGGTTTCCATGTGTTTGATGCCATTCCATTCGCTCCGTTCCAGACATTATTATGAGCCGTCCTCCCCTCAGCAGCCTCCACTGAATGGAGGAATGCCTGAGGCAAGAGGCAAGTCTTCAGTTGTCACTGAGCTCATTTAGATCAATCAGATGGACTCGTGGTTCTATTGTAGTCCATAGGTTTACTCTACAATGTGTTTGGATGAGGAATGCACTGAACCGTAAACAGATCCATGTTTAAAGTGGAACTGACAGCTTTTTAGCAACATGAATTCGCAGTAAAAACCTGTTCATATACACACCCAGGAAGAATATGACAACTTTTTAAAAACATTTTCTTACAAGCGAGCACTTAGATATTGTCATTTTCACGTTTTCATAAATTCTCAGAATGTTTGGGAATGACGTATAGTAAAGCATTTGTGAAAATTCTTAAGCAATATAGTGGGAAGGTCGACGTGCATTGGGACAATTAATAGACACTGCAATACATGCTTGTCCCAACCCACGTTTTGACAAATGAATGGGAACTTGCCTGCCCGCCCATTTGATCAACGCCAAATACATTTAATTGACAAGTAGGGTTGATTTGAGTGTTCCTCACAACGGTAGTCAAGCACCCAAGCTAACCCGCTAAAGTTGGCTAGCTTGCTAGCTACTTTCAGAGACAAATGAGAGAACACCTCACTCTGACCATGTTATTTGCCCGAGCAGAGCTGGTTAGGCTTACAGTACATGTTTTCTAGAGCATTTGAGGCTAACTGTTACTTTTTTTGCCTACATTTACTGACAGTGACATCGATCATATTCAGCAAGTGTTGCACGTTCATAAATTAATCAGTTATTCTGTGCTCTGGCACACTCAAACAAGATACTCTGAAATCGGCGTAGATAGCCAGAGTGAATTTACGAATGCAAGAGATATGCTAACTGGATAACAGTTGTTCAAGTTCAGCATAGCTAGCTAGCTAGTAAAGCGATTCATATTTTCTGCTAGCTAACCAAATGACACCTGCATCTCTAGCTATACTGTAGCTACCTAAAAATGATATGACGGGGAAAGGTCGTTTACCCACTCACTCCTCCAATGTGGCGGCAGTTAGCCTAGTGGTTAGAGTGTTGGGCCAGTAACCCGAAAGGTTACCCCTGAATAAGGCAGTTAACCCCTGAATAAGGCCACTGTTCCCCGGTAGGCTGTCATTGTAAATAAGAATTTGTTCTTAATTGACTTGCCTAGTTTAAAAAAAATGACATTTAAACTTGCTACATAAATAGATACGCTAGCCCATTAGCCACCTTATGACTGACTTATGATCATTTCCTTTACTAGTTTGATTGTATTGACATTCCCAGCCTTAGTTACATTTGTCAGTTTTTGTGCAAAATATTGAGTCATTGAAACTGAAACAGTTCATCCTGAATGGGTGGAGGCAGCAAACCATTTTCCAGGACAGCTGTGATTTACAACCTGATACCAATAAATATATTGGTGAATTATATTAATCATGCATTGAACTGCATCCATCAATTCTGCCAACAATGACTTAGTCTTACCTTATGGAATTTGTAGTCAAATAGAACCTATTTTAAAAACCTCATGAAGTTGGTTTTGTAGCATAAACTGGGAATTTGATATTTTTTACTGATATTATGATTGTCTGTTTGTTTCATATTGGCTAAGTAGTTGAAACACTGTTAGTTCCACTTTAAGTTGTATGTTAAAGGGCCAATCTGTGAATGCTACATCCATTTTGGGACTTTTAAATTAATGATATATACAGCCATTGATTCTTGAAGAATATCATTTATAAAGGCCTCATGAGCTTAGTTAAACTGTCTTACCCCATCAGCACCTAAAATACATTGCTCAAAAAAATAAAGGGAACACTTAAACAACACAATGTAACTCAAGTCAATCACACTTCTGTGAAATCAAACTGTCCACTTAGGAAGCAACACTGATTGACAATAGATTTCACATGCTGTTGTGCAAATGGAATAGACAACAGGTGGAAATTATAGGCAATTAGCAAGACACCCCCAATAAAGGAGTGGTTCTGCAGGTGGGGACCACAGACCACTTCTCAGTTCCTATGCTTCCTGGCTGATGTTTTGGTCACTTTTGAATGCTGGCGGTGCTTTCACTCTAGTGGTAGCATGAGACGGAGTCTACAACCCACACAAGTGGCTCAGGTAGTGCAGCTCATCCAGGATGGCACATCAATGCGAGCTGTGGCAAGAAGGTTTGCTGTGTCTGTCAGCGTAGTGTCCAGAGCATGGAGGCGCTACCAGGAGACAGGCCAGTACATCAGGCGACGTGGAGGAGGCTGTAGGAGGGCAACAACCCAGCAGCAGGACCGCTACCTCCGCTTATGTGCAAGGAGGAGCAGGGGGAGCACTGCCAGAGCCCTGCAAAATGACCTCCAGCAGGCCACAAATGTGCATGTATCTGCTCAAACGGTCAGAAACAGACTCCATGAGGGTGGTATGAGGGCCCGACGTCCACAGGTGGGGGTTGTGCTTACAGCCCAACACCGTGCAGGACGTTTGGCATTTGTCAGAGAACACCAAGATTGGCAAATTCGCCACTGGCGCCCTGTGCTCTTCACAGATGAAAGCACGTTCACACTGAGCACATGTGACAGACGTGACAGAGTCTGGAGACGCCGTGGAGAATGTTCTGCTGCCTGCAACATCCTCCAGCATGACCGGTTTGGCGGTGGGTCAGTCATGGTGTGGGGTGGCATTTCTTTGGGGGGCCGCACAGCCCTCCATGTGCTCGCCAGAGGTAGCCTGACTGCCATTAGGTACCGAGATGAGATCCTCAGACCCCTTGTGAGACCATATGCTGGTGCGGTTGGCCCTGGGTTCCTCCTAATGCAAGACAATGCTAGACCTCATGTGGCTGGAGTGTGTCAGCAGTTCCTGCAAGAGGAAGGCATTGATGCTATGGACTGGCCCGCCCATTCCCCAGACCTGAATCCAATTGAGCACATCTGGGACATCATGTCTCGCTCCATCCACCAACACCACATTGCACCACAGACTGTCCAGGAGTTGGCGGATGCTTTAGTCCAGGTCTGGGAGGAGATCCCTCAGGAGACCATCCGCCACCTCATCAGGAGCATGCCCAGGCGTTGTAGGGAGGTCATACAGGCACGTGGAGGCCACACACACTACTGAGCCTCATTTTGACTTGTTTTAAGGACATTACATCAAAGTTGGATCAGCCTGTAGTGTGGTTTTCCACTTTAATTTTGAGTGTGACTCCAAATCCAGACCTCCATGGGTTGATAAATTGGATTTCCATTGATTATTTTTGTGTGATTTTGTTGTCAGCACATTACACTATGTAAAGAAAAAAGTATTTAATAGATTATTTCATTCATTTAGATCTAGGATGTGTTATTTTTGTGTTCCCTTTATTTTTTTGAGCAGTGTATATGTTTTTTTACTCGAAGGTTTGTAAACAAGCACTTTAAAGCCTCAACACATTGTTTAAACTATCCTTGCATCTATAGCTCTGTCTATGAATTTGAGAGTGGTTACATTTCTCCAGCCCCATCCCAAATCAGTGGCGGGGTGTCTGCTTTAGTATTATTTGTACTGCAGTTGCCCCTTTAAGCATTTCAGAGCTTCTTAGATCATGCCATACTTTACAATTCAGCAGTTACATAACTATAGGCTATTATTGGCTTACATTGTGTAGTTACAAAAATCACATCTAGTGTGAATTTCTAAAGAGACAGAAAATACTATCAGGGACATAATATCCCATTTAACTGCAGTTTGGGTTTCTCTTTATGATACATACAATCATATACACTACCGATGGTTAATGGTTTCAACCCAGACTCATTTGTTATTATATTATTTCTCTAGTGTGCAATGAAGAGATTAATGTGCTAAATAGAACTGACAGTGACACCCAAATTAGCTTTTGCTTTTAAGAGATTCCATGCTGCAATGCTATAGCCCTGCACCCCTAGACCATAGAACATGCTTACAGTATTTCTTAATAAATATCATACTGATTGATGTCTTACACGCTAAGAGCTCATTTCCAGTAGTGGAGAGGGAAGGGAGGGAGGGTTATTGTCCACTGTAAATATTCAGAAGGAGTATTAATTATGATCATGGTTAGGTTTGTGTCGGGGGTCTGAGGCAGACCACCTGTTGGACTGCAATGCCGTAACCAGAGAGAGTTCCAAACTTTGACTTTGCACGTACAGTTTGTTCTATGAGAATGTAACGTTGCAGTACAGTAGGGTATTTTGAGAGAGAGAGAGAGAGAGTAATGTTGTCAACTTCATTCCTCTTCCATATAGCGTGTCAAGATATCAAAGTAATTCATAATGTACAGTATGGCATGGTTAGAACCTTTCCAAAGGGCCCTCGGTTAACTATTCTCTATTGTATTGATTGCAAACAAACGGTGTGTGTTATGTCTGTCTGTCTGCTTTTATCTCAACAGACATCTGATGGCAGAGCTACTCAGCAGTGTTTCCAAAGGGAGCGCTCTGAGGGAGAGTACACATTTCACACTTTTATGAACATGGAGGAGGAACTGTGCCTAAACTGAATACATGATGCTAGGTCAGAGCTCCTCAGGCAGCATAATGCAGTATGTAATAATCCAAGATGGCGTAGCAGTCGGATGTGTGTTTGTCTTGTCCTGTGTAAATAATAGTTTTCCTCATTTTTTTTGCGTGTAGATTACGTATGTATTTGAATCTCACTTTCCATCTATGGACTGAATATACTTTCCTGCAATCCGCCTCACCCAATGTGGTACGGATTTGCTAGTTTTATACTTTAGAACCGGAACCCCCATCAGAGGCTAGCCACCTAACTAGCTACTAGCTAGTAGTCAGTTAGCCACTGTTAGCAGTCTTCACCGTTAACTCGGACACCAGCCAGCTTCAGCCCGGTCAATACCTGCCAGTGTACACAGCGCGATATTAACCCAGAGCATATCGGACTGCTTTTTCCTAACCACATCACCGGATTCCTACCGCAAGCTCTGGACCATTGCACCGAATCATCGCAGCTAGCTAGCTGCAACCGAGTGGCCACTCCTGGCTAACGCCTCTGTCCCGAAGCAAGCACCAGTTAGCCTTGAGCTAGCCTAGAGCTAGGCCCATCTCCCGGCTAGCCGAAGAGGTCTACCAGCTAATTCTTGGGCTACAATACCTCTTTTGCCACCTGGCTTAACCTGTTATGGCTAGGGGGCAGTATTTTCACAGCCGGATAAAAAACGTACCCGATTTAATCTGATTATTACTCCTGCCCAGAAACTAGAATATGCATATAATTATTAGCTTTGGATAGAAAACACACCAAAGTTTCTAAAACTGTTTGAATGGTGTCTGTGAGTATAACAAAACTCATTTGGCAGGCCAAAACCTGAGAAGATTCCATGCAGGAAGTGCCCTGTCTGACAATTTCTTGCCCTTCTTGATTATCTCTATCCATTACAGAGGATCTCTGCTGTTACGTGACACTTCCTACGGCTCCCATGGGCTCTCAGAAGGCGGCAAAAAGCTGAATCGTGGCTTTGCAGGCTCTGGCTGAAAAAAAGTAGCGCGTTTGGATAGTGGCTGGTTACAGTACTGTGAGACTCAGGCGCGTGCCCGAGTCGACCCCATGCTTTGTTTTCTTTCATCTGTTTACCTAAACGCAGATTCCCTGTCGGAATATTATCGCTTTTTTATGAGAAAAATGGCATAACAATTGATTTTAAACAGCGGTTGACATGCTTCGAAGTACGGTAATGGAATATTTAGAAATCTTTTGTCACGAAATGCGCCATGCTCGTGACCCTTATTTACACTTCGGATAGTGTCTTGAACGCACAAACAAAACGCCGCTGTTTGGATATAACTATGGATTATTTTGAACCAAACCAACATTTGTTATTGAAGTACCAGTCCTGGGAGTGCATTCTGACGAAGAACACCAAAGGTAATCAAACTTTTCTAATAGTAAATCTGACTTTGGTCAGGGCTAAACTTGGTGGGTGTCTAAATAGCTAGCCGTGATGGCTGGGCTATCTACTCAGAATATTGCAAAATGTGCTTTCGCCGAAAAGCTATTTTAAAATCGGACACCTCGATTGCACAAAGGAGTTCTGTATCTATAATTCTTAAAATAATTGTTATGTTTTTTGTGAACGTTTATCGTGAGTAATTTAGTAAATTCACCGGAGGTTTGCGGGGGGTATGCTAGTTCTGAACGTCACATGCTAATGTAAAAAGCTGGTCTTTGATATAAATATGAACTTGATTGAACAAAACATGCATGTATTGTATAACATAATGTCCTAGGTGTGTCATCTGATGAAGATCATCAAAGGTTAGTGCTGCATTTAGCTGTGGTTTTGTTTTTTGTGACATTATATGCTAGCTTGAAAAATGGGTGTCTGATTATTTCTGGCTGGGTACTCTGCTGACATAATCTAATGTTTTGCTTTCGCTGTAAAGCCTTTTTGAAATCGGACAGTGTGGTTAGATAAAGGAGAGTCTTGTCTTTAAAATGCTGTGAAATAGTCATATGTTTGAAAAATTGAAGTTTTTGTATTTTTGAGGAATTTGTAATTCGCGCCACGCCTATCATTGGATATTGGAGCAGGTGTTCCGCTAGCGGAACGTCTAGATGTAAGAGGTTACTGGTGCCTCCAGAGACGCAACCACTCTCATCGTCACTCAATTCCTAGGTTTACCTCCACTGTACTCACATCCTACCGTACCCTTGTCTTTACATTATGCCCTGAATCTATTCTACCACGCCAAACAATCTGCTTCTTTTATTCTCTGTTCCCAACACACTAGACGTCCAGTTCTTATAGCCTTTAGCCGTACCCTCATCCTACTCCTCCTCTGTTCCTACTCCTCTGTTGCACTATTGGTTAGAGCCTGTAAGTAAGCATTTCACTGTAAGGTCTACACCTGTTGTATTCAGCGCACGTGACAAATAAACTTCGATTTGATGTAGAGGTTAACCCAGGCCCTGTAGCACCCAGCACCCCACCTATTCCCCAGGCACTCTCATTTGTTGACTTCTGTAACCGTAAAAGCCTTGGTTTCATGCCTGTTAAAACTTTTTATGGATGGTGGCAGTATTGAGTAGCTTGGATGACTGACATCCCCAGAGTAAACTGCCTGCTACTCACTCTCAGAAACTAAGATATGCATATTATTAGTAGATTTGGATAGAAAACACTCTGAAGTTTCTAAAACTGTTTGAATGATGTCTGTGAGTATAACAGAACTCATATGGCAGGCAAAAACCTGAGAAAAATCCAACCAGGAAGTGGAAAGTCTGAGAATTGTAGTTCTTCTTTTGATTCTCTATCGAAACTACAGTTTCTGTGGGGTCACGTTGCACTTCCTAAGGCTTCCATTGGCTGTCAACAGCCTTCAGAAAGTTCTTCCAGCATTCTCCTGTCACTGGGCAGATAATAGGAGCTCAGTCAATCAGTGGACTGCCTGTGGACAAAGGGATTGGATATGCGCGATCCCGTGAGCGCGCCATTCCTTATTTTTCTTCTTGAATGAATATGCTATTGTCCGGTTGGAATATTATCGCAATTTTACATAAAAAATACCATAAAGATTGATTTTAAACAGCGTTTGACATGCTTCTAAGTACGGTAATGGAACATCTAGACTTTTTGTCTCTGGTACTGCGCTCGCGCGTTATGCCTTTGGATAAGTGATCTGTACACACGAACAAAATGGAGGTATTTGGACATAAATATGGATTATTTCGAACAAAAACAACATGTCCTGTGGAAGTAGCAGTCCTGGGAGTGCATTCTGACGAAGATCAGCAAAGGTAAGAGAATATTTCTAATACTAATTCTGAGTTTAGGTTGCCCCGAACTTGGCGGGTGTCTGTATAGCTTGCTGTGATGGTTGAGCTATGTACTCAGAATATTGAAAAATGTGCTTTCTCCGTAAAGCTATTTTAAAATCTGACACAGCGGTTGCATCCAGGAGTAGTCTATCTATAATTCTTTAAATAATTGTTATATATTCTGTCAACGTTTATGATGAGTATTTTTGTAAATTGATGTGCACATTCACCGGACGTTTTGGTGGGAATACATTTTCTGAACATCACGCGCCAATGTAAAATGCTGTTTTTGGATATAAATATGAACTTTATCGAACAAAACATACATGTATTGTGTAACATAATGTCCTAGGAGTGTCATCTGATGAAGATCGTCAAAGGTTAGTGCTTCATTTAGCTGTGTTTTGGGTTTTATTGACACATGTCCTTGCTTGGAAAATGGCTGTGTGATTATTTTTGTCTATGTACTCTCCTAACATAATCTAATGTTTGCTTTCGCTGTAAAGCCTTTTTGAAATCGGACAATGTGGTTACATCAAGGAGAAGTGTATCTTTAAAATTGTGTAAAATAGTTGTATGTTTGAGAATGTTGAATTATGACATTTTGTTGTTTTGAATTTGCCGCCCTGATATTTCACTGGTTGTGTCCCACAGGACGCTATCGTCCCACGTAGCCCATAGTACTACAGTACTCAATTCTATACTGAACTTGTACTTCAGACGAGAGAAAGCTTGTCACTAAAGAGGAACAACATTCTAGTGTTTTTTCTTACTCATAGAGAGAGTGTGTTAAAGTGATGGCTTGAGAGAGCTAGACATGAAAATATGGAGGAAGGGCTCATTTCTCTGTTTCTCTGAGCCCCCAGGGTGTCTGTCTGACCTACCCTGACTCTCCCTACACCGCCTGGGGCAGAAAGCGACCCAAGACCTACAGGACTAGTGAGAGGGGACCCCATCACCTCCAGACAAAATAACTAAATAAAGAGGTAACCTCAAACTTGACAATGCCCCCTCATTATTATGGAATCTAGAGCAAGGAAAATGAGGTAAATATCAATGGCGGTGGTCTCAAATAGCCCATTAGTCAATGTCTGCAGCAGAGTGTGAGAGCATCATCGTATGGAGCCTGGAGCAGGGGTTGCTCCACCACTGTCCTCCTGGAAAAATGGTTGCCGGGAGAAAATAAAGCAACCCGATCTGGGTATAAATCATTAGGAACATTTGTTACCCTCCTTAGTAATTGTGCTTCATTCATCAGGTTTTTCCATTTGTCAGGCCCCACAGGTTGCATGAGGTGTCAGTTAGTTAGGCCACCGCTGTAGGTAGGTTGGCAGTCCCTGCAGCCTTTAACAAGAAATACTAGTGTTCAGAAGCCTACACACGCAACTACATAGACACGTATCGTGTTACAGGGTCAGCCATAGTAATACGATACCCCTGCAGCAAATTATGGTTAAGTGCCTTGCTCAAGGGCACATAGACCGATTTTCACCTTGTCGACAGTTATCTGAACCAGCGACCTAGCAGTTACTGGCCCAAAACTCAAACCGCTAGGCTACACAAACACAAAGAATGAATGAAGAATACGGAAAGTGAAGAACACAGAACACACACAAGCACACACACGCAGAAAAACCCTCGCCAGGTCTTGCCAGCTGAACAATCCTTGCCAGCTGGTTACACAAGGAATATTATAAGATAGTTCAGGAGATACTATTCACTGCTACAATCTTCTATCATCTATTGCCAAATTGGGCAGCTATTGTGGCCTACATGTTGTCTGAACACAGAGATCTGTGTCAGCCATTTAATAGGAGTTAATATTGTGTTAACCTTTAAAGTAAATGGCCCTAAAGCAAATACAATCATAAAACTGCATATCCTTACCAACTTCAACATATTCAAATGTGATGTTTAAATTAGATTCACAATGGGCTTAACTTAGACAAGTTACTGTATATATATGTAGCAGAGCCGTACCAGGCTTTAATGTGATTAATCATTGTGATTAATCAATAA
This sequence comes from Salmo salar, assembly GCF_965601325.2. Taxonomy (NCBI): domain Eukaryota; kingdom Metazoa; phylum Chordata; class Actinopteri; order Salmoniformes; family Salmonidae; genus Salmo; species Salmo salar. The sequence continues at coordinate 33,563,446 of NC_138310.1, read as the reverse complement.
GCTCATATTGTAACTTCCCTGCCTCTCTGTTATCAACACCCTGCCATGTCTATGCACCTCTCAGCAGACACAGCCAGGCAGCCCAGAGGATCTCTACAACACACCACTGACCTCCTGCTACTCCCACTACGCAATAATACAACAAAGGGACAATCTAGGGATTTAATTATATCTTTAACCTTTTTTTCACACTTTTAAAAGGAAGTGGAGGTGGGAGTATAAGAAATAGAGAAAGAGAAAGAGAGAGAGGCTATGTGCACACTGCCCACAAAATTAGGTGAAAACTGAGCTGCACTTCCTAACCTCCTGCCAAATGTATGACCATATTAAAGACACACATTTCCATCAGACTACACAGATCCACAAGGAATTTGAAAACAAACCCAATTTTAGTAAACTCCCATATCTATTGGGTGAAATGCCACAGTGTGCAATCACATCAGCAAGATTTGTGACCTGTTGCAACAACAAAAGGGCAGCCAGTGAAGAACAAACACCATTGTAAATACAATCTATATTTAACTATTTGCACATCATTACAACACTGTATATAGACATAATATGACATTTGAAATTTCTTTATTCTTTTGGAACTTTTGTAAGTGTAATGTTCACTGTTAATTTTTTATTGTTTATTTCACTTTTGTTTATTAACTATTTCACTTGCTTTGGCAATGTAAACATATGTTTCCCATGCCAATAAAGCCCCCTTAAATTGAATTGAGAGAAAGAGAGCGAGAAAGGGGGGCAGAAATATTTTCGGCACTTCTGAGGAGCAGGCCCAGGACGTGCTGAAGTGCTGACAGGCGTTTTGTTTCCAGTGAGGACATATTTCATCAGCAGGTGTGAGGAAGCCAATGAAAAAAAGAGGACAGATAACCCAGGCTGCATGAATGGCCAGACAAGGCATGTGTTTGTGTGCGTACGTGTGCATTCACAAGACATGCCACACCCATTTTCACCACTTCCACCTGAGGAAGGCACTCGTTTCTCTCACCTCACACGCTCCTCTATCTCTCCATCTAAAGTAAACCAATGTATTGAAAAGAAAACAAGGCCAAGCCGTATCATAATTAGCAGGGAGACATGTACTCTTCCATTTCCCAGTCATCTAACCAGTCATGTTCCCTACCAAAACAAACACACAGGCTTCCAGGAAAATTACGTTCCTGGGATGGGTGCAGCAAGACAGATGCTCTTATCAGGAACCAGACTTAAAAACCTGAAATACCAAATACAACCAAACAAACTCTCCATATAACTTCATTATAAGTGCTGCTTTGGGCCCATATTCACTCGAGTGCTGATCTAGGATCAGTTCAGCTTTTTAGATCATAATGAATAACATTATATGGACAAGGGGGACCTGATCCTAGATCAGCACTGATATGCTTTGAATACAGGCCCTGATATACACTTCCCTCCCTTTATACTTTTTTTAAAAAATTATGCTTTGTACAATGAGTACAGGGTCTTTACAATGGACCCATATTTTCAGTTTGTTCCATTGTCTATTTGTCATGCATTAGGGTCACACAACGTTGCAGTCCCTCTAAAGGACAGGATATGCTGCTGGTTTAGAAAAGAGGGTTCTCAATGCTGGATGAATGTCATGCAGTGAGTGGCGATCACTAACTTCAGGGTAGAGATCATGTGTTATTTACACATATCATCCAAATAATAAGACTGTAAAACCTTTATGCAATAGCGCTGCAACATAAGAGTATATCTCAACACAACCATAACAGGATGGATTCATAAGGACTAGGAACAAGAGTCCTGTCTGCTACGCCAGATGGGCACAACCACTTCTGTTGTGAGAACTCCAAGATGGCTTTACAAAGTCAACTCTAGGCAGCAGGCGCAACAGTAATATCCTTCCCCAGGGAAACAAAGGCTATCTCACACTGTTCAGGTAGTGGGAAAAGGCCCAGGCTGAGGGCAGCATCCTGCCACTAAACCTGGAAGAGGAAACTAATCCAGGGTTAAAGAGGGGCAGGGTGATGAGTGAGACTTCACATGGGCCTGGGAGAACACAACACCCCCCTCACTCCCTGGTTCATTAAGACCCTGCACCTGGACCCCAGAGTGGCCCTCTGGATTGGAGTATCAAGGTACTGCTGAGTGTGTGTGTGTGTGTGTGTGTGTGTGTGTGTGTGTGTGTGTGTGTGTGTGTGTGTGTGTGTGTGTGTGTGTGTGTGTGTGTGTGTGTGTGTGTGTGTGTGTGCGTGTGTGTGTGTGTGTGTGTGTGTGTGTGCGTGTGCTTGCATGTGTATGTGTGTGTGCCCCATCTCATCCCCAGCCTGTTTAACTCACTTCTTGTTAGGTCCCTCCCTGCCCTCCTCTGTACTGGGTCAATCCCAAAGCCGCAATATTGAACCGGTGCGGACAGGAAAGGGATGAGTTTGGGATTAGAGAGATAAGAGAAGGTTAGGCACACCTACCAAGGTTAGGCACATCGGACGCTGGCCGCCAGGCCCCAGAAAAATGACCGTTGTGGTCCCCACTCTCACAATTAATAATGGGCCATACATAATCAAGGGCATTTTTCAGCGCTTCTCCTGGGTTTCAGGAGCTGAGGCTGCCAGTTGTCATCTGGTGTTGAGAGCCTAATGCAGGACCATGACCTGATGAAAAGCTGCTGGGAGGGAGGACACAGCACACACAGACAGACTCACACAGAGATATCGGGAGCAGCAAACTAACAATGGACAGCAAGCATCCAATTTTAATGAAAACCTTTTAATCCCGCATAAGGACTTATATTACAGAGATCCAGGCCTACCCTATGGTGGCGACACAGCTGCCGACGCAGAGCGTGACTCTGTATCTGCATTGTTGTTACTGGTAGCATTATCATGCTTAAGCACGACAACGTCATTTGAAGCAATAAGAACAAATTAGCGCAATGGCATCTGTGTACAAGGTGCTTACTGCTTACGTCTCCAAAAGGAAAAACACACACACACAGGCACACACACACACACACACACACACACACACACACACACACACACACACACACACACACACACACACACACACACACACACACACACACACACACACACACACACACACACACACACACACACACACACAACACAAACACAAACACACACACAAACACACAGCAATGAGCTTCCACCAAAACAGATGTGATTATAACGTCTCTACAGTTGTCTCCCAAACAGAAGAGAGCTCGTGTTTCAGTGCTTGAGGTCTCCTAAATGTATATCAAAATACACATGAGGCTCCATGTCACTACTGTTTACAGGAAAATGATTTATGGTTCTTTATGGAGAAGAGGGAGCGTAAAATAGTTTGGGGTCGAATTAACTTCAGACACTTTTTGGTGACTACAGCTCAGGCTACTGAGACAATATGTTAGTTCATTATAAATCATTAATGAAAGTTATTTGTTTGAGGAATACAAAAAAAGTACTTATTATAATTACAGTAATTATTTGTGTTTAAAAAGCCATTATAGAAAATGATTAGGCCTACTTTAAAATCGGCAGAGAACTTTGTTAACAGATTACTTACATGTTGTGTTTTGTTGATCTTGTACCTTTAGTGTAATGCTTTACTGTGCAATGTCCATTGTCTTTCTCCAAGTTATCTTCTATTTCAGTCAAGAACCATTCATCAGAAATACTTCTCAAATTGTATCAATATGTTCAACCATGAAGAAAGTGACATAAGTCTAGAGGAGGAGAATACCAGTCAGTAAATGCGTAGGAGAAAGATAAACATTGTTTACATTCTGTCTCAAAGAGAGGCTGTGTTCCAGACTCTACAGGATATTCCTCTGACTGCGTTTTTCTTCTCAGACCTATGAAGAATATTACAGGCCGTCCAACAGGAATAGGAGAATTTCAGTGTTCTCACTCTGTGTGTGTGTGTGTGTGTGTGTGTGTGTGTGTGTGTGTGTGTGTGTGTGTGTGTGTGTGTGTGTGTGTGTGTGTGTGTGTGTGTGTGTGTGTGCGTGTGCGTGTGCGTGTGTGTGTGTGTGAGTGCGTGTGTGTGTACAACAGACTGTGTGTGCCCATGTGTATGTACACAATTTGTCTCCTGTCCATATATTCTCAAAACATTGACATCTCCTGCAAAGACCATTATGGGGGTATGCTGGTGTATTGTTTGAAAATATGAAGCCTATGACGATGCCTTTCTCAGCCAACGGAAAATCCTAGCAGCTTAGAACTTTTACAAATGCCTCCGTTCAAGACAGTAACAAATGCAGTCCCCAGTGGGGACTCAGATTTGACCAGTAGTGACTTTGTCAGAAAATCTCTCTTTGCATAATTTAACATACTAGCTACAACAGCAAATGTTATAGAGCTGTATTATCTAGTTATTCTTACAATGTACAACATTGTAACAGAATTGATATAAAAAAAATGGTTGGACCACAGCTTTTAGAGACTCGTGACCAGGGGTGAATAGATGTAATTTCTTAATGGTTGTTTTGGGATTGATTTGCATTTTTCGCACCAAAGTACGTTTATCTCTTGGAGACAGAACGCGTCTCCTTCCTGAGCGGTATGACAGCTGCGTGGTCCCATGGTGTTTATACTTGCGTACTATTGTTTGTACAGATGAACGTGTTACCTTCAGACATTTGGAAATTGCTCCCAAGGATGAAGCAGACTTATGGAGGTCTACAATTTTTTTTCTGAGGTCTTGGCTGATTTCTTTTGATTTTCCCATGATGTCAAGCAAAGAGGCACTGAGTTTGAAGGTAGACCTTGAAATACATCCACAGGTTCACCTCCAATTGACTCAAATTATGTCAGTTAGCCTATCAGAAGCTTCTAAAGCATGACATAATTTTCTGGAATTTTCCAAGCTGTTTAAAGGCACAGTCAACTTAGTGTATGTAAACTTCTGATCCACTGGAATTGTGATACAGTGAATTATAAGTGAAATAATCTGTCTGTAAACAATTGTTGGAAAAGTTACTTGTGTCATGCACAAAGTAGATGTCCTAACCGACTTGCCAAAACTATACTTTGTTAACAAGAAATTTGTGGAGTGGTTGAAAAACGAGTTTTAATGACTCCAACCTAAGTGTATGTAAACTTCCGACTTCAACTGTATGTAAGAATGCTGTTCATTGACTATAGCTCAGCATTCAACACCATAGCACCCTCCAAGCTCATCATTAAACTAGGGGCCCTGGGTCTGAACCCCGCCCTGTGCAACTGGGTCCTGGACTTCCTGACGGGTCGCCCCCAGGTGGTGAAGGTAGGAAACAACACCACTTCGCTGATCCATAACACATGGGCCCCACAAAGGTGCGTGCTCAGCCCCCTCCTGTACTCCCTGTTCACCCATGACTACATGGCCACGCGCGCCTCCAACTCAATCATCAAGTTTGCAGACGACAACAGTAGTAGGCCTGATTACAAACAATGACAAGACCCTGGGAGTGTGGGGCCAAGAAAATAACCTCTCACTCAATGTCGACAAAACAAAGGAGCTGATTGTGGACTTCAAGAAGCAGCAGAGGGAGCACACCCCTATCCACATCGATGGGACCGTAGTGGAGCAAGTGGAAATCTTTAAGTTCCCCGACATACACATCACTGACAATCTCAAATGGTCCATCCACACAGACAGTGTGGTGAAGAAGACGCAACATCACCTCTTCAACCTCAGGAGGCTGAATAAATTTGGCTTGGCACCTAAAACCCTCAAACTTTTACAGATCCACAATTGAGAGCATCCTGTCAGGCTGCACCGCCCGCAACCGCAGTGCTCTCCAGAGAGTGGTGGGGTCTATCCAAAGCATCACCGGGGGCAAACTACTTCCCTCCAGGACACCTACAGCACTCGATGTCACTGGAAGGCCAAAAAGATAATCAAGGACAACAACCACCCGAGCCACTGCCTGTTCACCCCGCTATCAGGTCAGTACAGGTGCATCAAAGTTGGGACCGAGAGACTGAAAAACAGCTTCTATCTCAAGGCCATCATACTGTTAAATAGCCATCACTAGTTGGGTTCACCCTGTTACGCAACCCTGCACCTTAGAGGCTGCTGCCCTATATACATACACTTGAAATCACTGGCCACTTTAATAATGGAACACTAGTCACTTTAATAATGTTTACATATTTTTGCTTTACTCATCTCATATGTATATACTGTATTCTATTCTACTATATTTTAGTATATGCCACTCTTCATCCTAATATTTATATATTCCTTAATTCCATCATTTTACTTTTAGGTTTGTTTCTATTGTGTGTATTGTAGTGAATTATTAGATATTACTGCATTGTTGGAGCAAGAAACACAAGCATTTCGCTACACCGGCAATAATATCTGCTAAACATGTGTATGTGACCAATAAAATGTGATGATAAGGAAAGAGACATTTTTTACAAAACACCTACGTGTATTGTCATTAGGCCTACGCCTGCCTGAATTGACGCATCCACTGTTGTCCAGGCGCGCCTTGGTGTCAGTCACTCATCTCCGCCTTGTCAGCAACCATCTCGGCCACTTATCTCCATCTTGACAAAATGTGAGTGTTCTCCTCAAACCACAACACAATTTGGAGCGTATGCCACCCGGTTTACAGTCAATTCACACATTTTTCATGCGGCTGACATGCAGTAATGGCATGTTGTATTAATTGTGATAGGCTCACATTTTACCGGTATGGCATACCCCCACTATTTATTTTGTCGGGATGCCGTACCAGACCGTACTGCCTTACTTTAACCCCTGCTCGTGACTTGAGCATAAAGGAATCTGACTTGGACTCAAACACAAGGGACTTGGGACTTGACTCGGACTCAAGGTTTACGTCTCATTAAAAAAGATCAGCAAACCCAGTAGGTATCTTGTTCATAAATGAGGACGGTGTTGCTCCAACCATCTGTAGGACAATACAAACCACATGAGCCCCGCTGCAACTACAAACCACATGAAACAGAAGAAGGGGGGCGACCAATTCAATCCAGATATGGCAGAGAGATTCAAACATTTGGAAACAGGGCAGCTAGCCTGACCACGCCAACAGTACCTTGTGGTCTCCCTCCCAAGAACAGAAGATTAATGGAGTCCCGGGGTCCACTACATCATGGATAACAGATTCAGATACAGTGAATAACTCAAGTAACAGTAAATAACTCAATCATCCTCTCCCAGGAGTGTCAGAGCCCAGGTCAGCTTATAATTGGCTGTATTTGTTAGGTTGCACGCTGCATATCGGCAGGTATTTAAGGAATTTAGATAAAGAATTAAAAACGGGGCAAACGTTGTTGGAAGAGAAGGCGGAAGAAAGAGCCAATTCCCTATTGGTCAACAGTAATGCCTCGCGCCTTTTGGCACGGCAAGAATGGTTCCTTAACGGAGGGGGAAGTGTAGTGTTTATTGGTTTCTGCTAGTCCAGTCACGGACAGCAAACACAAGCAGACTGAAACCTGATCAACTGGCATTCTGCCTGGAACAGGCCTGGCCAGCGGGGGGCAGGCGGAGGGGAGTGGAGCAAGGCAGCACAGCCTGGGGAAAACAGAGATAAACACAGAACCCAGGTCTCCAAAAATCACAAGATGAGTGGGCCAGATAAAAGAGAAAAAAGAAAGAAAGAGAGAAGAAAAAAAACACGCAAAAACAAAACACACAAATGCCTGAGCATGCTTTGTGGAATGAGAGAGAGATGAATGAGAGAATAAACCTGGAATAAAGCAGGGTGATCAGAGATTACTTTCAAGTGTCTCACGGTTGTAGTTTCCAATTGAAGTTCACCAATGCTGTCCTTTTATCCCCTCCTCCCTGTTCTATCAGGAAAATCCCACTGTGGCCAATCCCTCCTTTTTAACTTGATATGCTTGTGAACAAGCCACATTGCTCCAGTGCTGGTCCTCTAATGAACATAGGGCTCACAGACGGAGCAGGAGCTGTCCATGCCTCGGCCCCGCTACGCTAGCTCCCCAATCAGACTGGAAAACAGGATCCAGCTTCCCACCACACTGTCATTAGAGCAGGCCTCCCTCCATCCCTGCCCCCCCTAGCCACCAGACCTTTCCACCAGACCCATCTCTAACTCCAGCGCTATTTATCCCCATCCATAAAACCCCATATCCAGCTGTAACCCCAGCCTCATCTCTTGGCTTATTTCCAGTCCCATATCTAGCCTCATTCATAGACCCATCCCGAGCCCCAGTCCTATAGCCTCAGTCGCATAGCCTCAGTCGCATAGCCTCAGTCGCATAGCCTCAGTCGCATAGCCTCAGTCGCATAGCCTCAGTCCCATAGCCCAAGTCCCATAGCCCAAGTCCCATAGCCTCAGTCCCATAGCCCCAGTCCCATAGCCCCAGTACCATAGCCCCAGTCCCATAGCCCCAGTCCCATAGCCCCAGTCCCATAGCCCCAGTCTCATAGCCCCAGTCCCATAGCCCCAGTCCCATAGCCCCAGTCCCATAGCCCCAGTCTCATAGCCCCAGTCCCATAGCCCCAGTACCATAGCCCCAGTACCATAGCCCCAGTCCCATAGCCCCAGTACCATAGCCCCAGTCCCATAGCCCCAGTACCATAGCCCCAGTCCCATAGCCCCAGTACCATAGCCCCAGTACCATAGCCCCAGTCCCATAGCCCCAGTCCCATAGCCACAGTACCACAGCCTGTCCCATTCTCAGCCCCACCCCCGGTTCCATGCCTCTTGATCCAGGAATACCTGCCCTATATCCACTGGTCACTATCTCCCCTTTCATACATACAGCACAGAGCCATTGATTGTTGTCAGTGTTGTTGTTTTGGTTTGTGCATTTAGACTTCCTATTCAGGGATAAGTCCCCAGTCTTAGATAGTCCTCGGTTGATCTCTATCTACACCAGACAGAAAGAAAAATATGTACATAGTGTTGCGGGGGTATGGGGGAAGGGAGTGAAGGGTGTAAGGAGGGTAGAAGGGGGGAATGAAATTCCTGACTGATAAACCGATCAAAGTCTGGTCTCACCGGTGTGTCTGTGGAGGGATGTAATGAAGAATTGGACAAGGACACACACAAACACCTTACGCAGGCACTCACGCACAGCTGATACCAGCATCAGGGCACAGTGAAGTGAAGATATCTAATATGCTGAGTGAAAAGTAAACACGACACGTTGGCATCAGGGCTTCCCATCCCGCTTACTGTACTGACAAACCATCAGTTTCAAAACAAGTCAAAGGCTCCAACTCAATAGAACAACCTGGCTCTGGAGGAACCTAGGCAGGGTGTGGCTGCTCTGCATGGGCATGACTAGACTCATGAAACAGATGGTAACCGGATGAAAAACCAGACCAACTACTACTACATGTTGTAGAGATTACCTACACTGAACAACAAAAAACGCAACATGTGAAGTGTTGGTCCCATGTTTCATGACCTGAAATAAAATATCCCAGAAATGTTCCATACGTACAAAAAGCTTATTTATCTCAAATGTTGTACACTAATTTGCCAAAATAATCCACCCACTTGACAGGTGTGGCATATCAAGAAGCTTATTAAACAGCATGGTCATTACACAGGTGCACCTTGTGCTAGGGACAATAAAAGGCCACCCTAAACATTTCAGATTTGTCACACAACACAATGGCACAGACGTCTCTAGTTTTGAGGGAGCGTGCAATTGGTATGCTGACAGCAGGAATGTCCATCAGAGCTGTTGCCAGATAATTTAATGTTAATTTCTCTACCATAAGCCGCCTGCAACGTTGTTTTAGAGAATTTGGCAGTATGCCCAAACGGCCTCACAACAGCAGAACACATGTATGGTGTTGCGTGGGCGAACGGTTTTCTGATGTCAACGTTCTGAACAGAGAGCCCCATGGTGGCGGTGGGGTTATGGTATGGGCAGGCATAAGTTACGGACAACGAACACAATTGCATTTTATCGATGTCAATTTGAATGCACAATGACACCGTAACGAGATCCTGAGGCCCATCGTCGCGCCATTCATCAGCCGTAATCAGCTCATGTTTCAGTTTGACAATGTACAGCCCCATGTCGCAAGAATCTGTATGCAATTCCTGGAAGCTGAACATGTCCCATTTCTTCCATGGCCTGCATACTCACCAGATCAACAGATGCATAACTGTATTCCAGTCATGTGAAATCCATAGAGTAGGGCCTAACGACTTTATTTCAATTGACTGATTTCCTCATATGAACTGTAACTCAGTCAAATCTTTGACATTGTCAACACTTTTAACCTCAGGAAATTAGAGACTGAATACATTTATCAGAAAACATCCTATAGTAAGCATGTCACCAGTCAGACAATAATTATGCAATATTATTGGGGTCAACTGAGAAGGGTGATTTTTTGTTGTGAGTTGACAAGACCTATTTGATGATTGGATATGCTTTAATTTATCAGATATGAAGGTAAGACCCAGATACAGACCACATCGGATAACCAATAGCTTAATAATCCAACAGGGACAGGCAATAAACAGGTCAAGGCAGGCCGGGGTCAATTGTCCAGAGAAGTGGGGGAAAGGTACAAGACAACAGGCAGGCTCAGGTCAGGCTCAGGTCGGTAATCCAGAGGTAGGGCAAAGGTACAGGGCGGCAGGCAGGCTCAGGGTCAGGCAGAGTGGTCAGGCAGGCGGGCTCGGAGACAGGACAGCCAAGGGTCAAAACCAGGAGGGCGAGAAAAAGAGAGACTGGGGAAAAACAGGAGCTGGGACAAAACGCTGGAAGGCTTGAACAAACAAAACGAACTGGCACAGACAGAAAACACAGGTATAAAAACACAGGGGATAATGGGGAAGATGGGCAACACCTGGAGGGGGGTGGAGACAATAAAGAAGACAGGTGATACAGATCAGGGTGTGACAAAATTCATATTTGTTGATGTGTTGAGTGCAAATACAATCTTTATGTATTTTGAAAACTTCTATGAACGGGAGAAAAAATAGCTGTCTCGTTGTGTGGCAAATTGGCGTATAACAGAATGTATAACAGCCTACAACAGACATCCCTGAGGGCTGTGTTTCAGGACACAATAAATTAAGCATTAAATGTGGTTGTGGGATATCAGACTTCTCTCCCCCATACATACAGCATACATCACATACCTCTCCTGTACAGATGTCTTGTGGTCAAAAACGTTTCACAAATCATGTTAAGAAAAATCAGAGACAGAGTGCCATGTGGTTTTCCAGGGAATATTGTCCTTTTATTGTGGTGAGGAGATTCTAAGAGATCTTTGAGGAGGCCAAAAGCATGTGAAAATCATAAAGAGAGGCAAATTGGTATTAATGGTTCAGAGTGATCATATAGCAGTTTGGGCCGGGGCTAGCTAGCTCTATGTGTTTGGTCTGGGATACAGAGACAGAGACTGTTTCCCAAATTGCGCCCTATTCCCTATAGTGTACCACTTTTTTACCAGGCACCCACACTGGGATCTGGTTAAAATCAGTGCACTATATAGGGAAGAGAGTGCCGTTTGGGACGCACACAGGAGAGACAGAGAGACACACTTGTTTCCTGCAGGATGGATCTGGTAGAGGCCACAGGGCAAGGATCAGGCAGATTCATCAGCATCCTCAGCCAGGACAGGGTGTCTGAGATCCCAGAGACCCAGACTGCAGCAGCCCCACAGTCCCACGCCACAGCACAGCAGCCAGGATGGGGTCCAGGTGGAACCGTCCACTCCTAGGATGTGTCCCAAATGGCACCCTGTTCCCTATATAGTGCACTAATTTTGTCCATGGCCCATAGCTCTCTGGTCAAAAGTAGTGCACTATATAGGGAATAGGGTGCCATTTTGGACATAGCCCCAGAGAACCCACACAGAGGAGACACTACTTGCACATACAGGGATATGGCTTACCAATATATAAACGTGTATAATACTTATATATTGTACAATTCCACCCACATGTATGTATTATTTATTATGTATTTATATATATATATATATATGTATATATATATATATATATATATATATATATATATATATATATATATAAATACATATATATAAATACATAATAAATATATATATATATATATATATATATATATATATATATATATATATATATATATATATATATATATATATATATATATATATATAGTGAGGGAAAAAAGTATTTGATCCCCTGCTGATTTTGTATCGTTTGCCCACTGACAAAGAAATGATCAGTCTATCATTTTAATGGTAGGTTTATTTGAACAGTGAGAGACAGAATAACAACAAGAGAAATCCTGAAAAACGCATGTCAAAAATGTTATAAAATGATTTGCATATATATATATATATATATATATATATATATATATATATATATATATATATATATATATATATATATATATACATAATAAATAAATAATATATACATGTGGGTGGAATTGTTTTGAAATGGTTCTGTGGACATCAAGGACAGCAGGGACTGGACCCCATCTGGACCATAAAACCACTGTGACCTGACTCCTGTGAACTTATAAAAGTCAACACATTTGTAACTTCTAACAAAGCTAAATTACCACCAGCAGATATAGCAAGATATCTTGGAAACATTGGCAAAATGAACTTATATAAAAAATACAATTTAGATTTTCTAACTATACCTGATGTATTCTTAATCATAACATTTTTTTTTAAGCATCTCAAACAGGTTTTGAAGACATTATCATAAAATTATACAAATATTTATTTTATTTTTTATTTATTTAACCTTTATTTAACTAGGCAAGTTAAGAACAAATTCTTATTTACAATGACGGCCTACCAAACGGCAAAAGGCCTCCTGCGGGGACGGGGGCCTGGGATTTAAAAAAAAAATACAATATAAATATAGGACAAAACACATCACGACAAGAGAGACAACACAACACCGTAAAGAGAGACCTAAAGACAACAACATAGCAAGGCAGCAACACATGACAATTTATATATATATATATAAACTATAGAGATAAGATTCTGATGATAAGTTGATAAGTTCTGATGATAACACACTAAGATGTATTTTTCTAGCTCTACTTTGTCCCAAAGGAGCCGGTAACTCAATAATTATTCTTAGAAGTTTATCAAAGAATTTGACTTCACCAAAACGTTTTAAAACTGGTGCGTATGCAACCATGCTCCAGAATAGACTTTTGTTTCTCCCCTCTCCTAGTGTGTGATGCCTTGTTAAATATGGAAATTTGTGACAAGTTTGATTTAGGACTGTTTTGACTGAAACAGCAGAAGCTCCTTTTAGCAATCAATCAAATGAAACTGAAAGCAGTTATTTTTCTAACCTGACCTGCATTTCTGAGGTAGAAAAGAGAGACCTATAAACAATGTTCCCTCGCATTTTTTCCAGCACTGAGCAAGTTTCAGGTCTGCTGAGCACAAACTTGAACATTGTGAAAATTTTGTGCAACTTCCAGCACACGTTTACTGTAAACATTGGGGCTGTACTCGCTTTAAGTTACAGTTTTAATAGTGTCCAAGTAGGCTACTATTTTATCATAATGTAGGCCTACCAGAGTTGCCTACCATCAAAAACAATGGAGAAAATGCATCCCATAACATTTTAACATGGAAATAGCTGTTCTATCATTCAGCCTACAGTTGTAGCCAATGTGTGGTGTTCAATGTAGGCCTACGTTCCACTTTTGAAAAAACTTGCAGGGCTTGACATTAACCTGTTTATCCACTTGTCCTTCAAACAAGGAGGTGACTGAAAATGTTGTGTTGATGCAAGAAACCACTTTACAAAATAAAATGCAGTATTATTCCCATATCATTATTACAGAGAATTAGACAAATTATGCCACCCTCTGCCTCTTGGGTACTTAGCTTATTCAAGCGGGTTTCAAAATAGAACTATGACCACTTTGAGACAAAAAAAAAAGCTCTTTACCTGACTTGCTTTTCAAAGATGTCTAGAAATGTACACGTTTTGTGCTCTTGTAGGAAGAAGTCACTCCCCTATTGCTGACTACAAATATCTATAACTGGGCTAATAACTAGCAAAGGATATTAACAAAATGTGCACATGTGGCTACATGCAGCTCCTGCTTTGATCTCAAAACAAGCGCATCTACTCACATCCTCTCATGCTGTAAACAGTCCAGTTCAAAGTGAATGGCACAGATCTAGATACAGCAATGGTCTGTCTGCATATAGGCCTACTGCAGCTCTGATTGGTTATGCTGCATCGGTCTGTGTAAGGTCTGTGTAAGGGCTGAGTCATGCAGTGTCAATGCAATAGAATCCTACTCCGATGCCTCCGGCCTACAACAAAATCTCTTGCATAGTTTGTTTGCATACTAAGTCTTGCATAGTTTGTCTTGCTGTATTGAAAGTGGCTAATATTGCATTGATTCAATCACAATTGCCACAGTAAAGGGAAACGTTGATAGTGTTAACAGGGGAACTCTGGAAAATTGAGTGAATTTCAATCTCATGCTTCTCTCCGTGGGCTGATACTGTATAGGGGGAACATTGCATATAAATATCCCACCTCGTCCACCTCCCAGATAACTCACACTAACTCATGGAACATGAGGACACAAACAATTTTGTTTTTACACTGCAGCAGTGAAGTCAATGGTCTGTAATATTTTACTCTGAGGTACATAAAGATAACACTCATTGGTAATATGGTTCATTTAAGAAACCATAATCTCCAATATGATGATGTGGGAATGGGGAAATGGGGAAATGGAGGAATTTGATCTTTACCCTAAGGGGTCGAACAAAATCCACTGTTTGAGATATACACAGTCTGCCACACAGCTGCAGTATACTAGCTAGGGCTAGGTTATTTGGGAAGCCACAGTGACAAAACGCTAAGGTAAAAACTGACTGGAAGGGAATGTGTACACATAGAAATATAATCAATTGAATGGCAGTCCGCTTATCACAGACCCATTTACTAGAATGGGGATTCGGATTCCAATATTTATATTTCTATGTTTAGACCATAAGGTGAAAACAACCCTGTATCATATCACTTGACAGTGGCAATACGGCTGTAATACACGTCAGAACTGCTCATCCGATCCTGCATGGACAAAACCAACAACATCATTCCGTCACTACAATCACACTAATACAACTGAATCATCTGGATATCCTGGTGCGTGATCAGTGGTTAACTAGGATTACAGCTGCTGTAGTTTGTCCATTATGATTCATTGAGTTTTTTCACCTCTAAGTGAAACACTGGCATAACAACAGCAGTAGAGCGAGAGCGAGAGAGAGAGAGAGAGAGAGAGGAGAGAGAGAGAGAGAGAGAGAGAGAGAGAAGGAATGCTCCCTCCCCACCGTTTGCAGGAGGCTGCACTACTTCCTGCCTCTCCTCAGCCAGGTGTTGATAGACAGCTAGTAGCTTCTAGGTAGGTGTGATAGAGATCATTTGTACTCTTCCACCTTGCTCCTCCATGCTAATGACAAGGAGGCTCGTGAGATAGCACCAGACAGACAGCACGCTTATTTACAAATCAGGCCCTGGAACCTCCTGTACCTGCAGACAAGGACATAAATCATGTACGTGTTAAAACAAGAGTGTCTTTGTTTTCTAAACAGGTTTTTCTCTTACGTAAATGTAAATTGAAAGGTTATTTTAATTGACAAGCAATGCACACAATGCATGCCCACATACTGTAGCATAGCAGAAATTGTTAAAAGAATAAAACAAATCAAACTGCAATAAAGCTACAGTACACAGAATGGCTGAACACAACACAGTTCATGGTTCACACTGACACTATAGACTCTTTAAGTATCATGTCTTTCCACTCTAACAGACAGCAGGTGCAGCCTCTTAGCTCTGCCAGACACTGCCAAGGTCATCAGGGCATTGATGGGCAACACACAGTGGGCAGCACTCACCGAGCCCTAGCCGAATATACTAGCTGGGGGGCAGGGGCAGAGAATAGCCCCTCCACACCAAGGACAGACTGGGCTATGGCAGACTGGGCCTAGTCTGAGGACTGAGACAGAGGTAGACTGAAGACACTGAGGGATATTCCCACAGCTACGCCACTGACTGTACTAGGATCTGTACAGTGGTGTAATGTACTTTAGTAAAAATACTTTAAAGTACTATTTAAGAAGTTTCTTTGGGTATCTGTACATTACTATTTCCATTTTGGACAACTTTAACTTTTACTTTGCTATATTACTTACTTTTTACTCCATTTTTCCATGACATCCATAAGTACTCGTTACATTTTGAAGGACAGGAAAATGGTCCAATTCACGCACTTATCAAGATAACATCCTTGGTCATCCCTACTGTCTCTGATCTGGCGGACTCACCAAACACACATTGTAAATGATGTCTGAGTGTTGGAGTGTGCCCCTGGCTATCCATAAATAAATAAAAACCAGACAATAGTGCCATCTGGTTTGTTTAATATAATGAATTTGAAATTACTTTTACTTTTACTTTTGGTACTTAAGTATATATTTAGCAATTATATTTACTTTTGATACTTCAGTATATTTAAAACCAAATACTTTTATACTTTTACTCAAGTAGTATTTTACTGGGTGACTTTCACTTTTACTTCAGTCATTTTCTATTAAGGTATCTTTACTTTTATTCAAGTATGACAATTAGGTACTTTTTCCACCACTGGATCTGTAGCAGAAATCCACCTGTTGCAGAAATCTCCACCTGGATCTGTGGAGAGAGTGTGCAAAAGTACCACAAATGGCCAGGCTAGGATGAGAGGGGCTTTTTCAAGATTAAAAGCATTGGCCTCAAATCCTCTCAATGCCTTTGGGACTATTGTCAATAACAATTCAAATATTTATCACAACAGATTATGTTAACTAGTTGTTGTGTGTATAAAGTAAATAGCTGCAGTGATACAAATGACACATTCTAGAAATGGACACTAGTGAAACATTTTGATTTAATTCAGTTATAGAGGTCCCAGAGAATCAGGAAATACAGAGCACATTGAGACCATAATGAACTAGATTCATACCTAGATTCACACACACTCACACACTCATAAAATGTGCTGCTGCTACTGTATAATCTATCCTGTTGTCTAGTCACTTTGCCCCTACCTGTATGTACATATCTACCTCAATTTCCTCGTACCCCTACACATTGACTCAGTACTGGTACCCCATTTATATAACCAAGCTATCATTGTTCATTGTGTATCTATTCCTCATGTTACTTATTTTTAAATGTTTAATCATTTTTGTTACTATTGTATTATTATTCTTTATTGTGTTCTGCATTGTTGGAAAGGGCCCATAAGTAAGCATTATACTTTTAGTCTACACCTGTTGTTTACAAAGCATGTGACAATTAATATTTGATTTGATTTGATTTGATGTGACGGTCATGCTGGTGATATTGTTATGGAGAGATACCAGGTGCCATACGTAACGCTGTCTGTCTACCACCACAACACAGAGCCAGATGTATAGCTCTGCCACGACCTGTTGAGACACCTGTGAGTCTCTCAGAAAAGGCCGGGCCGTCTGTCCTTGTGCAAGGGATTTCTTGAGTATCCACTCTGTGCCAAAATCCAACGCCCCAAACTCTGACTGAACCAAGGCGTTCTCTATCGCCCATAACTCTCTCTGCTACTACTTCCAATAAGTCCTCTCACGTTAACGCTGATTGCATCACGGAGAATGACATAGGCCTGCCATATTTATCACATCTATTTATAGCTTTTATACCGTCCAGAAAAGCAAATACATTGCTATTTATTTTCTAAGAGGACACAAAATTATTTATAATTGTGAGTGTGTAGCAAAGGTAACCTCTCAACTCAGCGGAGGACAACGGGTATCTACATCTTGAACCACAAACATAATATCAATGGCAATTGCTCATATTTCATCTCATAATGGGTTGGATTTGTAGGTACAGTGCCTTCAGGAAGTATTCACACACCTGGACTTTTCCACATTTGTTTATGTTACAGCCTGAATTTAAAATCGATTACATTTATTTTTTTGGGGCCATGGCCCTACACACAATACCCCATAATGGTAAAGTGGAATTATGTTTTTAGCCATTTTTACAAATTCATTAAAAATGATAAGCTGAAATGTCTTGAGTCAATAAGTATTCGACTCCTTTGTTATGGCAAGCCTAAAAAAATTCAGGAGTAAAATTATCCTTAAGAAGTAATGTAATAAGTTGCATGGACTCACTCCGTGTGCAATAATAGTGTTTAACATAATTTTTGAATGACTACCTCATCTCTGTCTCCCACACATTCAATTATCTGTGAGGTCCCTCAGTTGTGCAGTTAATTTCAAACACAGATTCAACCACAAAGACCCGAGAGGTTTTCTAATGCCTCGCGAAGAAGGGCCCCTATTGGTAGGGCCCCTAAAGAAGAAAACAGACAGTGAATATCCTTTTGAGCATGGTGAAGTTATTAATTACACATTGGATGGTTGTCACATCCTGACCCTAGTAAGATGTCATTTTCTATAGTAGAGTAGGTCAGGGCGTGACGGGGTGTTTTGGGTTGTTCTATATTTTCTATTTCTATGTTTAAGTTCTAGTTTTTCTATTTCTATGTTGGGTTTGTTTGGGTTGAGCTCCAATTGGAGGCAGCTGATCCTCGTTGCCTCTGATTGGAGATCATATTTAAGTAGGGGTTTTTCTTCCTGGGTTTTCTGGGTAGTTGTTTTCTGTTTAGTGTATGTCACCTGACGGAACTGTTGTCGGTTGTTTTGTTTAAATATATTCATTAAAAGTAAATATGAGCACTTCACACGCCGCACCTTGGTCTCCTTTAGACAACCCACTTTACAATGGTGTATCAATACACCCAGTCACTAAAGACACAATAGTACTTCCTAACTCAGTTGCCAGAGAGGAAGGAAACCGCTTAGGGATTTCACCATTGCCAAATGGTGACTTTAAAACAGTTACGGAGTTTAATGGCTGTGATAGAAGAAAACTGAGGATGGATCAACATCATTGTAGTTAATCTGCATTACTGACCTAATTGACAGAGTGAAAAGAAAGAAGACTGTACAGAATAAAAATATTCCAAAACATGCATCCTGTTTGCAACAAGGCACAAAAAAACACTGCAAAAAATATGCTAAGCAATTCACTTTTTTGTCCTGAATGCAAAGTGTTATGTTTGGGGCAAATCAAGGTGTTATGTTTGGGGCAAAGCAGACTGAACTTGGAACTTGCTTTCCACCAGACACTGGGAGATGAATTCACCTTTCAGCAGGACAATAACCTAACACAAGGCCAAATCTACACTGGAGATGCTAACAAAGAAGACAGTGAATGTTCCTGAGTGGCCTAGTTACAGTTTTAACTTAAATGTACTTGAAAATCTATAGTAAGACCTGAATATGGTCGTCTAGCAATGATCAACAACCAATTTGACAGAGCTTGAAGAATTTTGAAAAGAATAATGAGCAAATGTTGCACAATCCAGGTGTGGAAGGCTCTTAGAGACTTACCTAGAAAGACTCACAGCTGTAATTGCTGCCAAAAGTGTTGGGCTCCTGAGTAGCGCAGCGGTCTAAGGCACTGCCTCTAAGTGCAAGAGGCGTCACTACAGTACAAGTACCTGAATACATGCTGTAACACAACAAAATGTGGAATAACTAAAGAGCTGTGAATACTTTCTGAAGGCACTATAGGTATCTTAACACAGTGTGTGAGAGAATGCTTGAGAGGGAAAATTAGACAGTGTGTGTGGGACCAATCTTCAGTGTAATGTAAAACCTATGGGCAATAAGGGGACTAGAGTGCTACCCTAAGCCCAGGCAGTCAGAAAGTCCACCCAACATATTGTCGAAGCATGAGGAATTTATTACGAATATTGGTCAGCTGTGGCTCAGATATTTCCAGTCATGGAAGAAATAGAAATAATTAATTATCTACACCAGTATCCTTGATCATTCTCAGAATGTTCAGACGTGGTTTATCTCCCAGCTGTACGTTCCCATGGCGACCCTAGTCCTCCCTGATAAGTCTCCTCGGCCCACACGTCCATTTATAAACCCTGTGGTTTCCCAGTGAGATCACCCGCTGAACCGGCCATTGATAGTCAATGGTGTGAAGGATTGGAGAGGAGTAGAGGAGAACAAAGAGGACCTTGCAGCAGCAGCATGTGTACTGTCATACAGAGTCCACAGACCACAGCTTTCATGTTGGGCATCATCACTCTCCGGGGAGGGAGAGGAGGGAGAGGAGGGGATGGTGGTTTGGAGGATCTGGACGAGGGGTGGTTAACTTATTACGTACGGTAGTATTGCAATGACGATAATGTTAGACCAGCTAAGCAGGCGTGTAGAGGCTGACTGAACTTGCATGGTGGAAAACGTTCCTATACATGAACGGTCGGTTACACTTCATGTTAATTTGTGCTTGTGTCTGAACAACCAAGTTCATCTCTCCCAGCCAGCTTTGCAGGTCATGAGTGGGCAGTTAAATTGAATGTAAAATGGAGGGGGTGGAGGAGAGGAGAATAAAACAAACCACCTGGATCTATTTATGATTAACACACTGAGCTGTTCAGCCAGCCTCTCTACCGCTGCTCCTCTAGAACACTTAATTACTCTGTCAGCCAATCAGGTGAGGCCTTGAGGAGCAGGGAAGAGAGGATGACAGCAATCACACTGCTGAGTTCACAGTCAACATTAGGACTACATCACCATGCTGTGGGTGCAGTCAAGTGATCCAAACACTGGAAATAAACACTGAAAACATCTATTCACATGTGGCTTATAGCACATTATCACTTCTGAGTCAGTTCCTCCCTGTGATTTCTTTATCCATATGCAGTCATTCAGTAGTCCTCCTATTCATGAGTTGTCTGCCGGTAAGAGGATTCCTGTGAATGTCGGTCAGTTGTCCCATTATCTGTCAGGTAAAGGCTGGGCTAGCTGGCAGTCTACCACTGGCATGGCAGCTCTCTAGAAGCATGATTCACAGACAGATGGGTGTGAAAGCTCAGCAGAGTCCCAGTCCTTGTTAGCTTTGGCAGGGGACCACATCACAGCTCTCTGGGGCTGCATCCCAAATGCTGCACTACTTTTGACCAGGGCTCTGGTAAAATGTAATGAACTATATAGGGAATAGGGTGCCATTTGAGATGCAAGGTGGGTCTTTGGATCTGGCACGTCCCTCCCTCTTTCTCTCTGCCAGCCTGAGCCCAGAATACCCACCACTAGTGTGAAGTAGTAAATCACAGGAAATGTAAATAAAGGTGAACAGGAAACACACTGCGGTATCAAAAAATATTTGTATTGTTTTATAAATTTATTCTGCTCGTTTTCACCTTGAAAACAAGAAGGAGAGGGGGGTGGGGGAAGGTCATTTCTCAATCGGTGTGTGTAGGCTTTGACTCCTTACAGCTTGTGTGTTTCAAATCAAATCAACTGTTATTTGTCACATGCGCCAAATACCGTGAAATGCTTACAGTACTTACAAGCCCTTAACCAACAATGCAGTTCAAGAAATAGAAAACATTTTCTAAATAAACGAAAGTAAAAAATAAAATAAAAAGTAACACAATAAAAGAACAATAACGAGGCTATATACAGGGGGTACCGGTCCTGAGTCAATATGCAGGAGTACAGGTTAGTCGAGGTAATTTGTACATGCAGGTAGGGGTAAAATGACTATTCATGGATAATATGCATGGATGCTCTCGATGGTGCAGCTGTATAACTTTTTGAGGATCTTTGAAACCAAAGTAGGCCTGTAAAGCTATACTGCTGTACTTAAAAGTAATTTACCCTTTACTCGCAAATGACAGCAATGATCCCCACATTTAAGGCTCATACTTCACCAACCATATGACAAACTGCCATTTTTGGGTGATTATCATTAATTACCTCGGCTGTATTGACAGGGCAGGTCTATGCATTCCAAATAACAGCACCATGCCAGAGCTTTAAGACTGACAAACCGTCCCTGTTAGCCTGAGCAACTTCTACAATCCATCATGCTGTCAGTAGCATAG
This sequence comes from Salmo salar, assembly GCF_965601325.2. Classification (NCBI taxonomy): domain Eukaryota; kingdom Metazoa; phylum Chordata; class Actinopteri; order Salmoniformes; family Salmonidae; genus Salmo; species Salmo salar. The sequence continues at coordinate 33,541,496 of NC_138310.1, read as the reverse complement.
CAGGGGTTGGGTAAATAGTCAGAGGCTCTGATTAATTATAGGCCTTTGCAGGAGGAGCTGTCACTCACCTTCACTGGTGATTTATGCTATCAAATGTTCTGAATGGTACAACTGTATCTAGTCCTCTTGCCATGAAAGCAGATGTTCAGCCAAAAGTGCCATGTTGGAAAATATCACCGTGTGATATTTCAAAGTTAACGCAATGTCAGTTATTCAGCTTCGATGATTATATTGTCAATGGCTTTCTGCTGATATATTATAAAATGCCATATCCTCCCCTCTGAACAGCTCAGGGAACTCAGGGGAACTCCAGTCAGTTATCAGTAATGTGTTTTATTTGGCAAAGTACTTAGCTCCAATGGGATTCCTCATCACACCACACATCAAAGCCCACAGCTACACGCACTGTTTCTCAACATATTTCCTCTCGACTTGAAATGAAGATAATCTAACATTTTCCAAACTTAACACAATGATAGAGGAATAAGCCATCCTGTTAGGTGTGTTTCCATGTTTGCCAAAGCCCTGCAGACAATGGAGTGACAGCAGCCAGAGAAATGTCATTCATGGCTGTTTTCTTTGTCTCCTGCTGTTTTGGGTCCAAACTCTCTCTGGAAGTGACTACTGTATTGGAGTGGTGGAGAGTAATGTGATCTGGGAATCACTGACCTAACTCAGCTGCTCTCCCCTAGTAGCGGGTTCCCTCCATTTTACTCCAAAATATACTCAAATCAAACCTTTACTGAGGTGAAGAGTTTGGGATGAGAAAAGTTCCAAGTGACATTCACCCCAAAAAAACGGAATATTCAAATGTATGTTTTTTCAATAGCGTGACTCGTGTGTGTGTGCGTGTGCGTGTGCGTGTGCGTGCGTGCGTGCGTGCGTGTGTGTGTGTGTGTGTGTGTGTCAAGACAGAACGCACTGTCTGTGAGCTTTGTATTCACAGAAGGTCACACTCTGACTCATCCTCTGTCAACAGAGTATTTCATTACCACATCCTATTGTCCCCACAAACTAACAGCTCTAAATAGAACCTCCACAGCACTTCTTGAACAGTCAGTCAATGGCAGACCAGGGTTCAAACAACAAATATTTGGAATACTTTTTGCTCTAGCCTGCCTAGGGTGCCAGTTGGGCAAGGTGTGCACTTTTGCGACTATTCTAGCGGTTCCATTGTGCCAGGCTAAGTCAATCAAGCCCTGCTAAAGTATTTGACATGATATCAAATAGTATTTGAACCCAGGTGTGGTCAGTGGTGGATGTTACCAGGAAGCAGCTGGACACATGCTCAGTGTTTTGACTTTCCCTGTACTTCCCCCCAACGCCAACACTTCTACAATAATCATATACCTGTACAAACACACTTTCCCCCCTAATGTTTCCTGCTTAACAAATCAACTGTACTGTGTGTTTCATTGAGACAGCTGCTGCAGGCATCAAGAGGGGGAAAATAACACTTTACTTCCAGTCCCAAGAACAATGTGTCTCATTTGACCACCACAGTTAGTCTCAAGTGGCACCCTATTCCATATATAGTCCACTACTTTTGGCCAGGACCGACAGGGCCGACAGGGCAGTGGTCAAAAGTAGCACACTATGTACCTGTAGGAATAAAGTCAAGACCACCTAGTTGCAATGCAACTCCAGTGGATTCCGGCTAGCTTTAACATCTTTGAGAGAGGGCAAACTGAGACACTTTAACATCACTGAGAGGGGGCAAACTGAGACACTTTAACATCACTGAGAGGGGGCAAACTGAGACACTTTAACATCACTGAGAGGGGGAAAACTGAGACACTTTAACATCTCTGAGAGGGGGCAAACTGAGACACTTTAACATCTCTGAGAGAGGGCAAACTGAGACACTTTAACATCTCTGAGAGGGGGCAAACTGAGACACTTTAACATCTCTGAGAGGGGGCAAACTGAGACACTTTAACATCTCTGAGAGGGGGCAAACTGAGACACTTTAACATCTCTGAGAGAGGGCAAACTGAGACACTTTAACATCTCTGAGAGGGGGCTGTAAGGCTTGAGCGTTGTGGGAGAGGAATCAGACGCAGAAAGCAGCGAAATCGGGTAATGGCTTTTAATGAGCCCAACGGCGAAAACACAAGCCACCCCAAATAGCAATATGAGCGCACACAAAACAAAGTGCCCCAACCACAGGGGACAAACACAGTCGACGCAAAAACACGCACTAGCGCAAAACACCAACAGCGTATACACAAGCAATACAAATGAGAAACAATCCCGCACAAAGAGCAGGCGGGCCAACTAGCTAATATAGCCCCGCTAATCAACCCAACTAAGGACAGGTGCAAACAATAACAGAAAGGGGGGAAAACAAAAGGAATCAGTGGCAGCTAGTAGGCCGGTGACGACGACCGCCGAGCGCCACCCGAGCAGGAGGGGGCGCCACCGTCGGTGGGAATCGTGACAGGGGCAAACAGAGACACTTTAACATCTCTGAGAGAGGGCAAACTGAGACACTTTAACATCACTGAGAGGGGGCAAACTGAGACACTTTAACATCTCTGAGAGAGGGCAAACTGAGACACTTTAACATCACTGAGAGGGGGCAAACTGAGACACTTTAACATCTCTGAGAGAGGGCAAACTGAGACACTTTAACATCACTGAGAGGGGGCAAACTGAGACACTTTAACATCTCTGAGAGGGGGCAAACTGAGACACTTTAACATCTCTGAGAGGGGGCAAACTGAGACACTTTAACATCACTGAGAGAGGGCAAACTGAGACACTTTAACATCACTGAGAGGGGGCAAACTGAGACACTTTAACATCTCTGAGAGGGGGCAAACTGAGACACTTTAACATCACTGAGAGGGGGCAAACTGAGACACTTTAACATCTCTGAGAGGGGGCAAACTGAGACACTTTAACATCTCTGAGAGGGGGCAAACTGAGACACTTTAACATCACTGAGAGGGGGCAAACTGAGACACTTTAACATCTCTGAGAGAGGGCAAACTGAGACACTTTAACATCTCTGAGAGAGGGCAAACTGAGACACTTTAACATCACTGAGAGGGGGCAAACTGAGACACTTTAACATCTCTGAGAGGGGGCAAACTGAGACACTTTAACATCTCTGAGAGGGGGCAAACTGAGACACTTTAACATCACTGAGAGGGGGCAAACTGAGACACTTTAACATCTCTGAGAGAGGGCAAACTGAGACACTTTAACATCTCTGAGAGAGGGCAAACTGAGACACTTTAACATCACTGAGAGGGGGCAAACTGAGACACTTTAACATCTCTGAGAGAGGGTAAACTGAGACACTTTAACATCACTGAGAGGGGGCAAACTGAGACACTTTAACATCACTGAGAGGGGGCAAACTGAGACACTTTAACATCTCTGAGAGAGGGCAAACTGAGACACTTTAACATCTCTGAGAGGGGGCAAACTGAGACACTTTAACATCACTGAGAGGGGGCAAACTGAGACACTTTAACATCTCTGAGAGAGGGCAAACTGAGACACTTTAACATCTCTGAGAGGGGGCAAACTGAGACACTTTAACATCACTGAGAGGGGGCAAACTTAGACACTTCAGCCCTCTATGCTTTTACTGGATTCCCATTTTTTTCATGATTTACTTATCTTATGAAGCATTGTAGAAACACTGTCTTATCTTCAGGAAGTCATCCAGCTTGAAACGGAAACCTGTCAAAAAACAGATTCTCCACCACGGCAGCAGAACAGTCTAAAATATATCCCTACAGTCACAATGAGTGCTCACATTGCAACAGTGGTGCTTGGAGCTGAAGTTTACGGTGGAAGTTGACAAGAGTGAGAATGCTTTTGTTACTCCTACAGAGCTCTCTTACAGAGCTGAAGAGACAAAACCACTTCCATCTCCAACAACCCCGCCCATATTTCCACAGTTGGCAGTGGAGTTCTGGGTCAGCAACGCTTCACAGAAGAACTGACAGCGAAGACGCTTGGGTACACATCCTTCTACCCTCTTTCAGAATGTCAATCAAAAACTAGACAAACAAGATTTACACTAAAAGAGGAGTCAAGGACACCTCTTACATCTGGGAGTAGGGAGGAGCACAGAACTTGCTGGTTCATGGGAGTATAGAGTTTTGTGAATTTAGGAGTTTAAACCTGCCTGGAGTGGAACCTTGGTAAATACAACCCTTACTAAGTGAATAATAGGCCTGCCTACATAATTACAGAAAATACCTACAAACACGTGGTCTCAACGGCCAACAAGCACTATCCCACTTTTGACACCAGTGTAATAAACTGAGGGAGGAGCATGAGGTCTCCTGCGGGCCACAAACTTGGATCACCGACCCAAAGACGAATGCCCTAACCACAATCCCAATAAGGATATCCCAGTTGGGAGTGATTGTAATGTGAATATGACTGTACTGTCCTGTAGTGTGTGTGGTAGTGAAAGGTACAGTGCCTTCGGAAAGTATTCAGACCCCTTGACTTTTTCCAAATTGTGTTACGACCCTGCCTCACACAGGAAGCGGCGCAGGTCCTAATCCAGGCACTTGTCATCTCCCGTCTGGATTATTGCAACTCGCTGTTGGCTGGGCTCCCTGCCTGTGTCATTAAACCCCTACAACTCATCCAGAACGCCGCAGCCCGTCTGGTGTTCAACCTTCCCAAGTTCTCTCACGTCACCCCGCTCCTCCGCTCTCTCCACTGGCTTCCAGTCGAAGCTCGCATCCGCTACAAGACCATGGTGCTTGCCTACGGAGCTGTGAGGGGAACGGCACCTCCGTACCTTCAGGCTCTGATCAGGCCCTACACCCAAACAAGGGCACTCCGTTCATCCACCTCTGGCCTGCTCGCCTCCCTACCTCTGAGGAAGCACAGTTCCCGCTCAGCCCAGTCAAAACTGTTCGCTGCTCTGGCACCCCAATGGTGGAACAAGCTCCCTCACGACGCCAGGACAGCGGAGTCAATCACCACCTTCCGGAGACACCTGAAACCCCACCTCTTCAAGGAATACCTGGGATAGGATAAAGTAATCCTTCTAACCCCCCCCCTTAAAAGATTTAGATGCACTATTGTAAAGTGGTTGTTCCACTGGATATTATAGGTGAATGCACCAATTTGTAAGTTGCTCTGGATAAGAGCGTCTGCTAAATGACTAAAATGTAAAAAATGTGTTACGTTTCAGCCTTATTCTAAAATGGATTAAATTTTTAAAAAACTTGTCAGCAATCTGCACACAATACCCCATAATGACAAAGCGAAAACAGGTTTTTAGAATTTTTTTTACAAATGTATACAAATTTAAAACAGAAATACCTTATTTACATAAGTATTCAGACCCTTTGCTATGAGTCTCAGGTGCATCCTTGTTCCATTGATCATCCTTGAGCTGTTTCTACAACCTGATTTGAGTCCACCTGTGGTAAATTCAATTGATTGGACATAATTTGGAAAGGTACACAACTGTCTATAAAAGGTCCCACAGTTGACAGTGCATGTCACAGAAAAAACCAAGCCATGAGTGAAGGAATTGTTCATAGAGCTCTGAGACAGAATTGTCTTGAGACGCAGATCTGTAAAGGGTACCAAAAAATGTCTGCAACATCGAAGGTCCCCAAGAACACAGTGCCCTCCATCATTTTGAAATGGAAGAAGTTTGGAACCACCAAAACTCGTCTTAGAGCTGACCGCCCTGCCAAACTGAGCAATCGCGGGAGAAGGGCCTTGGTGAGGGAGGTGACCAAGAACCCGATGGGCAATCTGACAGAGCTCTAGAGTTCCTCTGTGGAGATGGGAGAACCTTCCAGAAGGACAACCCTCTCTGCAGCACTCCACCAATCAGGCCTTTATGGTAGAGTGGCTAGATGGATGCCGCCACTCCTCAATAAAAGGCATATGACAGCCCACTTGGAGTTTGCCAAAAGGCACCTAAAAGACTCTCAGACCATGAGAAACAAGATTCTCTGAATGCCAAGCTTCACGTCAGGAGGAAACCTGGCACCATCCCTATGGTGAAGCATGGTGGTGGCAGCATCGTGCTGTGATGATGTTTTTCAGCAGCAGAGACTGGGAGAGTAGTCAGGATCGAGGCAAAGATGAACGGAGCAGAGTACAGAAGGATCCTTGATGAAAACCTGCTCCAGACTGCTCAGGACCTCAAACTGAGGCAAAGGCTCACCTTCCAACAGGACAACGACCCTAAGCACACAGCCAAGACAACACAGGAGTGGCTTTGGGACAAGTCTCTGAATATCCTTGAGTGGCCTAGCCAGAGCCCGGTACTTGAAACCGATCGAACACCTCTGGAGAGACCGGAAAATAGCTGTGCAGCAACACTCCTAATCCAAACTGACAAAACTTGAAAGGATCTGCAGAGAAGAATGGGAGAAACTTCCCAAATACAGGTGCGCCACGCTTGTAGCATCATACCCAAGGAGACTCGAGGCTCTAGTCGCTGCCAAAGCCACTTCAACAAAGTACTGAGTAAAGGGTCTGAATACTTATCTAAATGTGACATTTGTATGTATTTTTATATTTTCTAAATTAGCAAACATTTCTAAAAACCTGTTTTTGCTTTGTCATTATGGGGCATTATGTGAAGATTGATGAGTGAAAAAAACAATTTCATAAATTTTTGAAAAAAGCTGTAATGTAACAAAATGTGGAAAAAGTCAAGGCGTCTGAATACTTTCCAAAGGCACTGCATATTACTGTACTGCAGTGTATGTGTTAGTGAAAGGTATATTACTGTACTGTAATGTATGTGGTAGTGAAAGGTATATTACTGTACTGTACTGTATGTGGTAGTGAAAGGTATATTACTGTACTGTAGCGTATTTGGTAATAAAGGTATATTACTGTAGTGTATGCGTTAGTGAAAGGTATATTACTGTACTGTACTGTAGTGTATGTGGTAGTGAAATGTATATTCCTCTACTGTACTGTATTTGGTAGTGAAAGGTATGTTACTGTACTGTGCTGTAGTGTGTGTGGTAGCAAAGGTATATTACTTTACTGTACTGTAGTGTATGTGGTACCGAAAGGTATATTACTGTACTGTACTGTACTGTACTGTAGTGCATGTGGTAGTGAAAGGTATTTTACTGTACTGTACTGTACTGTAGTGTATGTGGTAGGTAAAGGTATATTACTGTACTGTAGTGTATGTTGTAGTGAAAGGTATATTACTGTAATGTAGTGTATGTGGTAGTGAAATATATATTACTGTTCTGTAGTGTATGTGGTAGTGAAAGGTATATTACTGTACTGTAGTGTATGTTGTAGTGAAATATATATTACTGTACTGTAGTGTATGTGGTAGTGAAAGGTATATTACTGTACTGTAGTGTATGTGGTAGTGAAATATATATTACTGTACTGTAGTGTATGTGGTAGTGAAATATATATTACTGTTCTGTAGTGTATGTGGTAGTGTAATTTTATATTACTGTTCTGTAGTTTATGTGGTAGTGAAAGGTATATTACTGTACTGTAGTGTATGTGGTAGTGAAATATATATTACTGTACTGTAGTGTATGTGGTAGTGAAATATATATTACTGTTCTGTAGTGTATGTGGTAGTGAAATATATATTACTGTTCTGTAGTGTATGTGGTAGTGAAAGGTATATTACTGTACTGTAGTGTATGTTGTAGTGAAATATATATTACTGTTCTGTAGTGTATGTGGTAGTGAAAGGTATATTACTGTACTGTAGTGTATGTTGTAGTGAAATATATATTACTGTTCTGTAGTGTATGTGGTAGTGAAAGGGGAAGCGGGGACATAGTCATCATGGCAGTTGGTTGACCCAGGGTTCATTGCGAGACCCCCACTGCTCACCCTTTCATCATGCAGACAGTTGTTGGTTTAGCTCACACCCCTCACAGCAGGCACTGGCAGGGACGAGAGACTCTCAGAGTGCGTAGCGAAAGAGGATTTTGTAATGGGATGGAGACAGAGGTCTGCCTGCGCAGCATTAAGCATGCGTTTCTCTGAAATCTCTCTCTACCTGCAGAGCAACTGTAACTGCCAAGACCAGAACTAATAAAGTGTTCTGGGTCAAATGTTTAAAAAGGAACATACCACTATGAATCCAGCTCTCAGTGACTAATTCTCTCAAACTAAAAGATATGCCAAAACACACCAGTGTACAGCACACTCAATTAAGTTGGAGACATCAATTGAATTACATCAAAATTCATTTGAAATGTTATGACAGCATTTATCTTGTAGCCGTATGAGTAGGCCTACACAGATAACGCAGACATAAGACAAGAAGGTAATTATATGCTTTATCAAAATCAAGATAAATGCAGCGGTCTCTCCATGGGTGGTCTATTGATGGCAGCGTCGAGAAGAAGCTAGAAGGCCCCACAGGCAATTAGCAAGAGCAGCAGATTGAACATCTCTGCTGTACCCATTACTCACAGCTGGCCTCGAGATGTCTCTCAAGTGTCATTCTAAGTGAGGAGCTTCTCAAAAAAACTAAACAGTGCGAGGAGATCCCTGTGCTAGTGAGCCCTGCTGTGGACTACACAGTTACATTAGACCTGGCTTCAAATAGTATTTGTTTCCTTTCAAATACTTAGAGAGTGTTTGATTGAGCCTGCCATTGCATCAGGCAAGCTCAATCAAGTGCAGCTAAAATATTAGGAAGAAAACAAGACTACTATTTTAACCCAGGTCTGATTGCACATCCACATGCCCTTTGTTAATTATTTAGAATGGCAAGTCAGAACAGGGTAAAATAAAGGGATCTGTGGTTTGTTCCAAATCAGAGACATTAAAGTCAAATGATGAGAAGTGTTATCACTTCAGCACATAATGATCAATTAGCCTTTTAAAATTGAAAAACTTGGATTAGCTAACACAATGTGCCATTGGAACACAGGAGTGATGGTTGCCGATAATGGGCCTCTGTACACCTACGTAGATATTCCATTAAAAACAGCCGTTTCCAGTTACAAAAGTAATTTACAACATTAAAAATCTCTACATTGTATTTCTGATCAATTTAATGTTATTTTAATGGACCAAAAAATAGCTTTTCTTTCAAAAACAAGGACATTTCTAAGTGACCCCAAACTTTTAAACGGTAGTGTATATATACAGTTGAAGTCGAAAGTTCACATACACTTAGGTTGGAGTCATTAAAACTCGTTTTTCAACCACTCCACAAATTTCTTGTTAACAAACTATAGTTTTGGCAAGTCAGTTAGGACATCTACTTTGTGCATGACACAAGTAATTTTCAAAAAATTGTTTACAGGCAGATTATTTCAATTATAATTCACTGTATCACAATTCCAGTGGGTCAGAAGTTTACATAAACTAAGTTGACTTTAAACAGCTTGGAAAATTCCAGAAAATTATATCATGGCTTCAGAAGCTTCTGATAGGCTAATTGACATCATTTGCAGCAATTGGAGGTGTACCTGTGGATGTATATCAAGGCCTACCTTCAAAGTCAGTGCCTCTTTGCTTGACATCATGGGAAAATCAAAAGAAATCAGCCAAGACCTCAGAAAAAAAATTGTAGACCTCCACAAGTCTAGTTCATCCTTGGGAGCAATTTCCAAATGTCTGGAGGTACCACGTTTATCTGTACAAACAATAGTAGGCAAATATAAACACCATGGGACCATGCAGCCGTCATACCGCTCAGGAAGGAGACGCATTCTATCTCCTGGAGATTAACGTACTTTGGTGCGAAAAGTGCAAATCAATCCCAGAACAACAGCAAAGGACCTTGTGAAGATGCTGGAGGAAACAGGTACCAAAGTATCTATGTCCACAGTAAAACAAGTCCTATATCGACATAACCTGAAAGGCCGCTCAGCAAGAAAGAAGCCACTGCTCCAAAACCACCATAAAAAAGCCAGACTACGGTTTGAAACTGCACATGGGGACAAAGATCGTACTTTTTGGAGAAATGTCCTCTGGTCTGATGAAACAAAAATAGAACTGTTTGGCCATAATGACCATTGTTATGTTTGGAGGAAAAAGGGGGAGGCTTGCAAGCTGAAGAACACCATCCCAACCGTGAAGCACGGGGGTGGCAGCATCATGTTGTGGAGGAGCTTTGCTGCAGGAGTGACTAGTGCACTTCACAATATAGATGGCAGCATGAGGAAGGAAAATGATGTGGATAGATTGAAGCAACATCTCAAGACATCAGTCAGGAAGATATAGCTTGGTCGCAAATGAGTCTTCCAAATGGACAATGACCCCAAGCATACTTCCAATGCTGTGGCAAAATGGCTTAAGGACAACACAGTCAAGGTATTGGAGTGGCCATCACAAAGTCCTGACCTCAATCCTATAGAACATTTGTGGGCAGAACTGAAAAAGCGTGTGCAAGCAAGGAGGCCTACAAGCCTGAGTCAATTACACTAGCTCTGTCAGTAGGAATGGGCCAAAATTCACCCAACTTATTGTGGGAAGCTTGTCGAAGGCTACCCGAAACGTTTGACCCAAGTTAAGAAATTTAAAGGCAATGCTACCAAATACTAATTGAGTGTATGTAAACTTCTGACCCACTGGGAATGTGATGAAAGAAATAAAGAGCTGAAATAAATCATTCTCTCTACTATTATTCCGACATTTCACATTCTTAAAATAAAGTGGTGATCCTAACTGACCTAAAACAGGGAATTCTTACTAGGATTAAATGTCAGGAATTGTGAAAAACTGAGTTTAAATGTATTTGGCTAAGGTGTATGTAAACTTCCGTCTTCAACTGTATATATATATATATGTTATATATTTTTTAAACATTTTGATTTGTCAATGGGTGCTGCAGCACCATCAGCACCCCTTCTTCCCACAGCTATGCTTCAGCAGCTCCTATGTTTGTATGAAGAGTTCTCCTTGAATCAGTTAACTAGGGTTCATTGGTTAGTGTTTTATTCTCCTCGGTCCCTGTTGAGCACAAAGTTATATAAAATGTGTGTTTATTATTATTATTTATTACGATACATGGAATAGGAAATTAGCACATTATGCTAAGTGGAGTTTCCTTAATTGTGTCCTTGATCAGTGTGTATAGCATAAAGTTTTCCAAACTGTAATTCCTCCCGAGACACAAATATAATTGTTTTATTTATTTCACCTTTATTTAACCAGGTAGGCCAGTTGAGACCAGTTCTCATTTGCAACTGTGACCTGGCCAAGATAAAGCAAAGCAGTTCCACACATACAACAAGATGGAATAAACAAACATTCAATCAATAATACAGTAGAAAAATCAATATACAGCATGTGCAAATGAGGTAGGATAAGAGAGGTAAGGCAATAAATAGGCCATGGTGGCGAAGTAATTATAATATAGCAATTAAACACTGGAATGGTAGGGTGTGCAGAAGATGAATGTGCAAGTGGAGATACTGGGGTGCAAAGGAGCAAGATAAATAAATACAGCATGGGGATGAGGTAGATTGGATGGGCTATTTACAGATGAGCTATGTACAGGTGCAGTGATCTGTGAGAGTCTCCAGCTTCAGAGATTTTTGCAGTCCGTTCCAGTCATTTGCAGCAGAGAACTGGAAGGAGAGGCGGCCAAAGGAAGAATTGGCTTTGGGGGTGACCATTGAGATATACCTGCTGGAGCACATGCTTCGGGTGGGTGCTGCTATGGTGACCAGTGAGCTGAGATAAGGCGGGGCTTTACCTAGCAGAGACTTGTAGATGACCTGGAGCCAGTGGGTTTGGCGACGAGTATGAAGCGAGGGCCAGCCAACGAGAGCATACAGCTCGCAGTGGTGGGTAGTATATGGGGCTTTGGTGACAAAACAGATGGCACTGTGATAGACTGCATCCAATTTGTTGAGTAGAGTGTTGGAGGCTATTTTGTAAATGACATCGCTGAAGTCGAGGATCGGTAGGATGGTCAGTTTTACGAGAGTATGTTTGGCAGCATGAGTGAAGGAGGCTTTGTTGTGAAATAGGAAGCCAATTCTAGATTTAATTTTGGATTGGAGATGTTTAATGTGAGTCTGGAAGGAGAGTTTACAGTCTAACCAGTAGTGATGCTGGATGGGTGGGCAAGTGCGGGCAGCGAACGGTTGAAGAGCATGCATTTAGTTTTACTTGCATTTAAGAGTAGTTGGAGGCCACGGAAGGAGAGTTGTATGGCATTGAAGCTCATCTGGAGGCTAGTTAACACAGTGTCCAAAGAAGGGCCAGACGTATACAGAATGGTGTCGTCTGCGTAGAAGTGGATCAAAGAATCACCAGCAGTGAGAGCGACATCATTGATGTATACAGAGAAGAGAGTCGGCCCGAGAATTGAACCCTGTGGCACCCCCATAGAGACTGCCAGAGGTCCGGACAACAGGCCCTCTGATTTGACATACTGAACTCTATCGGAGAAGTAGTTGGTGAACCAAGCGAGGCAATCATTTGAGAAACCAAGGCTGTTGAGTCTGCCAATAAGAATGTTGTGATTGACAGAGTCGAAAGTCTTAGCCAGGTCGATGAATACGGCTGCACAGTAATGTCTCTTATCGATGGCGGTTATGATATCATTTAGGACCTTGAGCGTGGCTGAGGTGCACCCATGACCAGCTCTGAAACCAGATTGCATAGTGGAGAAGGTACGGTGAGATTCGAAATGGTCGGTAATCTGTTTGTTAACTTGGCTTTCAAAGACCTTAGAAAGGCAGGGTAGAATAGATATAGGTCTGTAGCAGTTTGGGTCTAGAGTGTCTCCCCACCAACAACAGCTTAAAGAGCAACTGTGAGATGTATAGTAGAAATCATAATACTCTCAGGTGGGTATTGACCCCAGATATGTTTAACAGCAGGCAACAGTTTCAAGTTTGTTACATACTCAGGGGAGGGGTGGTGGTGGTGACATATTGTGATAAGGGATCTCTTTCATCTGCTCACTAAAAAGGCTCATTGGAGGGACATGGTAAGCAGTAGCGGTGGGTGGGTAAAATCACCAAGGAAGCCAATCCAGAAGAAAATCCCATATTACAACCTGTGTGTTTTGATAATTGCGTTGTTTGCTATATAACCTGTTAGTTCATATGCCTTAACACCGTGATATATAGGCCGAAAGCTCAAGACAATAAGAAGACACAGTGGCAGAGTAAATTCAACGACACCTTTGTTTCATTACAAAACCGGAGAGCAACATCTGTCTGGTGAAGTCCACAAAACATATTGCATGTAACAGTTACATGACCTGCAGCATGGTCAAGCAAGGTAATGTTTCCGCCATTTTCGGGCTACTAAACAACTATTGGCTTAGAATCACGTAAAGTTACCGCAAGTCGCAAAGAAAACAGGCGCTGCCTCCACTATTCCAGCACCATTCTAACTTCAACATTTCAACATCCTCTAACCACCTATGCTTAGTCTAATACAGTAACACCTAAAAGATACTAAAAACGATTTAGTCCAATCAACGTAAGCTAAATATGATGTGGCTGTCCATGGTACTGATTTATGTGTGTGTGTGTGTGTGTGTATGTGTGTGTGTGTGTGTGTGTGTGTGTATGTGTGTGTGTGTGTGTGTGTGTGTGTGTGTGTGTGTGTGTGTGTGCGTGCGTGCATGCAAGTAGAAAAAAAACATGTTGACTCACCCTACTTGTAGAGAAACGCCAATGCTATCCTCCTCTTTCAAGTTGCCTAAATGGTCTATGACTCTGTCATATAGTATGCATTTTTAGTTTTTGTTTTCCTAGGCTACCTGGCTAAAATACTTGCTCGCTGGCCTAACTTTCTTTCATGGGCAATGATACGCCAGGCCAGCTAGTTCACATTAGCATACTACGTCTAGTTACATGTTAAACTTCCATCCTCTCAGCCCAGGGGCACAATGTATGAACTTATGGTTGGATCAGAACCACTGTTATAATCATTGGCCAGTATGGAGAATTAATTAAAACCAGTCCAAATCCCTATCTCCATCCATGGCTAATTTAGGAATGTGATGATTTTAGCTAGCTAGCTAGCCACTGGAGACAACAACACAACATGTTTTTTTTCTGTCAATAATGACGTTTGGCTTGTGATGTGATTGGTCTGAAGCCAAATCCAAACTGGCTTCCCTTGACACTTTTTTTTAATGAGCCAGGACCATTCCCAGCTGAGCTCACTCAGTTTAGCTATTATTTTATCCCAAACAATCAAGGGAGGTCAAATGCTCGATGGCTTCCCTTGCTACGGGCGTTAACAATGTCAAACTCTTTCTGACCAGACACCTTCAGATAGATACGCTACACATACTGAGCAGAGGGGCGCTGTTTCATTCGCTCAGATGCTTTCTTCGGTGAGATACATTCAGCCTCTTGTGCATTGCAGGACATTTATGAAACACAGAGAAACAAACTATAAATCATTTTGTGTGTTTATTTTTCATTTTTTCGGGGGGGGGGGGGGGGACAATTTTAGGGGGAAGCCTGGCTTCCCTTGGCATCCATGGATACCCGCAACTGATGGTAAGGGGGTGAAACATGCTCACTGGATAGGCTGACTCATTGGACAGAGAGGCTGAGTGGGCATGGACATGCTCATAGTAAGTCCATGCTCACTGGAGGGACACTGTCAGCTCTGGGACATGCTGATGACTGGCGGTCAGTGAGGATTGTGCATGGTCAGTTGTAGCCATCAGTCAAACATAGCTTGCGTGGAGCCAGTTGGCAAGCCTGAAAGGTCACACAAAGCAACAAGAGATACCTGCAATTTGTCATCGCAATAAAATAATATTCAGTCCTAAGTGTCATTACACCAGGCAAGTTTGTGTTCCTATAGGGGGATGATGTTTAGCTTTTTATTATCAGGACTTTGCCCCCCCATATTTTTACACCAGTTGGCAAGACACTAACATTATAAGGAGACATGTAATCTATCTTGTCTACATTACTTTCATACTGCTTGCATAGAGGGGAAAAAGGGGCCAGAGGGCAGTACATTAATTCTTTGTTTGACGAGAGGCTTGGAGGTCCGCCAAGGACTGATTTCTCAAGCGATGCGTGTTACTGCACACCTCCAGGTAGGAACTAACAGAGAGAGAGAGAGAGAGAGAGAGAGAGGGGATAAATTACAGTCTCGCTGTTACACTTTTTGCCAGTGTCGTTAACTTTACAGCCTCACCAAGCGGCAAACAAATTGGCCAGTGATTCTACCGCTTTGCTATAATCACCCAAGCAGGTGTCTGAATAGTGATAAGCAAATCATGCATTGAAGTATCTGCCATGAGACATTCCACTGAATTGTAATTACTTCAGATATGGAAGTTTACTCAATGCCTTATGTCTTTGGATGGTTTAGAATACTACACCACCTCAATGAAAACAAGGATCCTCTAACCTGGGTTCATATGTCATCTACAGTTACAGTACAGTCCCAACTTGCATTAGCCTACTTATCCTGAGAATCTGGTATGATATTTGGTAACAATTCTCTGAACGCTTCCAAAACTCTTGTAGTATTGTTTATGTCTCAGAAGTACTTAATCATAAAGGGAAAGGGGATACCTAGTCAGTTGCACAACTGAATGCATTCAACCTAAATGTGTCTTCCACATTTAACCCAACCCCTCTGAATCAACCACAGTATGTGTTGGATAATTGGAAGCGTAAAGAACTGCTAGGAAGTGAACCGCTAATCTTTTGTTGTGTGAGAGAATGCATTCAGGTATGACACATTCACAACACGAACCTGCAGGATCTCTGAGTTTACTCAACTAATCGTCAGATTTAGAGTCATCTGTCTATTTCACACCACAAATGTGCTGCTGCTTATAACATTCTCAAGTTAGTACAGCCTTTGAAAGAACAGAGCCACACCGATCATTACAATTGCCACCTTTTAATGATGGGCAAACAAATGTCTCACACTCTTAGTAGTTAAAAACATACAGTGACTAGTCAGGACTTACATGTTTTGGACCATTGAGAATGCTAGCAATAAGGAAAACATTTAACCTACATACACAGCACCATATTTTTATCATTTAGCAGATGCAATTTACAATTAGTTCATTCATCTTAAGATAGCTAGGTGAGACAACAACATATCACAATCACTTAAAGTACATTTTCCCTCATCAAAGTATTTATCAGCGTTGTGAGAGTTATTTAAGATACTCTTCAAAGAGGTAGTGTTTCAGACATTTTTGGAAGATGGGTAGGGACCGCTCTCCTGACATTTGGGGAAAGCTTGTTCCATCATTGGGGTGCCAGGACAGAGAAGAGCTTTGACTGGGCTGAGTGGCCTCCCGTAGGGGTGGGAGGGCTAAGAGACCATATGTGGCGGGACAGAGTGATCGGGTTGGGATGAAGGGTTTGAGAATAGTTTGAAGATAAGGAGAGGCACTTCCCCTTGCTGCTGCGTAGGCAAGCACTAGGATCTTGAAGATGATGCAAGCTTTGACTGGAAGCCAGTGGAGTGTGCGGAGGAGCGGGTGAAATGTCTGTCAGGCATTCTGAGATGTGTGTCACAACCTGGGTGTCAAAAGGGGGATGGAAAAAAGTAGTTGAGTGTCATCTGCATAGCAATGAGGCGAGACCATGTGAGTGACTTGGTGTAAAGAGAAAATAGGAGAGGGCCTAGATCTGAGCCCTGGGGGACACCAGAAGGGAAAGCACGTGGTGCAGACATAGATTCTCTCCACGCCACCTGGTAGGAGCGACCTGGCAGGTAGGATGCAATCCAGGACTGTGCAGAGCCTGAGACGCTCAACCTGAGAAGGTGCAGAAGAGGATCTGATGGTTCACGTGTCGAGGGAGGGAGTGGAAGGATGATAGGTCCTTCAAAAGTTTAGTTTTCCTCCAGTTTTGCTAAGCTGCCCGCAGGCCTGTTCTGTGAACATGCAGTAAATCACTCAGCCACGGAGAGTGAGGGGAAGGTCGGGCACACAGTCGGAGCACACAGTCGGATGACAAGAGAGCAGCTGGAATAGCAGTGTTCTCTGGGGTAATCCATGTCTCTGTCAGAGCCAAAAAGAGTAGGGACTGAAGGGTAATATAGGCTAAGATGAACTCAGCCTTATTGACCGCAGATTGGCAGTTCCAGGAAACTAGGTTGTGTGTGCAGGGTACACTATATTACAAAGGTTGCAGCAACAGGGTGGGGAGCATCTGAAAAACCAACAGGGAGAGAAACGAACTGGTATAACACACACACGTACTTGACAAAGCTATAAAAGCTATAAAAGAGCAAAATTAGATAATCAGAAGATAACTAGTGAGAGAGTGGTGTGGAGCCTTCCTCTCGTTCCTTCCTCAAACACCTCCGCAGAACAACTCCGCTGAACAACTCCGCAGAACAATTCTGCAGAACAACTCCGCTGAACAACTCCGCTGAACAACTCTGCAGAACGTCTTTGTTTGGCGACATCCCCGCCACTTGATAATATGGCCACTTACAGCTGCCGCTGAACACACTAGGGATTTTCTCAAGGTAAAGAGAGTGTGATGAATCAGAATTACTTGTCCAATTTCAGGTTTGGTCTTGGCTGGATAAAAAAATATATCAAATGGATTATGGGCATGGCAGGCTCATTGCAACACCTGTTTCAATATTCATTACATTATACAAGTATCATTATGTTTTATACACCATGTCTAACCTGTTAGGGCTAGGGGGCAGTATTGACACGGCTGGATAAAAAACGTACCCGATTTAATCTGCTTACTACTCCTGCCCAGTAACTAGAATATGCATATAATTCGTCCCGCCTAGCCCAGAGAGGCTAACCTCATCTGTATCGTGTGAAATATAACGCACGGATTAACCTCTCTGGGCAAGGTGGCACCAAATCGTCCCACCTAAGTAACAGCCAGTTGAATCCTGTGGCGCGATTTTCAAATACCTTAGAAATGATATTACTTCAATTTCTCAAACGTATGACTATTTTACAGCTATTTAAAGACAAGACTCTCGTTAGTCTAACCACACTGTCCGATTTCAAAAAGGCTTTACAACGAAAGCAAAACATTAGATTATGTCAGCAGAGTACCCAGCCAGAAATAATCAGACACCCATTTTTCAATCTAGCATATAATGTCACATAAACCCAAACCACAGCTAAATGCAGCACTAACCTTTGATGATCTTCATCAGATGACAACCCTAGGACATTATGTTATACAATACATGCATGTTTTGTTCAATCAAGTTCATATTTATATCAAAAAACAGCTTTTTACATTAGCATGTGACGTTCAGAACTAGCATACCCCCCGCAAACTTCCGGGGAATTTACTAACAATTTACTAAATGACTCACGATAAACGTTCACAAAAAGCATAACAATTATTTTAAGAATTATAGATACAGAACTCCTCTATGCACTCGATATGTCCGATTTTAAAATAGCTTTTTGGTGAAAGCACATTTTGCAATATTCTAAGTACATAGCCCAGCCATCAAGGGCTAGCTATTTAGACACCCACCAAGTTTAGCCCTGACCAAAGTCAGATTTACTATTACAAAAGTTTGATTACCTTTGGTGTTCTTCGTCAGAATGCACTCCCAGGACTTCTACTTCAATAACAAATGTTGGTTTGGTCCAAAATAATCCATCGTTATATCCAAATAGCGGCGTTTTGTTCGTGCGTTCAGGACACTATCCAAAATGGTAAATCAGGGTTACGAGCATGGCGCATTTCGTGACAAAAAATGTCTAAATATTCCATTACCGTACTTCGAAGCATGTCAACCGCTGTTTAAAATCAATTTTTATGCAATTTATCTCGTAAAAAAGCGATAATATTCCGACCGGGAATCTGCAATTAGGTAAACAGAGGGAAAAAAAGAAAGACGGGATGACCAGTGCACGCGCCTAAGCCCACTGTCCCTTGATCGGCCACTTGACAAAGGCGATAATGTGTTTCAGCCTGGGGCTGGAATGACGACATTCAGCTTTTTCCCGGGCTCTGAGAGCCTATGGGAGCCGTGGGAAGCTTCACGTTACCGCAGAGATCCTTTGTTTTGGAAAGAGATGTCAAAGAAAGCCAATAAATGGTCAGACAGGCCACTTCCTGTAAAGGAATCTCTCAGGTTTTTGCCTGCCATATGAGTTCTGTTATACTCACAGACACCATTCAAACAGTTTTAGAAACTTTAGGGTGTTTTCTATCCATATCTAATAAGTATATGCATATTCTAGTTACTGGGTAGGAGTAGTAACCAGATTAAATCGGGTACGTTTTTTATCCGGCGGTGTAAATACTGCCCCCTAGCCCTAAGAGGTTAACATAATACAACGCATACTATATAACTCAATATACTGCATTAATACGGTGCATGTGAATTCGTTACATCATGTCATTGGGGTGGAGTGTGACTTTAGCCTTGCCAGGATAACGTCATTGTTGCTTTCAGGGGAAAATTCTCAATTGGGCAAAAGTGTGTCGTATCCTCGACTCCTCTTCTCCGTGACCCAGAAGCCGATAAGTGGTCGAGGAGAGTGTCAATTCTTTAGTAGGTGAACGGAGGAGTTGATTACTTACTTTTTTTAAACCAGTCACTCCCCTTTGAAACAGCTGTTGGTTTCTTGTCGGAGAAAAGCATGCACATATTTCAAACGAAACACTAATCCCAAAAATGTCTTGCATTTGTTTTTATCACTTTACACATTTATTTGGGGATTACGTTCCTGAAAACGTAATTGGCCCGAGTGGAGGAGAGTTTCATTTCATACTAGCCCATTTGTTTTCACCTTTCCTCTCCACACTTCACACTTTTTCAAAAGCAGGCAAGGAGAGGCCAGAAGAGAGGAGTACGCAAGGAGTCGATTAAAACCAATTGAGATTCTCCCAGAGTTATGATTGGCAAGGCCCTCTGTGGACCTGGCTGTCTGGCTGGAGGTTTCCCTGCTCCTGTCTGCAGCTGGAATAGAGGGGAAGAGAGATGGAGAGTGAGCGAGGGTGAGGGGGGTGATGGAGATGGGTGAGGAGAGGGGGTAAGAGATGGAAATGGGGAAAACCAAACGGAAAACCAGGAGCCGTCAGCGACAGACCGAGAAGCCAGCGATTCGCTTTGCTGTTACCCAGGGGCTCCTAAACACATCTACTCCCCTGCTGCTACCTCCAGGGTGGCTGAGTCGACCCAAAGGATCACACAGAATGACTTGGTGTCAGATACGATCAGAGAGAGGGGTCTGATCTCATCACCAGATCTGGGACGGTTTGGAGGTTCCTGTGAAAATAGGCCTACGTTTTTCATAAAGAATCAGCACTCATCAAGCCTAGATAATTAAGGTACAGTAATAATCATTGCTACTAACAATCACCTGTCCTTCCTGAACAGATGTGCATCCACAAAAAGAGAAATTACAATCCCATAGGAAATAGAAAGATCAATTATAATTACACAGGAAATACAGTAGAGTCAATCAACAAGTCATGTTGTGAGAGTAGTCCAGTGATTTCCATTTTCCAGGCAGATAATCGTAAGGATCAGGTTTTTACAACACAGTTACTGAAATATTTAGTTTCAAAGTTTTCAAACAAACATTTAAATCATTAATTATTTATCGCACAGCAACCATTTTTTTCTCCCCTACCTACTCACATGACTCCATACTTAAAGTGACAGGTGTAATTTTGACCAATCAACAGAATTTCAACCTGGAGGAATAAAAATAATTTTTATTAAAAAAATTATTTCACCTTTATTTAACCAGGTAGGCTAGTTGAGAACATGTTCTCAAATACAACTCCGACCTGGCCAAGATAAAGCAAAGCAGTTCGACACATACAACAACACAGAGTTACACATGGAATAAACAAACATACAGTCAATAATACAGTAGAGAAAGTCTATATACAGTGTGTGCAAATTAGGTAGGATAAGGGAATACAATCATGGTATGGATCTATACATGTACACATTACATTTCTGTTTTTACCTAGGAATACATGAATAATCTGTAATTCTGTTTAATTTCATTTCACATTTAATGGGGAGACGTTACATCACCCCCACCTCAACTCTGTTTTTCTACAGCCACCACAGCTGTCCAAGCTTCTGCTGGGGTCAAAGTGGACATCCTAAGTCTACCACCCTACCCTATTGAAACTGACACCTGTTGACCCCTCTCCATAAAGGCAATAGACAACTTAATAAAGCAGTCTTAGGGTAGTGGGTCTGAAAGGCGCGGGAGCCACTACTTCTTCCCTCCTCCTCTCCTTACAGACAGGGTGGGAGAGCTCCTCCCAGACACCAGATTCCCATAATCCTCTCTAAGGTGCTGTGTGTTTGGACAGCTTGGAGGGCACGGGAGTCAGGACAAAGGAAGTCACTAGAGAGCCGAACCCCACAGGGAGCAGTCAACAGGGTAGGTATAGCGAGCACAGCACCAGCCCAGAAAACTGAGGGGACACAATGGATGCCACTTCAGCATAAATGGATGGGGATCAAATGAATCCAGCAGCAGCTCCAGTGCAGCACATACAGTACAGGTCTCTGCTGGGGCTTGTTGTTGAGTGGAATCTGTTATGGGGCACTGGCAGTGTATGTAACCTGTCAGTTTGTCTCGACAGCATTGAACAAGATGACGTAACTAACCTCTCAGCTTGATTTCAGGATAAAAACAAATGTAAAACCATGGATGTGTCATTAGTTTAACATCCGGTTGTCAATGGAAACATCTGACTTGGTTTTATGAAGGTGTCTAAGGGCCTGAGGGCTCAGGAAGCCTCTACATCCTCTCTAGGCTATCAGAATCCCCTCTCATGGCTGGTTACTTTGGAGCACTGTCTTTATTTTTAGACCGATGTGCATTAAGTTGTCCAAAATCACAATTGGAATATACAGACGTCTTGACTTCACAGTACATATTAGTGTAATATTGGAACAGCTGTAACACTGACAATGTGTGAGACACTTTGATCCCATTTAATTAAACCAAATCCCCACCACACAAAGATAAATTAATGAAGGCTTTAGCCTGGGAGGTCCACTGCCTATAAAAAGGGTGTTGTGTATATGTGTGAGAGATGTAACCTAAGATTTGTGTTTTTCAATCTCTCTCTCTCTCTCTCTGTCTCTCTCTTTGTCTCCCTTCTTCCCTCCCTCCCTTTCTTCTCCCCCTCCCTCTTATACCCTGTAATTAACTACAGTTGTTAATTGTCTTTAGAAGAATGTGATTATAACATGATTATTGTCTTTGCATAAATGTTGGGGAGGGTTTTGCTGGTAAGTCTTTGCGAAGCTGCCAGGGCTTGGTTCTGCTGGTCAGTATTTGAGAAGCAGCGGGGCTTGGTTCTGCTGGTCAGTATTTGAGAAGCTGCCAGGGCTGGTTCTGCTGGTCAGCATTTGAGAAGCTACCAGGCCTTGGTTCTGCTGGTCAGTATTTGAGAAGCTGCCAGGGCTTGGTTCTGCTGGTCAGTATTTGAGATGCTGCCAGGGCTTGGTTCTGCTGGTCAGCATTTGAGAAGCTGCCAGGGCTTGGTTCTGCTGGTCAGCATTTGAGAAGCTGCCAGGGCTTGGCTCTGCTGGTCAGCATTTGAGAAGCTGCCAGGGCTTGGTTCTGCTGGTCAGCATTTGAGAAGCTGCCAGGGCTTGGTTCTGCTGGTCAGCATTTGAGAAGCTGCCAGGGCTTGGTTCTGCTGGTCAGCAATTGAGAAGCAGCAGGGCTTGGTTCTGCTGGTCAGTATTTGAGAAGCTGCCAGGGCTTGGTTCTGCTGGTCAGCCTTTGAGAAGCTCCCAGGGTGTCACGACTTCCACCGAAGAACGGCTCCTCTCCCTGTTCGGGCGGCACTCGGC
Organism: Salmo salar; assembly: GCF_965601325.2. Taxonomy (NCBI): domain Eukaryota; kingdom Metazoa; phylum Chordata; class Actinopteri; order Salmoniformes; family Salmonidae; genus Salmo; species Salmo salar. The sequence goes on along the minus strand of NC_138310.1, from coordinate 33,518,777 downwards.
GGTCGTCGTCGTCGGTCTATTAGCTGCCACCGATCCCTTTTTCCTTTTCGTTTGGTCATGTCTGTTTTGATTGTTCACCTGTGTCTTGTTTAGGTTGATTTATTTGGGTATTTATTCTCGCCCTACCCACTCTGTTTCGTGCGGGGTTGTTGGCGTTTCCCTGTCTGTTTTTGGGTGATGTTAGTTTGTTAATTTTATTTTCATTCAGTTGTTTTTCACAAGTGTTTTGTCCTAGTGGATTCAAGGACTTATTTTGTTTGGTACCTGTATGTTTTTGGATGAACTTTATTAAATACGCTTTTCCACGTATTTACTCCTCTCCTGCGCCTGACTTCCACACCCACCACTCTGACACAGGGCTTGGTTCTGCTGGTCAGCATTTGAGAAGCTGCCTGGGCTTGGTTCTGCTGGTCAGCCTTTGAGAAGCTGCAGGGCTTAATTCTGCTGGTCAGCCTTTGAGAAGCTTCCGGGGCTTGGTCCTGCTAGTCATCCCCCTTGAGAGATACAGAGCTCAGAGTCAGTGGACCTCCGGAGCCCCTTCTAATCCTTCCAAGCATCCTTTGGGGCCACACAGGATACATTTCCCATGACTGAGAACTGTTGGAAAGTGACTGATGTAAGATACTAAAGCCAGTTCTGTAGAGCCAACAGGGCAGGCAGGACGACCAGTCTAAACGGCAAGCAGTATTCCCTTAGCCTGGTCCCAGATCTCTTGGCTCTGTCTTCCTAATGTCATTAGGAGTTGGCGAGACAGCACAAACAGATCTAGGACCATGCAAGTATTCTCTTACCCAGAGCTTATGCACTCCACACAGTCTATTATTCCTCCTATTTCTCCCAGGTGTTGTGGTTGACATGCCTGACACAGACTCAGTAGGTGGTACTCTGTAACATCGCTGTGGGATTTTATCAAGGAAACCAGTTTTTCATTTACTCTTCCTTTTATTGAATTCTGCGTGTTTGAACAAGCACCGACAAGGCAAGCGCTCTCTCTTTTACCCATCCCATTCATTCACTGAGGGGAAATAGGGAGTTGATTTCAGAACACAAAGAGAACATGCTGTCAAGTTAGTTACTAAATGATCAAGCATGGATTAATGTCTCCAGGCATGTCAGCAGCACAGCTAGGAAAATATACTTTATTCATTGTGTCAAGAGATTAATACTGTTTGGAAGAATATTTGCATAAAAACCTTGGCAATAATCATAGCACTGTATATGTAACACAATGACTTCAGATGTTGATATGATTAAAAGCACATGACTGTCTGGAGTAGACTCCTCTCTGTGTTATTCCAGATTTGCCCTCTCTGGGGCTGGTTTCCCAGACACAGATTAAGCGCAATTCTGGACTACATAGAATTTTCAGATGTAGATTCTTCTTTGAGCATGCTTTTTAGTCCAGGAATAGGACTTAATCTGGGTCCAGGAAACAAGCCCTATGTGAGGTTAGTGAGTGATTGTTTGGTTTGGGATTTGCACATCCCTCTATACAGTACCTGCACCTCTCAGTATTTAAAAATACATCCAACAGTTTAAGATAGCTGGACCATTAGCGTGACCGTCGGATTTACGATCGCTCGTTTCTTAGTGAAACCCTGGAGGACTCATAGGGTATTAGCAAACTATCCTCTAAACGCTGAAGAAATGATGTGCTTCAGGTCTGTCGTAAATCACTCTCTTTAAACCAGGCAGGCATCACACACACACAAACACAAGCATAGACGCACACACACACACAGCGACAACGTACAGGCTCACTAACGTCACTTCAAATGATCACTAATTTATGGTGAGGCCTAGTGTGGATGACAGGCCAGGGCAGAGTGCTAAACACTGCAGCCAGTGAGAGAGGCCTACTCATGAATCACTGTGTGTACACACACACACACACACACACACACACACACACACACACACACACACACACACACACACACACACACACACACACACACAGAACTAGGAGTGTATATCAAACTCTCCCCGACCCACCACACACTGGGAATAGAGCGGAGGACATTACAGCACCAACACTTTCACTGATCAGCCGATTAACATCCAACCCCTCAAAACTCACACACTCCCCTCAGACACAGTAAATCAATAGGTCCAAAAGTCAACCGCACACGTTAAACTCCCTTATTTCTTGCTAAGGTAACACTTTATTTCATATTAGTTCTGGTTAGTAGCTTTACATTTCAGCAGGCTATACTCCAATCACTAAGACCTTCATTGCTACAAGTTTATTTTTCTCACAGAGGGTTTCGGTCGGTAAGCTTCAGAACACTTGCAGTATGTGAGATAAATGAGGCCAGGTTATATCATTATGAGTTCATATCTCACAGAGACCAGCGTGTTTATAGAGAGACAAATCAAGTCCTAATGAAGTCATCCCATTTAGGATGCATCCCAAATGGCACCCTATTCCCTATGTGGTGCACTACTTTCGACAGGGCCCATAGGGTTCTGGTCAAAACGAGGGCACTATATATGGAAAAGGGTGCTGTTTGAGACGCAGGCTAAGGGATCGTGGGATAGGCCCAGGGCCTGCATATGTGTCCCATGCCAAACTCTCAGTCAGAGACAAATGGAATAACCAGAACCTCGCTAATGATCATTTTGGGGAAAGTAAATAGATGAATACAACGTCTAGATTTCTTAATTACAACGGTTTCCTGTGGAATTCTCTACTGACAAAACACTATAAAACTATTAATCAGCTACAGGGGAGAGAGAGAGAGCAAGAGAGAGAGTGAGAGAGAGAGAGTGAGAGAGAGAGAGAGAGAGAGAGAGAGAGAGAGAGAGTTTGTAGTGGTCATTGGAACCTATATTTTCCTGATTTTTCACACTTTTAGGTGTTTGTATCTGTGTGTGTTCCCGTCTATGTGTGTGTGCGTATGTACGTCTGATGTAACTGTGTGTCTATGAGACTTTCACTCCCATAATCCCCTTACTATGTGGCAGTGTCTACATTGTGGCGGTAAGGTGTGTTTATTGCCATGTCAGCTGTGCCCGGGCAGCGAAACACACACAGAGGATCTGCCCTCATAAAGACTGCTAAACCCATGGAGATATGGCTAACCTCATCTCACATCACATGTGCTTCTGGGAAATGGCTGCAGCTGCCCATGCCGCCAAGAAGATGAATCTACATGTGAGTGTGTCTCTGTGTATGAGTATTTGGATGTAAGTGTGTGTGCGGGGGGGGGCACCTGCAATTTGTATGTTCCCTCATTCACCCTTGTCGTTTCCAGGCAGAGAGGTCTTCAGTCTTTCATTCAATACTTGTTCAAAGGGCCTCTTTCTCCCCATTTTATTGTCTCTCTTCCCTTCTTTCAACTTTCTCTCTCTCCTCTCTGACACTATCTTTTTTTCTCACTCTCTCCCATCATGCAGCGGTCTTGACTTTTCCAGTCAAAGGGCAGAATTAAGGCAGGATTGGAGACAGACCACAGGCTCTGTCTCTGTATTAAACATGCTCCTCAGTCCCTCCCTGGCCCAGCCCTCATGAGCTCATCTCTCCTTAACGACTGGCACTGTCACAGGTGAACACACACCACACACTACCCACCAGCCCTCCCAGAGAAGGTAAGGTCAGTGTCTTACCTCTTTTGTGTGAAAGAGCTGACGTTTATTAGCACAGATCTGACAGTATTGTTGCCTTGTCACGGACATGTCTTAATAGAACGTAGCTCTTCTCAAACCCAAAGCCTGCTGCATTTGAAACAGTTCAGGGAACATGTCTTAACCCCACACAAGGGGGTGGGGGAAGAGAGAAAGAGGGAAGCTGAATGCTTCAATACAGCACCACTTAGTTTTAGTGCTCAAGTTTCAACGTTTTATTGTTACGTGCACTAGTAGAGTGAAATGACTTTCTTGCGTGCTCTTTCCCAACAATGTGAGGGAAAAAAGTATTTGATCCCCTGATGATTTTGTTCGTTTGCCCACTGACAAAGAAATGATCAGTCTATAATTTTAATGGTAGGTTTATTTGAACAGTGAGAGACAGAATAACAACAAAAAAATCCAGAAAAACTCATGTCAAAAATGTTATAAATTGATTTGCATTTTAATGAGGGAAATACGTTTTTGACCCCCTCTCAATCAGAAAGATTTCTGGCTCCCAGGTGTCTTTTATACGGGTAATGAGCAGAGATTAGGCGCACACTCTTAAAGGGAGTGCTCCCAATCTCAGCTTGTTACCTGTATAAAAGACACCTGTCCACAGAAGCAATCAATCAATCAGATTCCAAACTCTCCACCATGGCCAAGACCAAAGAGCTCTCCAAGGATGTCAGGGACAAGATTGTAGACCAACACAAGGCTGGAATGGGCTACAAGACCATCGCCAAGCAGCTTGGTGACAACAGTTGGTGCGATTATTCGCAAATGGAAGAAACACAAAATAACTGTCAAACTCCCTCGGCCTGGGGCTCCATGCAAGATCTCACCTCATGGAGTTGCAATGATCATGAGAACGGTGAGGAATCAGCCCAGAACTACACGGGAGGATCTTGTCAATGATCTCAAGGCAGCTGGGACCATAGTCACCAAGAAAACAATTGGTAACACACTTCGCCGTGAAGGACTGAAATCCTGCAGCGCCCGCAAGGTCCCCCTGCTCAAGAAAGCACATATACATGCCCGTCTGAAGTTTGCCAATGAACATCTGAATGATTCAGAGAACAACTGGGTGAAAGTGTTGTGGTCAGATGAGATCAAAATGGAGCTCTTTGGCATCAACTCATCTCGCCGTGTTTGGAGGAGGAGGAATGCTGCCTATGACCCCAAGAACACCATCCCCACCGTCAAACATGGAGGTGGAAACATTATGCTTTGGGGGTGTTTTTCTGCTAAGGGGGCAGGACAACTTCACCGCATCAAAGGGACGATGGACGGGGCCATGTACCGTCAAATCTTGGGTGAGAACCTCCTTCCCTCAGCCAGGGCATTGAAAATGGGTCGTGGATGGGTATTCCAGCATGACAATGACCCAAAACACACGGCCAAGGCAACAAAAGAGTGGCTCAAGAAGAAGCACATTAAGGTCCTGGAGTGGCCTAGCCAGTCTCCAGACCTTAATCCCATAGAAAATCTGTGGAGGGAGCTGAAGGTTCGAGTTGCCAAACAAACGTCAGCCTCGAAACCTTAATGACTTGGAGAAGATCTGCAAAGAGGAGTGGGACAAAATCCCTCTTGAGATGTGTACAAACCTGGTGGCCAACTACAAAAAACGTCTGACCTCTGTGATTGCCAACAAGGGTTTTGCCACCAAGTACTAAGTCATGTTTTGCAGAGGGGTCAAATACTTATTTCCCTCATTAAAATGCAAATCAATTTATAACATTTTTGACATGCGTTTTTCTGGATTTTTTTGTTGTTATTGTCTCTCACTGTTCAAATAAACCTACCATTAAAATTATAGACTGATCATTTCTTTGTCAGTGGGCAAACATACAAAATCATCAGGGGATCAAATACTTTTTTCCCTCACTGTAGTACTATGAAAAATAAATACAAAAAGTAAAGTACAACAAAAACGCACAACGAATAGATATAAGAAGAACACGAGAAAGTAAGTACGCTATATATAGGGTCATTTCCAGGGTCAGTGCCAACACCATATTTACAATGTGCAGGGATACTGGAGTGGTAGGGTTAGATATGTATAGGGGTAAGGTGACTAGGCATCAGGATATATAATAAACAGAGTAGCAGCAGCGTGTATGATTAGTGTGTGTGTGTATGTGTGTGTGTGTGTGTGTGTGTGTGTGTGTGTGTGTGTGTGTGTGTGTGTGTGTGTGTGTGTGTGTGTGTGTGTGTGTGTGTGTGTGTGTGTGTGTGTGTGTGTGTGTGTGTGTGTGTGTGTGTGTGTGTGTGTGTGTGTATGTGTGTAGAGTCAGTATGAATGTGCGTGCATGTTATGTGTGTGTGAGCAAATTAAGTGTGTGAGTATGTGTGTAAGTGAATGTGTAGAATGTGCATAGAGTGAGTGTGTTAGTGTGCATAGAGACAGTGCAAAAATCTCAAATTAAATGGAAGGGTCGATGCAGATAGTCCATGTAGCTATTTTGTTTGGCATTTAGCAATCTTATAGTTTGGGGACAGAAGCTGTTCAGGAGCCTGTTGGAGTCAGACTTGATGCTCCGGTAATACTTGCCATGCGGTAGCAAAGAGAACAGTCTATGGCCTGGGTGGCTGGAGTCTTTAACAATTTTAGATATAGAGGTCCTGGATGGCAGGGAGCTCGGCCCCAGTAATGTACTGGGTTGTCCACACCACCCTCTGTAGCGCCATGCAATCGAGGACGGTTCAGTTGTCATACCAAGCAGTGGTGTAGCCAGTCAAGATGCTCTCAATGAGGATTTGAGGACAAATGCCAAATCTTTTCAACATCCTGAGGGGGAAGAGGCACTGTAGCGCCTTCTTCACGACTGTTTGTGTGTCTGTCGACCGTTTTAAGTCCTTAATGATTTGGACACCGAGGAACTTGAAGCTCTTGACCCGCTCCACTGCAGCCCCCCTTTCCCGTAGTCCACGATCAGCTCCTTGGTCTTATGGATGTTGAGGTAGAGGTTGTTGTCCTGGCACCACACTTCCAGGTCACTGACCTCCTCCCAGTTGGCTGTCTCATCGTCGCCGGTGATCAGGCTTACCACCGTCGTGTCGTCAGCAAACTTGATGATAGTGTTGCAGTGGTGCATGGCCACGCAGTCATGGGTGAACAGGGAATATGGAAGAGACTAAGCACACACACCTGTGGTGCCCCCAAGTTGAGGGTCAGTGTGGCGGAGGTAATGTTGCCTACCCTCACCACTTGGGGTCGGCCTGTCAGGAAGTCCAGGATCCAGTTGCAGAGGGAGGTGTTAAGTCCCAGGGAGGCTCTATGGTGTTGAATGCTGAGCTGTAGTCGATGAACAGCATTCTCACATAGGTATTCCTCTCATCAAGTTGGGTGAGAACAGTGTGGAGCTCATTTGAGATTGCATTGTCTATGGATCTGTTGTGGCGGTATGCAAATTGGTGTGGGTCTAGGAAGTCCGGGATGATGGAGTTGATGTGTGTCATAACCAGCCTTACAAAGCACTTCATGATTACAGCTGTGAGTGCTACAGGTCGGTAGTCATTGTGGCAGGTAGCCTTAGAGTTTTAAGAACAGGAATGAATGTGTTTACCTTGAGACTGGTACAAGGTGAGGTTGAAAATGACCGTGAAAATGCCTGCCAGCTGTTCTGCGCCTCTCATGTGAGATCCCATTGAGAGAGGGGGAGTCTGACGGAACCAGAGAGGGGAATTAGCGTAGCTAGCTTGGCTTCTATAGAGCAGAGGTTTTCAACCTGGTCCCAAAGGCTTCCACGGAGGTACTGCAGGGGGTTCGAATATTTTGTATATATTTTGTGGGACTTTTTTATGTGCCTAACAATATTTGGGGAATATCGCTAGCTGAAACACAATACCATCGTGGAAACCATTTTTATGTCTCTGCGTCCAGTATAAAGGAAGTTAGAGGCAGTTTCACAAGCCAATGCTAACTAACACTAGCACAAAGACTGGAAGTCTACAGGAAATGTTAGCATGCTAGCTATTTCTGTTCATCCGACTCTGGGGAGATAGATAAATGGCTTCATTGCCAAAATCTCAAACTATCCCTTTAATATGGAGGAAATTACAGTCATTGGAGCTAATTAAAGGGTTTTTTCTGTATCAAAAATTCTTAGGTTTCAGTGTCAACTTAAATGACCAAAACCAGAAAGCATGCAGAAAAGATATTGAATAATATTTTTAAATAATACCATCTTTGAGAACTCAAAATCAAATAAAAGCAAGACAGTCAGGGATAAAAAAAATAATAATAATGGGCATTCAGGGAACTTGATTTTGTTATAATGTTTGAGCAGAGGAACATTAGCCATGGCAAAATACATAGAATTGCAGGAAATTCACTTTAAAACTGCAAATTGTTCTATCTGCTCAATGGTAAAATGTGTTGAATTTCAGAAAAGTAGCTTTAGTACATCAACATTTTCTCTACGCAGCCAAAATACCTTCTAGCTAATAAACCAGGTTTGAGTTTACACTACCTCTTCCAATGAACGGTGGGGAGGTCAAAATAATGAAACTTTCTACCAAATCTATTCATTTTAAAATGTTGATTACTTCTACTTTTCATTCACCTGATGATAAGACAAGATTATATATTTTTTTGCTAACATATGATGGGGATCCCTGGGTCGGCAGTTTGCCTGGACGGGGGTCCTGGGCAAGAAAAGTTTGAAAATCTCTGCTATAGAGGACTTGGCCTCTCGCTCGCTTGCTGTGCTGGGTCTGTCTGTGGGTGTGATCTCCTGGAGAGATAGTGCTTATAAGTGCCACATAAATCTCTGCTCTCCTGCTGGGAGCCTCTTGTCATATTTCACAGCCACAAGTGAAGCGGCCGGCCGGGGCGGATGTACTGTACCCAGAGGTGCCTCTCAGCCTCTCACCGAAAATGACTACTATCAGCAGCATACACAGACACACATCACCTCCCACCTCCCAGAGAGAGAGGGCGGGGGGCTAGTAAGGGAGAGAGAGAGGCGAGAGAGAGAGAAAGGGAGGGAGAAGGGGGGAGAGAAAGAGAGAGAGAGTGATAAATCTCTTTAGCTCCTGCTGCAGCCCTTAATTTGACTGCATATTGGTCAAAACCTTACTGATGGATCCAGGATGCCCAAGATATTTCTGACAGGGAGCATCAGCTGAGTGTGAGTGACAGAAAAGCACAACACAATGTCTGCAATAAGTCTATAATCTAGAGTCTAAAATTCAACACGGTTGTAAATGCCCAAGCTGCCTTCAATGGTCCTCTTCGTTGAGGCTGGAGGTAAAGACACTAATTTGCATGTAATGATAAACGTTGTTTACACTGGGTGTACAGAGACTGAAGTAGCTGGTAAACGCAGAGGGAATGATAGATACACATGGAGCAGCCGTAAATGTTAGCCAGACACGTATGTACACTTACACGCCCCATACATACACACACTCGGACAGACGCAGACACACATATGCACACACTGATACATACTGCATATGCAGACAAATATGCAGAGCAGCAGACACACATACATGCACTCACACTCCCACATATCCTCGCTAACAAAGACTTGGTGGCTGATGTGAGTAAAACACTTAAACTTGTTAACCCTCGCAAGTCTGCTGGCCCGGACAGCATCCGTAGCCGCGTACTCAGAGCATGCGCAGACCAGCTGACTGGTGTGTTTACGGACATATTCAATCAATCCCTATCCCAGCCTGCTGTCCCCACATGCTTAAAGATGGCCACCATTGTTCCTGTACCCAAGAAGGCAAAAATAACTGAACTAAATGACTACCGCCCCGTAGCGCTTACTTCTGTCATCATGAAGTGCTTTGAGAGGCTAGTCAAGGATCATATCACCGCCACCTTACCGGCCACCCTAGAGCCACTTCAGTTTGCATATTGCCCTGACAGGTCCACAGATGACGCAATCGCCATCACACTGCACACTGCCCTATCCCATCTGGACAAAAATAATAGCTACAGTTTACAGTCTGAAGTCTGAAGTTTACATACACTTAGGTTGGAGTCATTAAAACTCATTTTTCAACCACTCCACAAATTTCCTGTTAACAAATTATAGTTTTGGCAAGTCGATTAGGACATCTACATCTACAATTCACTGTATCACAATTCTAGTGGGTCAGAAGTTTACATACAATAAGTTGACTGTGCCTTTAAACAGCTTGGGAAATTCCAGAAAATTATATCATGGCTTCAGAAGCTTCTGATAGGCTAATTGACATAATTTGAGTCAATTGGAGGTGTACCTGTGGATGTATTTCAAGGCCTACCTTCAAACTCAGTGCCTCTTTCTTGATATCATGGGAAAATCAAAAGAAATCAGCCAAGACCTCAGAAAAAAAGTGTAGACCTCCACAAGTCTGGTTCATCCTTGGGAGCAATTTCCAAATGCCTGAAGGTACCACGTTCATCTGTACAAACAATAATACGCAAGTATAAACACCATGGGACCACGCAGCCGTCATACCACTCAGGAAGGAGATGCGTTCAGTCTCCTAGAGATGAACGTACTTTGGTGCGAAAAGTGAAAATCAATCCCAGAACAACAGCAAAGGACCTTGTGAAGATGCTGGAGGAAACCGGTACAAAAGTATCTATATCCACAGTAAAACGAGTCCTATATCTACATAACCTGAAAGGCCGCTCAGCAAGGAAGAAGCCACTGCTCCAAAACCACCATAAAAAAGCCAGACTACGGTTTGAAACTGCACATGGGGACAAAGATCGTAATTTTTGGAGAAATGTCCTCTGGTCTGATGAAACAAAAGTAGAACTGTTTGGCCATAATGACCATCGTTATGTTTGGTGGATAAAGGGGGAGGCTTGCAAGCCGAAGAACACCATCCCAACCCTGAAGCACGGGGGTGGCAGCATCATGTTGTGTGGGTGTTTTGCTGCAGGAGGGACTGGTGCACTTCACAAAATAGATGGCATCATGAGGCAGGACAATTATGTGAATATATTGAAGCAACATCTCAAGACATCAGTCAGGAAGTTAAAGCTTGGTCGCAAATGGGTCTTCCAAATGGACAATGACCCCAAGTATACTTCCAAAGTTGTGGCAAAATGGCTTAAGGACAACAAAGTCAAGGTATTGGAGTGACCATCACAAAGCCCTAACCTCAATCCTATATAAAATGTGTGGGCAGAACTGAAAAAGCCTGTGCGAGCAAGGAGGCCTACAAACCTGACTCAGTTACACCATCTCTGTCAGGAGGAATGGGCCAAAATTCACCCACTTATTGTGGGGAGCTTGTGGAAGGCTACCTGAAACAATTGACCCAAGTTAAACAATTTAAAGGCAATGCTACCAAATACTAATTGAGTGTATGTAAACTTCTGACTTTAACTGTAGATATTCCATAAAAAATATGTTGTTTACAGCTACAATAGTCATTTACAACATTAACAATGTCTACACTGTATCTCTGATCAATATGATGTTATTTTAATGGACAAAAAAAATTATAATCTTACAAAAACAAGGACATTTCTAAGTGACCCCAAACTTTTGAACGGTAGGGAATATATTTAGAAAATCCTGTTTATCTTATTTTCCATAATTATCTATTCATATTTGCAGTAATGTATGCAATTTATGCAAAGGATTTTTACCTCTCACCAGTCTCGCCATTACCAAAATTACAACTCAAGAAAGGTCTTGATTTACGAATTTATATACAGTTGCAGCTGTATGAGAAGGCCTGCAAAACTGCGCAAAAAAATGGGCAGAAATTGGGAGATTTGATTAACCATTGTCATGTCCTAGATGATGGAGGTCAGATACACCCCCTTCCCCTGAAACACCCACAACATGGTCCCCCGTAGTGACCATATTCACAAGCATCTCCATGCAGTCAGACCTTTGATTTTGTGCCACCATGGCCCCTCTCTGAATGTCCGAGTGTGACCCCCTCCCCATGGGTTACTGCAGCTAGTGTTGCCAGCACTGCCACTGCCTGGGTGGGGGCACCCCACCGGAATCCCCACCAGCTAGGTACAAGGTCTTCAAGGTTCTCATTAGCAGCTTTGAGAATGTCCTTGTATATTATGCTCTCCCAGGGGGCTTTGGCTTTGAAGGACCAACCCTGCCAAGCAGGCTCGGAATCTTGAGGGGGCAGTGCTGCTCTAGAAGGTCTCTGACCGCATTTTGGCTGCATACAGACCGCTTAAAGCAGGCCCATAAAACAGTTAGGGACTTCTCATTAGTATCTGGGTCGTTCAGGTGGGTGTCTAGGGTATAGGGTTGTGGACCGTTCCATCAATACAGGACCATGAATAAATAAATTAGATGTATAATTTATTTTAAAATACATGTTAGATATTACTGCACTGTCGGAAATAGAAGCACAAGCATTTCGCTACATTCGCATTAACATCTGCTAACCATGTGTATGTGACCAATAAAATTTTATTTGATTTTGATTTTGATTTGATACAGCACCGCCTCTTGTGCCTTATTTCTTAAGTAAAACGTCCAGCTTTAAAACAATTAAGGAACAGGAAAAATATAGTGATACTAATGATAGGCCTAACTGTCTTCTGGTAGATGGAAAGGCTTTCCCAAAAACCTTCTCAGTTAAATGTTAACTAGCTACAAAGTAGTCTATGCCAACCTGGTAGAATGATATCATGATTATTGCATCAATCCAGTGGCCATTTGTTTAGCAAACTTAATTTCATGGGCTACAGAAACACGGCTAACAAAACAGCAGATGCCTGCACACTTCAATTGAACGGTAACGACACTTAAAAATCTAAATTTCAACAAAAAAATCCCAGACATCAAAAGTGGTCTCTTATGTGTTTTAAGCACTGTTGTGGACTTACTACATCCAATTTTCTGTGAAAACATTTTTAAGAGTGAAAACCTGAAGAAAAAAATTGTCCTTTGCAGGGCGGGCTGTTTGGAAAATCTTTGCCAAAATCTGAGTATACCCACTTCTCCAGGCACCACTATACCACTGCACACACACTACACACAGACACACACACCACACAAACACACATACAGTACACACCACACACACAATATACACTCTATTTCTCCCCTTTTTTTATTTCATTGTTCGTGGCAACCATTAATTATCCCAGCCTTTCATATCGTCAGCCCATTTTTCCACTATGTCAGCGTTTGCCCTCCACACAGTTTATTTTCCAATGTTAGATACATGTAATAGATATACAGACAGAGACTTTCTAGTCCACTGAGTGGTTATATATGGGTCAGGCTGAGCTGGGTCTGACCTGTTCCACGCCCTCACTCTCTGCTGCATGACAAATGCCTCCTCTAACCAGGCTAGATAGGCTGCAGGGAGTTACCCAGCAACAACCCCAGCTCACCCTGTCCCAGACCAATTTCAAGGAACTCTGGGTGATTTTTCTTTCTCCTGAGGAGAGGGGCGGCGGTGGGTGGAGGGGATTCAAGGCAGTAAGCGGGTTGCGGATCACTGGCATTGCACAGTAGCTCAGTCACTCAGTGGAGGAGGGGTTGGGGGGGCTGAGTCCCTCCTAGTCTGCATGGACACCCACTCCCACCCACTCCTGCCTCGTGGCCCCCTGGGGTCGCCAGTCCAAACAAAGCCCCTCAGTTCAAAGTGTGGCAGGGCAGTGTGTGTTTGTTTTATAGTGCCAGGTAATGTCATTTAGACAGCGTGGAGCCCGTGGAGCGTGCAACGTTTACAGTGTGTGCAATAGCGGGGCTGTGGCCCCTACCTGCCATCGTTTCCCAGAAGGCATTGTGGGAGCTTTGATGCTTTAATGTGCTCTAGCGGACCTCCTCTCTCATGGTCGCTATTGAATTGTGGTGTGAATGAGACACTTACACAACATGACGCCCCTGTTGCGATCCGTCACTCTGTCGTAGAGTTGTGTTAGCGCATCCCTGTGTGGTAGCAGGACTAATATTGGCCTTTCCTGTTTCCCACAGAGTCTAACTGCCTGGCTGAGATGGTGTGGGGGCCTGCCGGGCGCTTGCTTTCTTTCTCATGCGCTGCAAGCCAACCCGGCTACTGCGGAAGCACCGATAAATCAGCTTCAGGGTAAACACAACGACCAACCAAACGATCCAACGAGCCCCCAAAAAATCCTGCTCCACTAAGGAGTCTGCTGCTTAGATCCACCTATGGATGTGGAATGTAGAACAGTTTAGGGTTCATTGGTTAGTTTATGGGGTTAAAGGTCATTTGATGCAGGTTGTGATGTATGTCAACAATTGACAACGGCATGTTACTTCCAGAGACAGTTGCTTGTAACCTCTACAGTTGTGGTTATGATCATTAGCCTACATAGGGAAATCGAGGACACTGAGGAGGACTGACGCTATGGAAGTATATAATATATCATACAGAAATTAGAATAGGTAAGGGAATAATCATCTGCTTATGAAAACACATTAATGATATACTATTAATCCCACTGACCAACACTATTTCCCTGATCCATTTTACCTATATAGAGCAGCGTTCCAGACAGACACCTCGTTAAGACACTGTGGTTCTCACAGGGTCCTGAAGATTAGTAGCCCTGGCTGTCTGGGCCCTGATTGCTGGCCCTAGCCTCAGACTGTCTCTGGGTGGGCTGAGTTAAAGTGTCCCTGAGGTCCCATTCGCCTGGAGTCTCCCACCCCAGCTCCCAGAGAGAGAGAGAGAGAGAGAGAGAGAGAGAGAGAGAGAGAGAGAGAGAGAGAGAGAGAGAGAGAGAGAGAGAGAGAGAGAGAGAGAGAGAGAGAGAGAGAGGATAGAGAATGTCCCCTCTTTAACAAGCAAACAGCAGCAGCCTTTCTCACACTGCAGTACAGGCCCTAGCTGTCTGGGTCTGAGACTCGCTCTCCCCTCCTTCAGTCCCTCTCTTCCTCAATCCCTTCATCCCTCCCCGCCACACATTCCTCCAGCACCCAGGCTTATTATTGGAGTGAATTTATAGGGCCATTTATTTAACTGGATTTGAATGACATCGGTTCTGGTTGAGTTGGCCTAGTGCAAACTCCCGGGCCATTTGGGCCAGGGAAAACAGAGCAGGGGATAAATCAAAACTAAGAGAAGAGGAGAGGGAGACGAGGAGAGGGAGAGGGAGAGGAGGAGAGAAAAAAGAGGGGAGAGACACTTCTCAGATTGTTGCTCTTTAATGCAGGTCTGAGCAGTCGTAATGATAAAACAACATATTTTGTGTGTACCGTAATTTCCAGACTATTGAGCGCACCTGAATATAAGCCGCACCCACTGAATTTAAAAAAATATATATATTTTGAACATAAATAAGCCGCACATGTCTATAAGCCACAGGTGCCTACGGGTACATTGAAACAAATGAACTTTACACAGGCTTTAACGAAACACGGCTTGTAACAAAAATAAATAGGCTTTAACGAAACACGGCTTGTAACAAAAAATTAAAAATTAGCAGTAAGCTTTAGTTGTCTTTTTGCACTGAGTCAATTCCTAACGCTGCTGTTTCCAATGTCTTATCATCGACTCATTAAGACCAAGCTCCCGTGCAGCAGCTCTATTTCCTTTTCCAACAGCCAGATCAATCGCCTTCAACTTGAAAGCTGCATCATATGCATTTCTCCGTGTCTTTGCCATGATGAGGGTGACAAAATGGCTACCGTAATCAGAATGATGGGAAGTTTGAGAGTGCTCGATTTAATTTTAAAAGTAAACAAAAAGTTGTTTGACCTTAACCCGTTCGGTAATTTCATTGGTCTAATGAAAGCTTCATGCCGCCAAAAAACTGAGCAAGTCACAGAATGTGTTTGTTTGGAGAAAAAAAAAATTGGAAGCGGGAAAAATCCATATATTAGCCGCGTCATTGTTTAAGCCGCGAGGTTCAAAGCGTGGGAAAAAAGTTGCAGCTTATAGTCCGGAAATTACGGTACGTAAAAATGTAATGGCAAATGCTGCTCCCTCTCTCTCTCTCTCTCTCTCTCTCTCTCTCTCTCTCTCTCTCTCCCTCTGCAAGTCTTTGTCTCTTTGCAGATCACTCTGCTGCCTGCCTTACACACAGGAATGTGTAAAGTTAAAGAAAGGAAGCATATTACACAGCAATGAGAGGGCCATGCCCTGGAGGCGGGGGGGGGGGGGGGGGGGGGGGGGGGTAAGATGAAGTAAGATGAAGGGTCCTCCACAGGAGGTCAGGAGTGCTCCCCAGCCCCTGCTACAAACCCTCTAGTGTAACCTCCTCCACCCCCATCTCCCTAACTCCCTGCTCACACACACACAACAAACCCCACAGGCGTCATGGGCTGCTAATCATAGAGCAGAGGTGCAGAGAAGAGCTCCAGGGGAACAGTGTGTGTGTGTGTGTGTGTGGAGGGGGGGGCATCTACAGTATGTCTCTGTGTGAGGGTGACAAGGGGGATGTGCTGTAGTGGAGAGAGGATATGGCAGGATGAATCAAGTGGACCACCCAGTCACTGCTGGATCCACTATCCATCTCCTCCTACCTCACGATGCTTCTACATCAGGCTGTACTGATACACAATGCACATCCCAGATCCATGTCTCCCTCTGACAGAGACAATAACAGCAGGGGGAGCTATACAGCTAACTGATAACACTGTTCAGTTCACAGGGCTCTGACTGAATGGGTCTGAGTGTCTGAGTCAGACAAGTGCAAATCCCTCATGCAGTCTGCACCAGCTGCAGCTGAATCACATCAGCCAAGGCACTGACAGATTGTCTTTGTGCTTCAAGCTAGACCGTTTCACCACCACACCACTGCAGGCTGCCAAACATCGGAGGGTGTGGCTGCTGGAGAGGGAGGGAGGGCTGAGCAGAAGTGTCTGGTCTGGTCCCACCCCTCTGAGGCCCTGGGCAGGCTGGGGTGTGATTAGTGTCCCTTAGCCCTGACAGAGGCCCCTGTGGTGGGCTGGGGTAGGGTAGGGTCTGGGGGATGTGTATGAGCATCAGTAAGGAAGGTACAGTATGGGGAATGTGTATTGTTGTTAGAGGCAGGGGTTCAGTTTGGGTGTTGTTTAGGGTTAGGGTTAGAGTTGAGACTAGGGTTAGAGTTGAGGCTATAGTTGAGTCTTGGGTTAGAGATGAGGCAAGAGTTGAGGCTAGGGTTAGAGTTGAGGCTAGAGTTGAGGCTAGGGTTAGAGTTGAGGCTAGAGTTCAGGCTAGGGTTAGAGTTGAGCCTAGGGTTCGAGTGGAGGCTAGAACTGAGGCAAGGGTTAGAGTTGAGGGTAGGGTTAAAGTTGAGGCTAGGGTTAGAGTTAGGATTACCTTCAAGGTTAGGGCTGACATAAGGGTATTTGGGACTATAGGTTGGAGAAGCTGGGGCTGGGGAGGCATGGGTAGGGGCTGATGAAACATGTATGTAAGGAGTTGGGACTGAGAAAGGCTGAGGAGGAAGAACGGGGATTCCCTGGGCAGAGGAGAGGAGGAGGCCTCAGTGAGTTGAAATGTCCATCTCCCTGAGGGTTGTTTACCCTGCACACCTGGGGTCTCTCTGGGGAGAACACAGTAGATACCAGGTACAAGGGGGGGGGGGGGGGGGCAGTCAGACGACAACTGATAATCCCCGTCCACAATTATGACCCTGCTTCAAAGGAAATACCCCCATACCCCCCTCCCTGCAAACGCCTCCCTACAAAATCTCTGCCTCACACCTATCAAAATCACAGCGGCCCTTCAGATCCCTGTGTGTGTGTGTTGGTGTGTGTGTGTGTGTGTGTGTGTGTGGTGTGTGTGTGTGTGTGTGTGTGTGTGTGTGTGTGTGTGTGTGTGTGTGTGTGTGTGTGTGTGTGTGTGTGTGTGTGTGTGTGTGTGTGTGTGTGTGTATTCCCATGAGATCAAATGCTCTGCCCACAAAAACTATTTGCTAGGTTTGCAGCCTGGTATCTGTCGCTGCCTCAGTAAGAAACATTTCAACAGACACACTCATTAGAGGTCTTGGGGTGGTTTCTCTGGTCCATACATCAGTCATTTCAGACTCTCCACTGTTTCAGCTGAATACAAGTCTGCTTTTCCATCACAACACAGCAGTGCGCACACACCCACAGCTCAACACGGCTTTGTCCTTGGGTCAGTAAGTGGGAAAAGATGGAGTCGGCCGTTCTCACCATTCAAAGCTTAAACAACCAGCAGCAGGAAAACTTTATTTACATGTTTGTCGAGGGCAGAACACAACTTGTTGTTCGCTATCAAAATAATTAACTTTTTCTACTCCATAAGCAGGAAATATAAAGCATGACAACTGTGTCAAACACACAATTCACAGTGTAATACACAAATACTGTAATGCATAGCATTATCCAATTTCAGACTCAGGACCAGATTAGCATAAAAAAGTTATGCTATTGCTAGCCTTATCTTTAATTATTTTTTTCCTACAGAATAGACTCACGTCTGCTCTGCTTCCCTGGTCCTCAGGCCCCTCCAGCCCTCCCAGGCCAGGCTAAAGTTTAGACTGAGGCTATAGGCTTCAACAGCTTCAACACCCTCGGAGGCCCACTACCCTCCACTCCACAGCCCACTGCTCTCCACTACCCTCCACTCCACAGCCCACTGCTCTCCACTACCCTCCACTCCACATCCCACTGCTCTCCACTACCCTCCACTCCACAGCCCACTGCTCTCCACTACCCTCCACTCCACAGCCCACTGCTCTCCACTACCCTCCACTCCACAGCCCACTGCTCTCCACTACCCTCCACTCCACATCCCACTGCTCTCCACTACCCTTCACTTCACAGCCCACTGCTCTCCACTACCCTCCACTCCACATCCCACTGCTCTCCACTACCCTCCACTCCACAGCCCACTGCTCTCCACTACCCTCCACTCCACATCCCACTGCTCTCCACTACCCTCCACTTCACAGCCCACTGCTCTCTACTACCCTCCACTCCACATCCCACTGCTCTCCACTACCCTCCACTCCACAGCCCACTGCTCTCCAAAACCCTCCACTCCACATCCTATTGCTCTCCACTACCCTCCACTCCACATCCCACTGCTCTCCACTACCCTCCACTCCACAGCCCACTGCTCTCCAAAACCCTTCACTCCACAGCCCACTGCTCTCCACTACCCTCCACTCCACATCCCACTGCTCTCCACTACCCTCCACTCCACAGCCCCCTGCTCTCCACTACCCTCCACTCTAGATCCCACTGCTCTCCACTACCCTCCACTCCACATCCCACTGCTCTCCACTACACTACACTCCACAGCCCACTGCTCTCCACTACCCTCCACTCCACAGCCCACTGCTCTCCACTACCCTCCACTCCACATCCCACTGCTCTCCACTACCCTACAATCCACATCCCACTGCTCTCCACTACCCTCCACTCCACATCCCACTGCTCTCCACTACCCTCCACTCCACATCCCACTGCTCTCCACTACACTACACTCCACAGCCCACTGCTCTCCACTACCCTCCACTCCACATCCCACTGCTCTCCACTACACTACACTCCACAGCCCACTGCTCTCCACTACCCTCCACTCCACAGCCCACTGCTCTCCACTACCCTCCACTCCACATCCCACTGCTCTCCACTACCCTACAATCCACATCCCACTGCTCTCCACTACCCTCCACTCCACATCCCACTGCTCTCCACTACCCTCCACTCCACAGCCCACTGCTCTCCACTGCCCTCCACTCTACATCCCGATGCTCTCCACAACCCTCCACTCCACATCCCACTGCTCTCTACTACCCTCCGCTCTACATCCCGATGCTCTCCACTACCCTCCACTCCACATCCCACTGCTCTCCACTACCCTCCACTCCACATCCCACTGCTCTCCACTGCCCTCCACTCTACATCCCACTGCTCTCCACTATCCTCCACTCTACAGCCCTGAGAGCACAGTGTGTCAGTGTCAGTGTCAGACCCCCATGGCCTAACACCCTGATACTCTGACCCAATGCTCCTGTCAGGGTGAGACCCACTGAGAGCATTCCAGCAGTGGGGGTCGAGGGGCTGGTCAGTGGGGGGTGGTGGGGGGCAGTGGAGGAGTGATAGGGAGAGGTGGGGGGAGCAGAGACCACCACCCACCGTGCATTCCACACTTGTTGACCCTCTGGAAGGCTCGCTACTGGCTAATTTGCATCAGTAAACAGGCGAGTGGCTTCCTCAAAGGCCCATGGGCAATAGTGCATGATGCAGGAATACCTCTTAAGGTGTGTGTGTGTGTGTGTGTGTGTGTGTGTGTGTGTGTGTGTGTGTGTGTGTGTGTGTGTGTGTGTGTGTGTGTGTGTGTGTGTGTGCGTGTGGTGTGGTGTGTGTGTGTGTGGTGTGTGTGGTGTGTGTGTGTGTGTGTGTGGTGTGTGGTGTGTGGTGTGTGGTGTGTGTGTGTGTGTGTGTGTGTGTGTGTGCCTGAGCATATGCGTGTGTGTATGTTTCTTCAGATAGCCTGCCACCCAGGGAGACATGTCAGGTACATATTTTGAGGCGAGCTGAAGTGGACTGATGTCCAGATAGGTGAACATCTATCTCAAGCCTGCACTCAGCCAGCCAGGCCTGATAGTGATCTGGTAGATGAAGACACCTGATACAGCATTAGGCACACTACTCCTCTTTGATGCTGAGGGCACCACAGCACACCATAAACACCAACTTGAACCAAAGAACCCCAAGCAGACATCTGTGTGTGTGTGTGTGTGTGTGTGTGTGTGTGTGTGTGTGTGTGTGTGTGTGTGTGTGTGTGTGTGTGTGTGTGTGTGTGTGTGTGTGTGTGTGTGTGTGTGTGTGTGTGTGTGTGTGTGTGTGTGCGCGTGAGATAGAGAGAGTCTGTGAACTACTACGTGACAACTGTTATCTCATATTGCGTAATAGAAATGTTGATAAGCCGATAACTGAAACTAGCAAATCGCAAACAAATTGACCAAAATTTGAGTCATTGGGTCTAGCTGCTCCGGAGAGAGAACCTACGCCCCATTACACTGTCACGTTTGTCATGTGGAGAGCCAAATGATGAAAGATCTAACTCAAGGTGAGTAGCTGTGTATCTGAGGGCAACTTGAGCAACACAGACGTCTGTGCATTCCAAATGGCATCCTATTCCCTACATAGTGTACTACTTTTGACCAAAAGTTGTACTATGTAGGGAATGGGGTGCCATTTGGGATGCAACCTTACTCATCGCTCCTGAGAGGAGCTCCCCCCTCAGAGTTTCCCTCTATGCTCATGCAGTTTGGTTTGGTTCTGATGTAACTCAGTACAGATACAAGCTTTGGACCCTGAAGGCCAAACACTGACTGTGTGAATGCCAGGAATCAGTGAATCTGCAAGGATTTTCTCCTACAAATATCTCCCCCTCTTCTCCCTCTCTCCCCCTTTCTCCCCTTTCTCTACCCATCATGAGGTGCCAGGTGCTCTTACACTCCCGTACCACATAGGGGAGCTACAGCTTTTTACAAATCCTCCTGCAGACAGACAGACAGACAGACAGACAGACAGACAGACAGACAGACAGACAGACAGACAGACAGACAGACAGACAGACAGACAGACAGACAGACAGACAGACAGACAGACAGACAGACAGACAGACAGACAGACAGACAGACAGACAGACAGACAGACAGACAGACAGACAGAATCCAATCTGTCCAGCACTCCCCTGCTATCCAACGAACCCGAGTTTGGAAATTGCATTGGAAGTAAAAACTCAAATGCAAGTCACTCGCCCAAAAATTTGACATAGGAGGGATCAGAAATATGAAGATGGGTGAAATCATGTTATCAAATCACAAATAATATGCACATCATGCATGAGAGGAGGACCCTAAATAGCTTCTGGAAACTGCACCACCACTGCACGGAATACAATTCATACTACAGGGAGAATCGTCTTAATACAATCAAGAGACCAATTTCAAGGAAACAAAACTCTTCCATTCTTGGTCTAAACAGAGGATGGTTGGGACGTTTTCATTGGATGTTCCAAAAGGTTTAATATAAACTGGGTGGTTCGAGCCCTGAATGCTGATTGGCTGAAAGCCGTTGTATATCAGACCGTATACCACAGGTATGACAAAACATTTATTTTTACTGCTCTAATTACTTTGGTAACAAGTTTATAATAGCAATAAGGCACCTCAAGGGTTTGTGATATATGGCCAATTGACACCATGGCTAAGGGCTGTGTCCTAGATCTCCGCGTTGCGTCGTGCATAAGAACAGCCCTTATTTCTGCCTTATTGCAGAAATATACAAAAATATACAACTTTAACATTTGCAGATATAAACCGCTTACAACTAAATGAGAGATCCAAATGCAAAGTGGATTGACTACAGTGCTAACAAAAGTGGGTGTTTAATCATACAGGGGACTCCATATCAGTTGCCTCCTTTCATATAACTATGTTACATGAAAAAGGAATAGAACAAATATAAATTTTTTAAAACATGTCACTGTTAGTTCTATCATATGTAATCACGTCTCTGTAGCGATGAGAGAAAGACTACATGCTACGACATAAATATCATTACATTCAACCTGGGCCAACCTGGGGCAACCTCTCAAAACTCACTGTATGAAGGAAGACTAATGATCTGAGAAATCAGACCCAAACATAGACACCCCCCCCCCCCCCCCCCCCCCCCCGTTTTCATTAAAGTGTTTTGCCTTTTCTACTGTAACCAAAATGGGAGGTTGCTAGAAATGTGTGATCGAGAAGGATGTTTTGTTGTCTGAGTATCTCAGCTCATTAGTCACAGATTTCACAATTATTTTCCACGGTGTGAGTGAGAATGAACAAATGATGTGGGCTCCTGAAATGTAGGTGAAGAAACTAAAAACAGGGAATAAACACTTGTTTTAAAAGGTAGTCTGAGGAAAACCAATAAAAATACAAACACAATGCTTTCTAAGATTAGAGCACTAATATCCCAACTCAAAGGATAAAACCCCAGTATAAGCTAATGCTAGGCTGGCTGAACAAAAATGTGACTATAGGCTCTGAGCAAAGAGGAGGAGGGCAGACCACTGCTATGGCCAGTGTTCACTGCAAGGTAAACACACTGTAGACAGTAACATACTCTATGAAGACCTGTAGACAGTAGACATTAACATACTGTAAAAACCCTGTAGACAGTAGACAGTAACATACTGTATGAAGGCCTGTAGACAGTAGACATTAATATACTGTATGAAGCCTGTAGACAGTAACATACTGTATGAAGCCTGTAGACAATAGACAGTAACATACTGTATGAAGGCTGTAGACAGTAACATACTGTATGAAGCCTGTAGACAGTAGACAGTAAATCAAATCAAATCAAATCAAATTTATTTATATAGCCCTTCGTACATCAGCTGATATCTCAAAGTGCTGTACAGAAACCCAGCCTAAAACTCCAAACAGCAAGCAATGCATGTGAAAGAAGCACGGTGGCTAGGAAAAAGTCCCTAGGAAAAACTCCCTAGAAAGGCCAAAAACCTAGGAAGAAACCTAGAGAGGAACCAGGCTATGAGGGGTGGCCAGTCCTCTTCTGGCTGTGCCGGGTGGATATTATAACAGAACATGGTCAAGATGTTAAAATGTTCATAAATGACCAGGATGGTCAAATAATAATAATCATAGTAGTTGTCGAGGGTGCAACAAGCACGTCCGGTGAACAGGTCAGGGTTCCATAGCCGCAGGCAGAACAGTTGAAACTGGAGCAGCAGCACGGCCAGGTGGACTGGGAACAGCAAGGAGTCATCATGCCAGGTAGTCCTGAGGCATGGTCCTAGGGCTCAGGTCCTCCGAGAGAAAGAAAGAAAGAGAGAAAGAGAGAATTAGAGAGCATATTTAAATTCACACAGGACACCGGATAAGACAAGAGAAATACTCCAGATGTAACAAACTGACCCTAGCCCCCCGACACATAAACTACTGCAGCATAAATACTGGAGGCTGAGACAGGAGGGATCAGAAGACACTGTGGCCCCATACGATGATACCCCCGGACAGGGCCAAACAGGCAGGATATAACCCCACCCACTTTGCCAAAGCACAGCCCCCACACAACTAGAGGGATGTCTCCAACCACCAACTTACCGTCCTAAGACAAGGCCGAGTATAGCCCACAAAGATCTCCGCCACGGCACAACCCAGGGGGGGGGCAACCCAGACAGGAAGACCACGTCAGTGACTCAACCCACTCAAGTGACGCACCCGTCCCATGGATGGCATGGAAGAACACCAGTAAGCCAGTGACTCAGCCCCTATAATAGGGTTAGAGGCAGAGAATACCAGTGGAGAGAGGGGAACCGGCAAGGCAGAGACCGCAAGGGCGGTTCGTTGCTCCAGCCTTTCCGTTCACCTTCACACTCCTGGGCCAGACTATACTTAATCATAGGACCTACTGAAGAGATAAGTCTTCAGTAAAGACTTAAAGGTTGAGACTGAGTCTGCATCTCTCACATGGGTAGGCAGACCATTCCATAAAAATTGAGCTCTATAGGAGAAAGCCCTACCTCCAGCCGTTTGCTTAGAAATTCTAGGGACAACTAGGAGGCCTGCGTCTTGTGACCGTAGCGTACGTGTAGGTATGTCCAGCAGGACAAAATCGGAAAGATAGGTAGGAGCAAGCCCATGTAATGCTTTGTAGGTTAGCAGTAAAATCTTGAAATCAGCCCTTGCCTTAACAGGAAGCCAGTGTAGGGAGGCTAGCACTGGAGTAATATGATCAAATTTTTTGGTTCTAGTCAGGATTCTAGCAGCCATATTTAGCACTAACTGAAGTTTGTTTAGTCCTTTATCCGGGTAGCCGGAAAGTAGAGTATTGCAGTAGTCCAGCCTAGAAGTAACAAAAGCATGGATTAATTTTTCTGCATCATTTTTGGACAGAAAGTTTATGATTTTTGCAATGTTACGTAGATGGAAAAAAGCTCTCCTTGAAACAGTCTTGATATGTTCTTCAAAAGAGAGATCAGGGTCCAAAGTAACGCCGAGGTCCTTCACAGTTTTATTTGAGACGACTGTACAACCATCCAGATTAATTGTCAGATTCAACAGAAGATCTCTTTGTTTCTTGGGACCTAGAACAAGCATCTCTGTTTTGTCCGAGTTTAAAAGTAGAAAGTTTGCAGCCATCCACTTCTTTATATCTGAAACACAGGCTTCTAGCGAGGGCAATTTTGGGGCTTCACCATGTTTCATTGAAATGTACAGCTGTGTGTCGTCCGCATAGCAGTGAAATTTAACATTATGTTTTCGAATGACATCCCCAAGAGGTAAAATATATAGTGAAAATAATAGTGGTCCTAAAACGGAACCTTGAGGAACACCAAAATTTACAGTTGATTTGTCAGAGGACAAACCATTCACAGAGACAAACTGATATCTTTCTGACAGATAAGATCTAAACCAGGCCAGAACTTGTCCATGTAGACCAATTTGGGTTTCCAATCTCTCCAAAAGAATGTGGTGATCGATGGTATCAAAAGCAGCACTAAGATCTAGGAGCACGAGGACAGATGCAGAGCCTCGGTCTGACATCATTAAAACGTCATTTACCATCTTCACAAGTGCAGTCTCAGTGCTATGATGGGGTCTAAAACCAGACTGAAGCGTTTCGTATACATTGTTTGTCTTCAGGAAGGCAGTTAGTTGCTGCGCAACAGCTTTTTCTAAAAATTTTGAGAGGAATGGAAGATTTGATATAGGCCGATAGTTTTTTATAATTTCTGGGTCAAGATTCGGCTTTTTCAAGAGAGGCTTTATTACTGCCATTTTTAGTGAGCTTGGTACACATCCGGTGGATAGAGAGCCGTTTATTATGTTCAACATAGGAGGGCCAAGCACAGGAAGCAGCTCTTTCAGTAGTTTAGGTGGAATAGGGTCCAGTATGCAGCTTGAGGGTTTAGAGGCCATGATTATTTTCATCATTGTGTCAAGAGATATAGTGCTAAAACACCTTAGTATCTCCCTTGATCCTAGGTCCTGGCAGAGTTGTGCAGACTCAGGACAATGGAGCTTTGGAGGAATACGCAGATTTAAAGAGGAGTCCGTAATTTGCTTTCTAATGATCATGATCTTTTCCTCAAAGAAGTTCATAAATGTATTACTGCTGAAGTGAAAGCCATCCTCTATTTGCGAATGCTGCTTTTTAGTTTGCTTTGCGACAGTATCAAAAAGAAATTTCGGATTGTTCTTATTTTCCTCAATTAAGTTGGAAAAATAGGATGATCGAGCAGCAGTGAGGGCTCTTCGATACTGCACGGTACTGTCTTTCCAAGCTAGTCGGAAGACTTCCAGTTTGGTGTGGCGCCATTTCCGTTCCAATTTTCTGGAAGCTTGCTTCAGAGCTCGTGTATTTTCTGTATACCAGGGAGCTAGTTTCTTATGACAGATGTTTTTAGTTTTTAGGGGTGCAACTGCATCTAGGGTATTGCGCAAGGTTAAATTGAGTTCCTCGGTTAGGTGGTTAACTGATTTTTGTCCTCTGACATCCTTGGGTAGGCAGAGGGAGTCTGGAAGGGCATCAAGGAATCTTTGGGTTGTCTGAGAATGTATAGCACGACTTTTAATGCTCCTTGGTTGGGGTCTGAGCAGATTATTTGTTGCAATTGCAAACGCAATAAAATGGTGGTCCGATAATCCAGGATTATGAGGGAAAACATTAAGATCCACAACATTTATTCCATGGGACAAAACTAGGTCCAGAGTATGACTGTGGCAGTGAGTAGGTCCAGAGACATGTTGGACAAAATCCACTGAGTCGATGATGGCTCCGAAAGCCTTTTGGAGTGGGTCTGTGGACTTTTCCATGTGAATGTTAAAGTCACCAAAAATTAGAATATTATCTGCTATGACTACAAGATCCGATAGGAATTCAGGGAACTCAGTGAGGAACACTGCATATGGCCCAGGAGGCCTGTAAACAGTAGCTATAAAAAGTGATTGAGTAGGCTGCATAGATTTCATGACTAGAAGCTCAAAAGACAAAAACGTCATTGTTTTTTTTTTTGTAAATTGAAATTTGCTATCATAAATGTTAGCAACACCTCCGCCTTTGCCGGATGCACGGGGGGTATGGTCACTAGTGTAACCAGAGGGTTAGGCCTCATTTAACACAGTAAATTCATCAGGCTTAAGCCATATTTCAGTCAGGCCAATCACATCAAGATTATGATCAGTGATTAGTTCATTGACTAACTGCCTTGGAAGTGAGGGATCTAACATTAAGTAACCCAATTTTGAGATGTGAGGTATCACAATCTCTTTCAATAATGGCAGGAATGGAGGAGGTCTTTATACTAGTGAGATTGCTAAAGCGAACACCGCCATCTTTAATTTTGCCCAACCTAGATAGAGGCACAGACACGGTCTCAATGGGGAAAGCTGAGCTGACTACACTGACTGTGCTAGTGGCAGACTCCACTAAGCTGGCAGGCTGGCTAACAGCCTGCTGTCTGGCCTGCACCCTATTTCATTGTGGAGCTAGAGGAGTTAGAGCCCTGTCTATGTTCGTAGATAAGATGAGAGCACCCCTCCAGCTAGGATGGAGTCCGTCACTCCTCAGCAGGCCAGGCTTGGTCCTGTTTGTGGGTGAGTCCCAGAAAGAGGGACAATTATCTACAAATTCTATCTTTTGGGAGGGGCAGAAAACAGTTTTCATCCAGCGATTGAGTTGTGAGACTCTGCTGTAGAGCTCATCACTCCCCCTAACTGGGAGGGGGCCAGAGACAATTAATCGATGCCGACACATCTTTCTAGCTGATTTACACGCTGAAGCTATGTTGCGCTTGGTGACCTCTGACTGTTTCATCCTAACATCGTTGGTGCCGACGTGGATAACAATATCTCTATGCTCTCTACACTCGCCAGTTTTATCTTTAGCCAGCACCGTCTTCAGATTAGCCTTAACGTCGGTAGCCCTGCCCCCTGGTAAACAGTGTATGATCGCTGGATGATTCGTTTTAAGTTTAATACTGCGGGTAATGGAGTCGCCAATGACTAGGGTTTTCAATTTGTCAGAGCTAATGGTGGGAGCCGTCGGCGTCTCAGACCCCACAACGGGAGGAGCAGAGACCAGAGAAGTTTCGGCCTCCGACTCCGACTCGCTTAATGGGGAGAACCGGTTGAAAGTTTCTGTCGGCTGAATAAGCGACACCGGTTGAGCATTCCTACAGCGTTTCCCTCCAGAAGCCATGAGAAAGTTGTCCGGCTGCGGGGACCGTGCGAGGGGGTTTATACTAACGTTACTATCTGTAGTTACTGGTGGCACAGACGCTGTTTCATCCTTTCCTACACTGAAATTACCCTTGCCTAACGATTGCGTCTGAAGCTGGGCTTGCAGCACAGCTATCCTTGCCGTAAGGCGATCGTTCTCCTGTATATTATAAGTACAACGACTGCAATTAGAAGGCATCATGTTAATGTTACTTAGCTTCGGCTGTTTGAAGTCCTGACGAACCATATCCAGATAAAACCTCCGGGGTGAAAAAGTTGAATGAAAAAAGTTGAGAGAGGGAAAAACAAAAAATATACGATAATGAAAAAGTAAAAACCGTGAGGTAGTCAGGTAGCAAAGTAAGATCGGCAACAAAACGCACAGCAGCACGTCTGCAAGTTCATACAGTAACATACTGTATGAAGGCTGTAGACAGTAACATACTGTATGAAGGCCTGTAGACAGTAAACAATAACATACTGTATGAAGGCTGTAGACAGTAACATTCTGTATGAAGGCCTGTAGAATAGTAGACATTAACATACTGTAAAAACACTGTAGACAGTAGACAGTAACATACTGTATGAAGGCCTATAGACAATAACATGCTGTATGAAACCTGTAGATGGTAACATCTTGTATGAAGGTCTGTAGACAGTAGACAGTAACATACTGTAAAAACCCTGTAGACAGTAGACAGTAACATACTGTATGAAGGCCTATAGACAATAACATACTGTATGAAGCCTGTAGACAGTAACATACTGTATGAAGGCCTGTAGACAGTAGACGGTAACATACTGTATGAAGGCCTACAGACAGTAGACAGTAACATACTGTATGAAGGCCTGCAGACAGTAACATACTGTATGAAGGCCTGCAGACAGTATACAGTAATATACTGTATGAAGGCCTGCAGACAGTAGACAGTAACATACTGTATGAAGACCTGTAGACTGTAGACAGTAATACACTGTATTAAGACCTGTAGACAGTAACATACAGTATGAAGGGCTGCAGACAGTAACATACTGTATGAAGGCCTGCAGACAGTAATATACTGTATGAAGACTGTAAACAGTAACATACCGTATGAAGGACTGTAGACAATAGCATACTGTATGAAACCTGTAGACAGTAGACAGTAATATACTGTAAAAACCCTGTAGACAGTAGATAGTAACATACTGTATGAAGGCCTAGAGACAATAGCATACTGTATGAAACCTGTAGACAGTAACAAACTGTATAAAGACCTGTAGACTGTAGACAATAATATTCTGAATGAAGCCTGAAGACAGTAGACAGTAACATACTGTATGAACGCCTGTAGACTGTAGACAGTAACATACTGTATGAAGGCCTGTAGACAGTAGACAGTAACATACTGTATGAAGGCCTGTAGACTGTAGACAGTAACATACTGTATGAAGGCCTGTAGACAGTAACATACTGTATGAAGGCCTGTAGACTGTAGACAGTAACATACTGTATGAAGACCTGTAGACAGTAGACAGTAACACACTGTATTAAGACCTGTAGACTGCAGACAGTAACATACTGTATGAAGGCCTGTAGACAGTAACATACTGTATGAAGGCCTGTAGACAGTAGACAGTAACACACTGTATTAAGACCTGTAGACAGTAGACAGTAACACACTGTATTAAGACCTGTAGACTGTAGACAGTAACATACTGTATGAAGGCCAGTAGACAGTAACATACTGTATGAAGGCCTGTAGGCTGTAGCCAGCAACACACTGTATTAAGACCTGTAGACAGTAGACAGTAACATAGTGTATTAAGACCTGTAGACTGTAGACAGTAACATAATTTACTTCCGGTTTGGAGCGAGCAGTCGCACTACGCTTCGCTCCACAGGTAATATTACACTTCACTACATTACAACGGCTTGATTTGTTTGATCTGAGCAATTCTTCTTAGCTAGCTACATAGCCGTCTTTGTATCAAAGATAATTGTGTAGTTTAGAGTTTAGAGTAATTGAGTAATTATCGAGGCTAGCTATCTTCGTCCTCCTAACGTAGCCAACACTGCTAGCTGCTAGCTAGCTAGTCATCACTGCTAGCTAGCCAACTTCTACCGGCTAGCAGCACTGCAGAAACTATTACATTACAACGTAACGACTTGATTAGTGTGGTGTTAGTGTTAGTTAGCCAGCTACATAGTTGTCTTTGCTGTCTCTGTATCTAAGATAATTGTGTAGTTTGAGTAATTATCGAGGTGAGCTAGCCAGCCGCGACACGGCGCCAGACTTAGTCAACACACCTAGTCATCATTAACCCACTGCTAGCTAGCCAACCGTTACCGACTAGCAGCGCTGTAGATACTAATACTAATACTTTACAACGGAACGATTTGACTAGTGCAGTGTTAGCTAGCTAGCTACTTAGTTGTCTTTGTCATAGCTTGATAATTGTGTAGTTTAGTAATTACCGAGGTTAGCTAGCCAGCCATCGAGGTTAGCTAGCCAGCTATTTCCGTCCCCCGCGACGCCATTTTTCCTAACCCAGCCAACTATTACCGACGAGTAGCATTGTAGAAACTAAATACATTACTAGGAACGTCTTGATTAGTGTTATGTTAGCTAGCTAGCTACAAAGTTGCTTTGTATCATGACAAGGTGTAGTACTGAAACTATCGAGGTTACCTAGCCAGCTACACGTTCAAAGTCTACAACGCAGCCACTGCTAGCTAGCCTACACCACCAGCCAGCAGTACTGTATCATTTTCGTCATTTTAGTCAATAAGATTTTTGCAACGTAAGCTTAACTTTCTGAACATTCGAGACGTGTAGTCCATTTGTCATTCCAATCTCCTTTGCATTAGCGTAGCCTCTTCTGTAGCTTGTCTACTCTGTGTCTGTCTATCCCTGTTCTCTCCCCTCTGCACAGGCCATACAAACGCTCCACACCGCGTGGCCGCTGCCACTCTAACCTGGTGGTCCCAGCGCGCACGACCCACGTGGAGTTCCAGGTCTCCGGCAGCCTCTGGAACTGCCGGTCTGCGGCCAACAAGGCTGAGTTCATCTCAGCCTATGCTACCCTCCAGTCCCTATACTTCCTGGCGCTGACGGAAACATGGATTACCACAGATAACACTGCTACTCCTACTGCTCTCTCCTCGTCTGCCTACGTGTTCTCGCATACCCCTAGAGCATCGAGCCAGCGGGGTGGTGGCACTGGAATCCTCATCTCTCCCAAGTGGACATTCTCTCTTTCTCCCCTGACCCATCTGTCTATCTCCTAATTTGAATTCCATGCTGTCACAGTTACCAGCCCTTTCAAGCTTAACATCCTTATCATTTATCGCCCTCCAGGTTCCCTTGGAGAGTTCATCAATGAGCTTGACGCCTTGATAAGTTCCTTTCCTGAGGATGGCTCACCTCTCACAGTTCTGGGTGACTTTAACCTCCCCACGTCTACCTTTGACTCATTCCTCTCTGCCTCCTTCTTTCCACTCCTCTCCTCTTTTGACCTCACCCTCTCACCCTCCCCCCCTACTCACAAGGCAGGCAATACGCTTGACCTCATCTTTACTAGATGCTGTTCTTCCACTAATCTCATTGCAACTCCCCTCCAAGTCTCCGACCACTACCTTGTATCCTTTTCCCTCTCGCTCTCATCCAACACTTCTCACTCTGCCCCTACTCGGATGGTATTGCGCCGTCCCAACCTTCGCTCTCTCTCTCCCGCTACTCTCTCCTCTTCCATCGTATCATCTCTTCCCTCTGCTCAAACCTTCTCCAACCTATCTCCTGATTCTGCCTCCTCAACCCTCCTCTCTTCCCTCTCTGCATCCTTTGATTTCCTCTGTCCCCTATCCTCCAGGCCGGCTCGGTCCTCCCCTCCTGCTCCGTGGCTCGACGACTCACTGCGAGCTCACAGAACAGGGCTCCGGGCAGCCGAGCGGAAATGGAGGAAAACTCGCCTCCCTGCGGACCTGGCATCCTTTCACTCCCTCCTCTCTACATTTTCCTCTTCTGTCTCTGCTGCTAAAGCCACTTTCTACCACTCTAAACTCCAAGCATCTGCCTCTAACCCTAGGAAGCTCTTTGCTACCTTCTCCTCCCTCCTGAATCCTCCTCCCCCTCCCCCCCCCCTCCTCCCTCTCTGCGGATGACTTCGTCAACCATTTTGAAAAGAAGGTTGACGACATCCGATCCTCGTTTGCTAAGTCAAACGACACAGCTGGTCCTGCTCACACTGCCCTACCCTGTGCTTTGACCTCTTTCTCCCCTCTCTCTCCAGATGAAATCTCGCGTCTTGTGACGGCCGGCCGCCCAACAACCTGCCCACTTGACCCTATCCCCTCCTCTCTTCTCCAGACCATTTCCGGAGACCTTCTCCCCTACCTCACCTCGCTCATGAACTCATCCTTGACCGCTGGCTACGTCCCTTCCGTCTTCAAGAGAGCGAGAGTTGCACCCCTTCTGAAAAAACCTACACTCGATCCCTCCGATGTCAACAACTACAGACCAGTATCCCTTCTTTCCTTTCTCTCCAAAACTCTTGAACGTGCCATCCTTGGCCAGCTCTCTTGCTATCTCTCTCAGAATGACCTTCTTGATCCTAATCAGTCAGGTTTCAAGAAAGGGCATTCAACTGAGACTGCTCTTCTCTGTGTCACGGAGGCTCTCCGCACTGCTAAAGCTAACTCTCTCTCCTCTTCTCTCATCCTTCTAGACCTATCTGCTGCCTTTGATACTGTGAACCATCAGATCCTCCTCTCCACCCTCTCCGAGCTGGGCATCTCCGGCGCGGCCCACGCCTGGATTGCGTCCTACCTGACAGGTCGCTCCTACCAGGTGGCGTGGCGAGAATCTGTCTCCGCACCATGTGCTCTCACCACTGGTGTCCCCCAGGGCTCTGTTCTAGGCCCTCTCCTATTCTCGCTATACACCAAGTCACTTGGCTCTGTCATATCCTCACATGGTCTCTCATATCATTGCTATGCAGATGACACACAATTAATCTTCTCCTTTCCCCCTTCTGACAACCAGGTGGCGAATCGCATCTCTACATGTCTGGCAGACATATCAGTGTGGATGGCTGATCACCACCTCAAGCTGAACCTCGGCAAGACGGAGCTGCTCTTCCTCCCGGGGAAGGACTGCCAGTTCCATGATCTCGCCATCACGGTTGACAACTCCCTTGTGTCCTCCTCCCAGAGTGCTAAGAGCCTCGGCGTGACCCTGGACAACACCCTGTCGTTCTCCACTAACATCATGGCGGTGACCCGATCCTGTAGGTTCATGCTCTACAACATTCGCAGAGTACGACCCTGCCTCACACAGGAAGCGGCGCAGGTCCTAATCCAGGCACTTGTCATCTCCCGTCTGGATTACTGCAACTCGTTGTTGGCTGGGCTCCCTGCCTGTGCCATTAAACCCCTACAACTCATCCAGAACGCCGCAGCCCGTCTGGTGTTCAACCTTCCCAAGTTCTCTCACGTCACCCCGCTCCTCCGCTCTCTCCACTGGCTTCCAGTCGAAGCTCGCATCCGCTACAAGACCATGGTGCTTGCCTACGGAGCTGTGAGGGGAACGGCACCTCCGTACCTTCAGGCTCTGATCAGGCCCTACACCCAAACAAGGGCACTGCGTTCATCCACCTCTGGCCTGCTCGCCTCCCTACCTCTGAGGAAGCACAGTTCCCGCTCAGCCCAGTCAAAACTGTTCGCTGCTCTGGCACCCCAATGGTGGAACAAGCTCCCTCACGACGCCAGGACAGCGGAGTCAATCACCACCTTCCGGAGACACCTGAAACCCCACCTCTTTAAGGAATACCTGGGATAGGATAAAGTAATCCTTCTAACCCCCCCTTAAAAGATTTAGATGCACTATTGTAAGTGGTTTTTCCACTGGATATTATAAGGTGAATGCACCAATTTGTAAGTCGCTCTGGATAAGAGCGTCTGCTAAATGACTTAAATGTAATGTAAATGTAAATAATGTATGAAGCCTGTAGAATTTAGACGGTAACACACTGTATTAAGACCTGTAGACAGTAGACAGTAACATACTGTATGAAGGCTGTAGAATGTAGACAGTAACATACTGTATGAAGCCTGTAGACAGTAGACAGTAACACACTGTATTAAGACCTGTAGACAGTAGACAGTAACACACTGTATTAAGACCTGTAGACAGTAGACAGTAAACATACTGTATTAAGACCTGTAGACTGTAGACAGTAACATAATGTATGAAGCCTGTAGAATTTAGACGGTAACACACTGTATTAAGACCTGTAGACAGTAGACAGTAACATACTGTATTAAGACCTGTAGAATGTAGACAGTAACATACTGTATGAAGGCCTGTAGACAGTAGACAGTAACACACTGTATGAAGGCTGTAGACAGTAGACAGTAACATACTGTATGAAGGCTGTAGACAGTAGACAGTACATACTGTATGAAGGCCTGTAGACAGTAACATGCTGTATAAAGACCTGTAGACTGTAGACAATAATATTCTGAATGAAGCCTGAAGACTGTAGACAGGAACATACTGTATGAAGGCCTGTAGAATGTAGACAGTAACATACTGTATGAAGGCCTGTAGAATGTAGACAGTAACATTTAGTATAAAGGCCTGTAGGCTGTAGCCAGCAACACACTGTATTAAGACCTGTAGACAGTAGACAGTAACATACTGTATTAAGACCTGTAGACTGTAGACAGTAACATAATGTATGAAACCTGTAGAATTTAGACGGTAACACACTGTATTAAGACCTGTAGACAGTAGACAGTAACATACTGTATGAAGGCTGTAGAATGTAGACAGTAAAAAACTGTATGAAGCCTGTAGACAGTAGACAGTAACACACTGTATTAAGACCTGTAGACAGTAGACAGTAACACACTGTATTAAGACCTGTAGACAGTAGACAGTAACATACTGTATTAAGACCTGTAGACTGTAGACAGTAACATAATGTATGAAGCCTGTAGAATTTAGACGGTAACACACTGTATTAAGACCTGTAGACAGTAGACAGTAACATACTGTATGAAGGCTGTAGAATGTAGACAGTAACATACTGTATTAAGACCTGTAGACTGTAGACAGTAACATACTGTATGAAGGCCTGTAGACAGTAGACAGTAACACACTGTATGAAGGCTGTAGACAGTAGACAGTAACATACTGTATGAAGGCTGTAGACAGTAGACAGTAACATACTGTATGAAGGCCTGTAGACAGTAACATGCTGTATAAAGACCTGTAGACTGTAGACAATAATATTCTGAATGAAGCCTGAAGACTGTAGACAGGAACATACTGTATGAAGGCCTGTAGAATGTAGACAGTAACATACTGTATGAAGGCCTGTAGAATGTAGACAGTAACATTTAGTATGAAGGCCTGTAGGCTGTAGCCAGTAACACACTGTATTAAGACCTGTAGACAGTAGACAGTAACATACTGTATGAAGGCCTGTAGACAGTAGACAGTAACATACTGTAAAAACCCTGTAGACAGTAACATACTGTATGAAGGCCTGTAGACAGTAACATACTGTATGAAGGCCTGTAGGCTGTAGCCAGTAACACACTGTTTTAAGACCTGTAGACAGTAGACAGTAACACACTGTATTAAGACCTGTACAGTAGACGGTAACACACTGTATTAAGACCTGTAGACAGTAGACAGTAACATACTGTATGAAGGCCTGTAGACAGTAACATACTGTATGAAGGCCTGTAGACAGTAGACAGTAACATACTGTAAAAACCCTGTAGACAGTAACATACTGTATGAAGGCCTGTAGACAGTAGACAGTAACATACTGTAAAAACCCTGTAGACAGTAACATACTGTATGAACGCCTGCAGACAGTAGACATTAACATACTGTATGAAGACCTGTAGACTGTAGACAGTAACATACTGTATGAAGGCCTGCAGACAGTAGACAGTAACATACTGTATGAAGGCCTGTAGACAGTAATATACTGTATGAAGACTGTAAACAGTAACATACCGTATGAAGGCCTGTAGACAGTAGACAATAGCATACTGTATGAAACCTGTAGACAGTAGACAGTAACATACTGTAAAAACCCTGTAGACAGTAGACAGTAACATACTGTATGAAGGCCTAGAGACAATAGAATACTGTATGAAACCTGTAGACAGTAGACAGTAACATACTGTAAAAACCCTGTAGACAGTAGACAGTAACATACTGTATGAAGGCCTAGAGACAATAGAATACTGTATGAAACCTGTAGACAGTAACAAACTGTATAAAGACCTGTAGACTGTAGACAATAATATTCTGAATGAAGCCTGAAGACTGTAGACAGGACCATACTGTATGAAGGCCTGTAGACAGTAGACAGTAACATACTGTATGAAGGCTGTAGACTGTAGACAGGAACATACTGTATGAAGCCGGTAGACTGTAGACAGTAACATACTGTATGAAGACCTGTAGACTGTAGACAGTAACATACTGTATGAAGACCTGTAGACTGTAGACAGTAACATACTGTATGAAGACCTGTAGACTGTAGACAGTAACATACTGTATGAAGACCTGTAGACTGTAGACAGTAACACACTGTATTAAGACCTGTAGACAGTAGACAGTAACACACTGTATTAAGACCTGTAGACAGTAGACAGTAACACACTGTATTAAGACCTGTAGACAGTAGACGGTAACACACTGTATTAAGACCTGTAGACAGTAGACAGTAACATACTGTATGAAGGCCTGTAGACAGTAACATACTGTATGAAGGCCAGTAGACAGTAACATACTGTATGAAGGCCTGTAGGCTGTAGCCAGCAACACACTGTATTAAGACCTGTAGACAGTAGACAGTAACATAGTGTATTAAGACCTGTAGACTGTAGACAGTAACATAATTTACTTCCGGTTTGGAGCGGGCAGTCGCACTACGCTTCGCTCCACAGGTAATATTACACTTCACTACATTACAACGGCTTGATTTGTTTGATCTGAGCAATTCTTCTTAGCTAGCTACATAGCCGTCTTTGTATCAAAGATAATTGTGTAGTTTAGAGTTTAGAGTAATTGAGTAATTATCGAGGCTAGCTATCTTCGTCCTCCTAACGTAGCCAACACTGCTAGCTGCTAGCTAGCTAGTCATCACTGCTAGCTAGCCAACTTCTACCGGCTAGCAGCACTGCAGAAACTATTACATTACAACGTAACGACTTGATTAGTGTGGTGTTAGTGTTAGTTAGCCAGCTACATAGTTGTCTTTGCTGTCTCTGTATCTAAGATAATTGTGTAGTTTGAGTAATTATCGAGGTGAGCTAGCCAGCCGCGACATGGCGCCAGACTTAGTCAACACACCTAGTCATCATTAACCCACTGCTAGCTAGCCAACCGTTACCGACTAGCAGCGCTGTAGATACTAATACTAATACTTTACAACGGAACGATTTGACTAGTGCAGTGTTAGCTAGCTAGCTACTTAGTTGTCTTTGTCATAGCTTGATAATTGTGTAGTTTAGTAATTACCGAGGTTAGCTAGCCAGCCATCGAGGTTAGCTAGCCAGCTATTTCCGTCCCCCGCGACGCCATTTTTCCTAACCCAGCCAACTATTACCGACGAGTAGCATTGTAGAAACTAAATACATTACTAGGAACGTCTTGATTAGTGTTATGTTAGCTAGCTAGCTACAAAGTTGCTTTGTATCATGACAAGGTGTAGTACTGAAACTATCGAGGTTACCTAGCCAGCTACACGTTCAAAGTCTACAACGCAGCCACTGCTAGCTAGCCTACACCACCAGCCAGCAGTACTGTATCATTTTCGTCATTTTAGTCAATAAGATTTTTGCAACGTAAGCTTAACTTTCTGAACATTCGAGACGTGTAGTCCATTTGTCATTCCAATCTCCTTTGCATTAGCGTAGCCTCTTCTGTAGCTTGTCTACTCTGTGTCTGTCTATCCCTGTTCTCTCCCCTCTGCACAGGCCATACAAACGCTCCACACCGCGTGGCCGCTGCCACTCTAACCTGGTGGTCCCAGCGCGCACGACCCACGTGGAGTTCCAGGTCTCCGGCAGCCTCTGGAACTGCCGGTCTGCGGCCAACAAGGCTGAGTTCATCTCAGCCTATGCTACCCTCCAGTCCCTATACTTCCTGGCGCTGACGGAAACATGGATTACCACAGATAACACTGCTACTCCTACTGCTCTCTCCTCGTCTGCCTACGTGTTCTCGCATACCCCTAGAGCATCGAGCCAGCGGGGTGGTGGCACTGGAATCCTCATCTCTCCCAAGTGGACATTCTCTCTTTCTCCCCTGACCCATCTGTCTATCTCCTAATTTGAATTCCATGCTGTCACAGTTACCAGCCCTTTCAAGCTTAACATCCTTATCATTTATCGCCCTCCAGGTTCCCTTGGAGAGTTCATCAATGAGCTTGACGCCTTGATAAGTTCCTTTCCTGAGGATGGCTCACCTCTCACAGTTCTGGGTGACTTTAACCTCCCCACGTCTACCTTTGACTCATTCCTCTCTGCCTCCTTCTTTCCACTCCTCTCCTCTTTTGACCTCACCCTCTCACCCTCCCCCCCTACTCACAAGGCAGGCAATACGCTTGACCTCATCTTTACTAGATGCTGTTCTTCCACTAATCTCATTGCAACTCCCCTCCAAGTCTCCGACCACTACCTTGTATCCTTTTCCCTCTCGCTCTCATCCAACACTTCTCACTCTGCCCCTACTCGGATGGTATTGCGCCGTCCCAACCTTCGCTCTCTCTCTCCCGCTACTCTCTCCTCTTCCATCGTATCATCTCTTCCCTCTGCTCAAACCTTCTCCAACCTATCTCCTGATTCTGCCTCCTCAACCCTCCTCTCTTCCCTCTCTGCATCCTTTGATTTCCTCTGTCCCCTATCCTCCAGGCCGGCTCGGTCCTCCCCTCCTGCTCCGTGGCTCGACGACTCACTGCGAGCTCACAGAACAGGGCTCCGGGCAGCCGAGCGGAAATGGAGGAAAACTCGCCTCCCTGCGGACCTGGCATCCTTTCACTCCCTCCTCTCTACATTTTCCTCTTCTGTCTCTGCTGCTAAAGCCACTTTCTACCACTCTAAACTCCAAGCATCTGCCTCTAACCCTAGGAAGCTCTTTGCTACCTTCTCCTCCCTCCTGAATCCTCCTCCCCCTCCCCCCCCCCCTCCTCCCTCTCTGCGGATGACTTCGTCAACCATTTTGAAAAGAAGGTTGACGACATCCGATCCTCGTTTGCTAAGTCAAACGACACAGCTGGTCCTGCTCACACTGCCCTACCCTGTGCTTTGACCTCTTTCTCCCCTCTCTCTCCAGATGAAATCTCGCGTCTTGTGACGGCCGGCCGCCCAACAACCTGCCCACTTGACCCTATCCCCTCCTCTCTTCTCCAGACCATTTCCGGAGACCTTCTCCCCTACCTCACCTCGCTCATGAACTCATCCTTGACCGCTGGCTACGTCCCTTCCGTCTTCAAGAGAGCGAGAGTTGCACCCCTTCTGAAAAAACCTACACTCGATCCCTCCGATGTCAACAACTACAGACCAGTATCCCTTCTTTCCTTCCTCTCCAAAACTCTTGAACGTGCCGTCCTTGGCCAGCTCTCTTGCTATCTCTCTCAGAATGACCTTCTTGATCCTAATCAGTCAGGTTTCAAGAAAGGGCATTCAACTGAGACTGCTCTTCTCTGTGTCACGGAGGCTCTCCGCACTGCTAAAGCTAACTCTCTCTCCTCTTCTCTCATCCTTCTAGACCTATCTGCTGCCTTTGATACTGTGAACCATCAGATCCTCCTCTCCACCCTCTCCGAGCTGGGCATCTCCGGCGCGGCCCACGCCTGGATTGCGTCCTACCTGACAGGTCGCTCCTACCAGGTGGCGTGGCGAGAATCTGTCTCCGCACCATGTGCTCTCACCACTGGTGTCCCCCAGGGCTCTGTTCTAGGCCCTCTCCTATTCTCGCTATACACCAAGTCACTTGGCTCTGTCATATCCTCACATGGTCTCTCATATCATTGCTATGC
Source organism: Salmo salar (assembly GCF_965601325.2). NCBI lineage: Eukaryota > Metazoa > Chordata > Actinopteri > Salmoniformes > Salmonidae > Salmo > Salmo salar. Next base: position 33,478,996 of record NC_138310.1, on the reverse strand, counting down.
AGATGACACACAATTAATCTTCTCCTTTCCCCCTTCTGACAACCAGGTGGCGAATCGCATCTCTACATGTCTGGCAGACATATCAGTGTGGATGGCGGATCACCACCTCAAGCTGAACCTCGGCAAGACGGAGCTGCTCTTCCTCCCGGGGAAGGACTGCCAGTTCCATGATCTCGCCATCACGGTTGACAACTCCCTTGTGTCCTCCTCCCAGAGTGCTAAGAGCCTCGGCGTGACCCTGGACAACACCCTGTCGTTCTCCACTAACATCATGGCGGTGACCCGATCCTGTAGGTTCATGCTCTACAACATTCGCAGAGTACGACCCTGCCTCACACAGGAAGCGGCGCAGGTCCTAATCCAGGCACTTGTCATCTCCCGTCTGGATTACTGCAACTCGTTGTTGGCTGGGCTCCCTGCCTGTGCCATTAAACCCCTACAACTCATCCAGAACGCCGCAGCCCGTCTGGTGTTCAACCTTCCCAAGTTCTCTCACGTCACCCCGCTCCTCCGCTCTCTCCACTGGCTTCCAGTCGAAGCTCGCATCCGCTACAAGACCATGGTGCTTGCCTACGGAGCTGTGAGGGGAACGGCACCTCCGTACCTTCAGGCTCTGATCAGGCCCTACACCCAAACAAGGGCACTGCGTTCATCCACCTCTGGCCTGCTCGCCTCCCTACCTCTGAGGAAGCACAGTTCCCGCTCAGCCCAGTCAAAACTGTTCGCTGCTCTGGCACCCCAATGGTGGAACAAGCTCCCTCACGACGCCAGGACAGCGGAGTCAATCACCACCTTCCGGAGACACCTGAAACCCCACCTCTTTAAGGAATACCTGGGATAGGATAAAGTAATCCTTCTAACCCCCCCTTAAAAGATTTAGATGCACTATTGTAAGTGGTTTTTCCACTGGATATTATAAGGTGAATGCACCAATTTGTAAGTCGCTCTGGATAAGAGCGTCTGCTAAATGACTTAAATGTAATGTAAATGTAAATAATGTATGAAGCCTGTAGAATTTAGACGGTAACACACTGTATTAAGACCTGTAGACAGTAGACAGTAACATACTGTATGAAGGCTGTAGAATGTAGACAGTAACATACTGTATGAAGCCTGTAGACAGTAGACAGTAACACACTGTATTAAGACCTGTAGACAGTAGACAGTAACACACTGTATTAAGACCTGTAGACAGTAGACAGTAAACATACTGTATTAAGACCTGTAGACTGTAGACAGTAACATAATGTATGAAGCCTGTAGAATTTAGACGGTAACACACTGTATTAAGACCTGTAGACAGTAGACAGTAACACACTGTATTAAGACCTGTAGACAGTAGACAGTAACATACTGTATTAAGACCTGTAGAATGTAGACAGTAACATACTGTATGAAGGCCTGTAGACAGTAGACAGTAACACACTGTATGAAGGCTGTAGACAGTAGACAGTAACATACTGTATGAAGGCTGTAGACAGTAGACAGTAACATACTGTATGAAGGCCTGTAGACAGTAACATGCTGTATAAAGACCTGTAGACTGTAGACAATAATATTCTGAATGAAGCCTGAAGACTGTAGACAGGAACATACTGTATGAAGGCCTGTAGAATGTAGACAGTAACATACTGTATGAAGGCCTGTAGAATGTAGACAGTAACATTTAGTATGAAGGCCTGTAGGCTGTAGCCAGCAACACACTGTATTAAGACCTGTAGACAGTAGACAGTAACATACTGTATTAAGACCTGTAGACTGTAGACAGTAACATAATGTATGAAACCTGTAGAATTTAGACGGTAACACACTGTATTAAGACCTGTAGACAGTAGACAGTAACATACTGTATGAAGGCTGTAGAATGTAGACAGTAAAAAACTGTATGAAGCCTGTAGACAGTAGACAGTAACACACTGTATTAAGACCTGTAGACAGTAGACAGTAACACACTGTATTAAGACCTGTAGACAGTAGACAGTAACATACTGTATTAAGACCTGTAGACTGTAGACAGTAACATAATGTATGAAGCCTGTAGAATTTAGACGGTAACACACTGTATTAAGACCTGTAGACAGTAGACAGTAACATACTGTATGAAGGCTGTAGAATGTAGACAGTAACATACTGTATTAAGACCTGTAGACTGTAGACAGTAACATACTGTATGAAGGCCTGTAGACAGTAGACAGTAACACACTGTATGAAGGCTGTAGACAGTAGACAGTAACATACTGTATGAAGGCTGTAGACAGTAGACAGTAACATACTGTATGAAGGCCTGTAGACAGTAACATGCTGTATAAAGACCTGTAGACTGTAGACAATAATATTCTGAATGAAGCCTGAAGACTGTAGACAGGAACATACTGTATGAAGGCCTGTAGAATGTAGACAGTAACATACTGTATGAAGGCCTGTAGAATGTAGACAGTAACATTTAGTATAAAGGCCTGTAGGCTGTAGCCAGCAACACACTGTATTAAGACCTGTAGACAGTAGACAGTAACATACTGTATTAAGACCTGTAGACTGTAGACAGTAACATAATGTATGAAACCTGTAGAATTTAGACGGTAACACACTGTATTAAGACCTGTAGACAGTAGACAGTAACATACTGTATGAAGGCTGTAGAATGTAGACAGTAAAAAACTGTATGAAGCCTGTAGACAGTAGACAGTAACATACTGTATGAAGGCCTGTAGACAGTAGACAGTAACATACTGTAAAAACCCTGTAGACAGTAACATACTGTATGAAGGCCTGTAGACAGTAACATACTGTATGAAGGCCTGTAGGCTGTAGCCAGTAACACACTGTTTTAAGACCTGTAGACAGTAGACAGTAACACACTGTATTAAGACCTGTAGACAGTAGACGGTAACACACTGTATTAAGACCTGTAGACAGTAGACAGTAACATACTGTATGAAGGCCTGTAGACAGTAACATACTGTATGAAGGCCTGTAGACAGTAGACAGTAACATACTGTAAAAACCCTGTAGACAGTAACATACTGTATGAAGGCCTGTAGACAGTAGACAGTAACATACTGTAAAAACCCTGTAGACAGTAACATACTGTATGAACGCCTGCAGACAGTAGACATTAACATACTGTATGAAGACCTGTAGACTGTAGACAGTAACATACTGTATGAAGGCCTGCAGACAGTAGACAGTAACATACTGTATGAAGGCCTGTAGACAGTAATATACTGTATGAAGACTGTAAACAGTAACATACCGTATGAAGGCCTGTAGACAGTAGACAATAGCATACTGTATGAAACCTGTAGACAGTAGACAGTAACATACTGTAAAAACCCTGTAGACAGTAGACAGTAACATACTGTATGAAGGCCTAGAGACAATAGAATACTGTATGAAACCTGTAGACAGTAACAAACTGTATAAAGACCTGTAGACTGTAGACAATAATATTCTGAATGAAGCCTGAAGACTGTAGACAGGACCATACTGTATGAAGGCCTGTAGACAGTAGACAGTAACATACTGTATGAAGGCTGTAGACTGTAGACAGGAACATACTGTATGAAGCCGGTAGACTGTAGACAGTAACATACTGTATGAAGACCTGTAGACTGTAGACAGTAACATACTGTATGAAGACCTGTAGACTGTAGACAGTAACACACTGTATTAAGACCTGTAGACAGTAGACAGTAACACACTGTATTAAGACCTGTAGACAGTAGACAGTAACACACTGTATTAAGACCTGTAGACAGTAGACGGTAACACACTGTATTAAGACCTGTAGACAGTAGACAGTAACATACTGTATGAAGGCCTGTAGACAGTAACATACTGTATGAAGGCCTGTAGACAGTAACATACTGTATGAAGGCCTGTAGACTGTAGACAGTAACATACTGTATTAAGACCTGTAGACTGTAGACAGTAACATAATGTATGAAACCTGTAGAATTTAGACGGTAACACACTGTATTAAGACCTGTAGACAGTAGACAGTAACATACTGTATGAAGGCTGTAGAATGTAGACAGTAAAAAACTGTATGAAGCCTGTAGACAGTAGACAGTAACACACTGTATTAAGACCTGTAGACAGTAGACAGTAACACACTGTATTAAGACCTGTAGACAGTAGACAGTAACATACTGTATTAAGACCTGTAGACTGTAGACAGTAACATAATGTATGAAGCCTGTAGAATTTAGACGGTAACACACTGTATTAAGACCTGTAGACAGTAGACAGTAACATACTGTATGAAGGCTGTAGAATGTAGACAGTAACATACTGTATTAAGACCTGTAGACTGTAGACAGTAACATACTGTATGAAGGCCTGTAGACAGTAGACAGTAACACACTGTATGAAGGCTGTAGACAGTAGACAGTAACATACTGTATGAAGGCTGTAGACAGTAGACAGTAACATACTGTATGAAGGCCTGTAGACAGTAACATGCTGTATAAAGACCTGTAGACTGTAGACAATAATATTCTGAATGAAGCCTGAAGACTGTAGACAGGAACATACTGTATGAAGGCCTGTAGAATGTAGACAGTAACATACTGTATGAAGGCCTGTAGAATGTAGACAGTAACATTTAGTATAAAGGCCTGTAGGCTGTAGCCAGCAACACACTGTATTAAGACCTGTAGACAGTAGACAGTAACATACTGTATTAAGACCTGTAGACTGTAGACAGTAACATAATGTATGAAACCTGTAGAATTTAGACGGTAACACACTGTATTAAGACCTGTAGACAGTAGACAGTAACATACTGTATGAAGGCTGTAGAATGTAGACAGTAAAAAACTGTATGAAGCCTGTAGACAGTAGACAGTAACATACTGTATGAAGGCCTGTAGACAGTAGACAGTAACATACTGTAAAAACCCTGTAGACAGTAACATACTGTATGAAGGCCTGTAGACAGTAACATACTGTATGAAGGCCTGTAGGCTGTAGCCAGTAACACACTGTTTTAAGACCTGTAGACAGTAGACAGTAACACACTGTATTAAGACCTGTAGACAGTAGACGGTAACACACTGTATTAAGACCTGTAGACAGTAGACAGTAACATACTGTATGAAGGCCTGTAGACAGTAACATACTGTATGAAGGCCTGTAGACAGTAGACAGTAACATACTGTAAAAACCCTGTAGACAGTAACATACTGTATGAAGGCCTGTAGACAGTAGACAGTAACATACTGTAAAAACCCTGTAGACAGTAACATACTGTATGAACGCCTGCAGACAGTAGACATTAACATACTGTATGAAGACCTGTAGACTGTAGACAGTAACATACTGTATGAAGGCCTGCAGACAGTAGACAGTAACATACTGTATGAAGGCCTGTAGACAGTAATATACTGTATGAAGACTGTAAACAGTAACATACCGTATGAAGGCCTGTAGACAGTAGACAATAGCATACTGTATGAAACCTGTAGACAGTAGACAGTAACATACTGTAAAAACCCTGTAGACAGTAGACAGTAACATACTGTATGAAGGCCTAGAGACAATAGAATACTGTATGAAACCTGTAGACAGTAACAAACTGTATAAAGACCTGTAGACTGTAGACAATAATATTCTGAATGAAGCCTGAAGACTGTAGACAGGACCATACTGTATGAAGGCCTGTAGACAGTAGACAGTAACATACTGTATGAAGGCTGTAGACTGTAGACAGGAACATACTGTATGAAGCCGGTAGACTGTAGACAGTAACATACTGTATGAAGACCTGTAGACTGTAGACAGTAACATACTGTATGAAGACCTGTAGACTGTAGACAGTAACACACTGTATTAAGACCTGTAGACAGTAGACAGTAACACACTGTATTAAGACCTGTAGACAGTAGACAGTAACACACTGTATTAAGACCTGTAGACAGTAGACGGTAACACACTGTATTAAGACCTGTAGACAGTAGACAGTAACATACTGTATGAAGGCCTGTAGACAGTAACATACTGTATGAAGGCCTGTAGACAGTAACATACTGTATGAAGGCCTGTAGACTGTAGACAGTAACATACTGTATGAAGGCCTGTAGACTGTAGAGAGTAACATACTGTATGAAGGCCTGTAGACTGTAGACAGTAACATACTGTATGAAGGCCTGTAGACTGTAGACAGTAACATACTGTATGAAGGCCTGTAGACAGTAACATACTGTATGAAGGCCTGTAGACAGTAACATACTGTATGAAGGCCTGTAGACAGTAACATACTGTATGAAGGCCTGTAGACTGTAGACAGTAACACACTGTATTAAGACATGTAGACAGTAGACAGTAACACATTTTATTAAGACCTGTAGACAGTAGACGGTAACACAATGTATTAAGACCTGTAGACAGTAGACAGTAACATACTGTATGAAGCCGGTAGACTGTAGAGAGTAACATACTGTATGAAGCCTGTAGACAGTAGACAGTAACATACTGTATGAAGGCCTGTTGACAGTAGACAGTAACATACTGTATGAAGGCCTGTTGACAGTAGACAGTAACATACTGTATGAAGCCGGTAGACTGTAGAGAGTAACATACTGTATGAAGGCCTGCAGACAGTAACATACTGTATGAAGCCTGTAGACAGTAACATACTGTATGAAGCCAGTAGACAGTAGACAGTAACATACTATATGAAGGCCTGTATACAGTAGACAGTTACATACTGTATGAAGGCCTGTAGACAGTAACATACTGTGTGAAGCCTGTAGACAGTAACATACTGTATGAAGCCTGTGGACAGTAACATACTGTATGAAAGCCTGTAGACAGTAACATACTGTATGAAGCCTGTAGACAGTAACATACTGTATGAAGACAGTAGACAGTAACATACTATATGAAGGCCTGTATACAGTAGACAGTTACATACTGTGTGAAGCCTGTAGACAGTAACATACTGTATGAAGCCTGTAGACAGTAACATACTGTATGAAGCCTGTAGACAGTAACATACTGTATGAAGCCTGTAGCCAGCAGACAGTAACATACTGTAGAAGCCTGTAGACAGTAACGTACTGTATGCATTTACCTCAGGAGTAAATGTCAGTTGGCTTTTCATAGCTTATCATTCAGAGTATCTCTGCTGTCTCTAGAGAGTTGAAAACAGCAGGTCTGGGACAGGTAGCACGTCCGGTGAACAGGTCAGGGTTCCATAGCCGCAGGCAGAACAGTTGACACTGGAGCAGCAGCACAGCCAGGTGGACTGGGGACAGCAAGGAGTCATCAGGCCAGGTAGTCCTGAGGCATGGTCCTAGGGCTCAGGTCCTCCGAGAGAGAGAAAGAAAGAAAGAAAGAAAGAAAGAAAGAAAGAAAGAAAGAAAGAAAGAAAGAAAGAAAGAAAGAAAAAAAGAAAGAAAGAAAGAAAGAAAGAAAGAAAGAAAGAAAGAAAGAAAGAAAGAAAGAAAGAAAGAAAGAAAGAAAGAGAGAGAGAGAATTAGAGAGCATACTTAAATTCACACAGGACACCGGATAAGACAGGAGAAATACTCCAGATATAACAGACTGACCCTAGCCCCCCGACACATAAACTACTGCAGCATAAATACTGGAGGCTGAGACAGGAGGGGTCAGGAGACACTGTGGCCCCATCCAACGATACCCCCGGACAGGGCCAAACAGGCAGGATATAACCCCACCCACTTTGCCAAAGCACAACCCCCACACCACTAGAGGGATATCTCCGAGTATAGCCCACAAAGATCTCCGCCACGGTACAACCCAAGGGGGGTGCCAACCCGGACAGGAAGATCACGTCAGTGACTCAACCCACTCAAGTGACGCACCCCTCCTAGGGACGGCATGGAGAGCACCAGTAAGCCAGTGACTCAGCCCCTGTAATAGGGTTAGAGGCAGAGAATCCCAGTGGAGAGATGGGAACCGGCCAGGCAGAGACAGCAAGGGCGGTTCGTTGCTCCAGGGCCTTTCCGTTCACATTCACACTCCTGGGCCAGACTACACTCAATCATAGGACCTACTGAAGAGATGAGTCTTCAATAAAGACTTAAAGGTTGAGACCGAGTCTGCATCTCTCATATGGGTAGGCAGACCATTCCATAAAAATTGAGCTCTATAGGAGAAAGCCCAGCCTCGAGCTGTTTGCTTAGAAATTCTAGGGACAGTAAGGAGGCCTGTGTCTTGTGACTGTAGGATACGTGTAGGTATGTACGGCAGAACCAAATCGAAAAGATAGGTAGGAGCAAGCCCATGTAATGCTTTGTAGGTTAACAGTAAAACCTTGAAATCAGCCCTTTCAAAAACAGTAAGCCAGTGTAGAGAGGCTAGCACTGGAGTAATATGATCAATTTTTTTTGGTTCTAGTCAAGATTCTAGCAGCCGTGTTTAGCACTAACTGAAGTGTATTTAGTGCTTTATCCGTGTAGTCTAACCTAGATGTGACAAAAGCATGGATTAATTTTTCTGCATCATTTTTGGACAAAAAGTTTCTGATTTTTGCAATGTTACGTAGACGGAAAAAAGCTGTCCTTGAAACAGTCTTGATATCTTCGTCAAAAGAGAGATCAGGGTCCAGAGTAACGCCGAGGTCCTTCACAGTTTTATTTGAGACGACTGTACAACCATCAAGATTAATTGTCAGATTCAACAGATCTCTTAATTTCTTGGGACCTAGAACAAGCATCTCTGTTTTGTTCGAGTTTAAAAGTAGAACATTTTCAGCCATCCACTTCCTTATGTCTGGAACACAGGCTTCCAGGGAGGGCAATTTTGGGGCTTCACCATGTTTCAACGAAATATATGAAATATACAAATATACAAATGTGTCATCCGCATAGCAGTGAAAGTTAACATTATGTTTCCGAATGACATCACCAAGAGGTAAAATATATAATGAAAACAATAGTGGTCCTAAAACAGAACCTTGGGGAACACCAAAATGTACAGTTGATTTGTCGGAGGACAGTATCATACTGTATGAAGGCTGTAGACAGTTATATACTGTATGAAGGCCTGTAGACTGTAGACAGTAACATACTGTATGAAGGCCTGTAGACAGTAACATACTGTATGAAGGCCTGTAGACAGTAGACAGTAACATACTGTATGAAGACCATAGACAGTAGACAGTAACATACTGGATGAAGACCTACAAAGAGTAGACAGAGTAACGATATTAATTCTCATCATATACTGTATGCAGTAGGTTACTTATATCTGAAAGTACATTTTGATCAATTTAAATGAGTTCTAAATTACTTTCAAACATACAAACACACTTGTTGTAATAGCAGAGCTTTTGTAATCATCTTCATTCATTTTGGGACAGGTCAAAAATAATTATATTTGTCATCCAGTTTTAACCAACATTTCAAATATTAGTAACTGTTTGTAGTTCATGTTTTCAAAAAATGGATCTCACAAAAGTTGACAAATTAATGCATAACATTATCCCTCAAATTATGAAGTGAATGCGTCATTAGAAGAAGATATGGATAGTTGAAATGTATTCATGTGATTGAAAATAACCCAAGAAATGTACAATAATTGTGTTCCTAAATAACATTAGTGCTGGATCACATTTCTGTTCAAATAAGTCTAATGAAGGACAATTATGCTAAATAGATATTATTGATAAATGATAGACATTATAGATTTTGTTTTGATAAATCAATACATACATATATAAATAAATAAATACACATATACATATATATATATATATATATAGTGGGCGGGAAAAGTATTTAGTCAGCCACCAATTGTGCAAGTTCTCCCATTTAAAAAGATGAGAGAGGCCTGTAATTTTCATCATAGGTACACGTCAAATATGACAGACAAAATGAGAAAAAAAATCCAGAAAATCACATTGTAGGATTTTTTATGAATTTATTTGCAAATTATGGTGGAAAATAAGTATTTGGTCACCTACAAACAAGCAAGATTTCTGGCTCTCACAGACCTGTAACTTCTTCTTTAAGAGGCTCCTCTGTCCTCCACTCGTTACCTGTATTAATGGCACCTGTTTGAACTTGTTATCAGTATAAAAGACACCTGTCCAAATCCTCAAACAGTCACACTCCAAACTCCACTATGGCCAAGACCAAAGAGCTGTCAAAGGACACCAGAAACCAAATTGTAGACCTGCCCCAGGCTGGGAAGACTGAATCTGCAATAGGTAAGCAGCTTGGTTTGAAGAAATCAACTGTGGGAGCAATTATTAGGAAATGGAAGACATACAAGACCACTGATAATCTCCCTCAATCTGGGGCTCCACACAAGATCTCCCCCCGTGGGGTCAAAATGATCACAAGAACGGTGAGCAAAAATCCCAGAACCACACGGGGGGACCTAGTGAATGACCTGCAGAGAACTGGGACCAAAGTAACAAAGCCTACCATCAGTAACACACTACGCCACCAGGGACTCAAATCCTGCAGTGCCAGACGTGTCCCCCTGCTTAAGCCAGTACATGTCCAGGCCCGTCTGAAGTTTGCTAGAGAGCATTTGGATGATCCAGAAGAGGATTGGGAGAATGTCATATGGTCAGATGAAACCAAAATGTAACTTTTTTGTAAAAACACAACTTGTCGTGTTTGGAGGATAAAGAATGCTGAGTTGCATCCAAAGAACACCATACCTACTGTGAAGCATGGGGGTGGAAACATCATGCTTTGGGGCTGTTTTTCTGCAAAGGGACCAGGACGACTGATCCGTGTAAAGGAAAGAATGAATGGGGCCATGTATCGTGAGATTTTGAGTGAAAACCTCCTTCCATCAGCAAGGGCATTGAAGATGAAATGTGGCTGGGTCTTTCAGCATGACAATGATCCCAAACACACCGCCCGGGCAACGAAGGAGTGGCTTCGTAAGAAGCATTTCAAGGTCCTGGAGTGGCCTAGCCAGTCTCCAGATCTCAACCCCATAGAAAATCTTTGGAGGGAGTTGAAAGTCCATGTTGCCCAGCGACAGCCCCAAAACATCACTGCTCTAGAGGAGATCTGCATGGAGGAATGGGCCAAAATACCAGCAACAGTGTGTGAAAACCTTGTGAAGACTTACAGAAAACGTTTGACCTGTGTCATTGCCAACAAAGGGTATATAACAAAGTATTGAGATAAACTTTTGTTATTGACCAAATACTTATTTTCCACCATAATTTGCTAATAAATTCATGAAAAATTCTACAATGTGATTTTCTGGATTTTTTTTCTTCTCATTTTGTCTGTCATTGTTGACGTGTACCTATGATGAAAATTACAGGCCTCTCTCATCTTTTTAAGTGGTAGAACTTGCACAATTGGTGGCTGACTAAATACTTTTTTTCCCCACTGTATATATAAAAGTGATGAAAGCAAGTAATAGACCATATTTAATATGTATATGTTCTTGAAATATATTAATTAATGTGTATTCATTAAATGTTAGAATACTGTATAACAACTCAGTTAATTTAATTTAACTTTAATCTTTATTCATTTTACACACAAAAGTAACAACAAATTGATAATTTTATGAACAGAGTATTTTTGTGTTTGTAAATCTAACAGCTGAGCCGAGGGAACTCTTTCATTAAAAACAGGACATGTAATCTGGATCCTTTGTTTTCCTTCTGGGCTCAAATGTTCCTCGCTGCCACGACAACAGGCTAATGGATGCAAATGGAGGAAGTGTTTGACATCACGAACACAACAGTCCTGCTTGTGTTGGAGTTAGGAGCCATGCAGTCATGTGGTCTGTCTGCCTGCCTGACCAGGGTTGCATCCCAAATGGCATCCCATTCCCTATATAGTACACTACTTTTGACAAGGGCCCATAGGACTCAGGTCAAAGGTAGTGCACTATGAAGGAAATAGGGTACCATTTGGGATGCAACCAAGGCCACGTAGTCCCCCCATTATCTGGACCAGACCCCGGCCAACTAGAGAGGTTTCTATAACTGTCCGGTCAGGGGTGAGAGAGTGTCAGTTTAGCCCCCTAGTGAACACAAGGCAACATGCCATAATCCTCCCATCACCTAACGTTACACTGCACTGGGTCTGCAATTAGCCAGTTGGCCTAAGACACCCACACCCCACTGAGATATAGGGCTAAGGCTGGGACTGGAGCTCTGAGGTGGAGTCCCTAGTGCTGGGCTGGGTATGGAGCTCTGGGCCCATATACACTAAATGTTTCAGAGTAGGAGTGCTTAGCTAGGATCAGTTGTATTTTTGAAATCATAATGAATAAGACAGGCCCTGAGCTTGGGCCCAGCCCTGGGCTGCTAGTGGTGGTGCAAGCAGGCAGGTTTCCATGGCTGTGTGCCGACCGGCCCGGGCCTGGCCACATGGTCCCTCATCTCTCACTGTCACCACGCTGGCGAGAAAGAGATCAAAACAACATGTGGTGGTGGGGACGGCCTGAGATGATGAATCACTGTAATCAGTATCAGGCGGCCCACGCTGCTCTCCCATTGGTTGAGCCCAACGAGTTGAGGTTTCACCGGATTCCCTGAGCCGCAAAGTGACAGGCTGCACACAGTAGGATCTGTGACCTGGATCACCATCCGAGACTGGGTCTAAGGCAGCAACAGATCTGAACAGGCTACATAACATAAAATATCCCCTCTTCTTTACCATGGAGCACAGGTACAGTATACTGTGCTGTGGAGACTCTCTGAATGCAGACAGTGGTGAAGGGGAAGAGGCCGGGGAGAAATTGCAGGATGGCAGGTAGCCTAGTTGTTAGCGTGTTGGACCAGTAACCAAAAGGTCGTTAATTTGAATCCAACAAGGTGAAGAATCTGTTGATGTTCCCTTGAGCAAAGCATTTAACCCTAATTGCTCCAGGGTCACTGTTGATAATGGCAGAGCCTGGCTGTGACCCCACTCTCCAAGGGTGTCTCGGGTTGGGATATGCAAAAAACACATGCACACATGCATATTAATACACACTTGTACATGTATGAAATAGGACAAATATAAGCACACACCAAATTATTATTAAAACGTGTCCGTTATCAGGTGACCCTAGGCCGAGCTATGGAAGGGAATTCCTGGGGCTTCGGAATCGGATTTGCCCCCATTCTCCACATTGTGACTTCCTGCTCTTCATCTGGGGAAGGCAGCGGTGTGGTGGAAGAGGAGCACAGGAAGCAGCAATAATATTTCCCCTCTCTCTCGCCTCCCAGACGGCTATGCCTAAACAAAAAGCCATATTGTAGCTAATCCTCCACTATGCGTTTCCAGTACAGGCGATGGCCTGTGTGTTATAGGGGGGTGAGCATTCCAGAGACTGAATCTCTACCCTTCTGATCCCCAATTTCACTGTCTGGGCTCTGTGTGGGGTGCGCGGGGATCTCATCCCACCGTCACAGAACAAAACGGCACTTTAAAATCACACTAAATCACCAGTGTTTCACATTCATGGGATTTGGTGTAGTCATCGTGTTACCCTCCCCGAGGTAGGCCTTTTCCTCTGGACAACCTATGGGACTGGGCGGTGAGGCGGTGGGGCAGTGGGGAGGAGGAGGAGGAGGAGGAGCTGATGGTTAGGTTCCAGCTCCTGAAAGGTGCATTTAGAGACTGGGACGACTTAAAAGGAAGTAGTCACTCAGCTGTATTCAGGAACTTAACGGAACAGGATTTAACAACCGCACTGAGTTGGACATGACAGCAGGGGTGGCAGATAGCCTAGTGGTTAGAGAGTTGGGCCAGTAACTGAAAGGTTGCTAGATCGAATCCCTGAGCTGACAAGGTAAAAATCTGTCGTTCTGCCCCTGAATGAGGCAGTTAACCCACTGATCCTAGGCTGTCATTGTAAATAATAATTTGTTCATAACTGACTTGCCTAGTTAAAATAATAATGAAACAGCATTCTTAATCTCTGCTGCAGGGGCTCTTAAGGAGGAATTCAGGAGGGGGAAACACACTGTGCTGATACACACACACACTCAACACGGGCCTGTCTGTAATGGGGTCTGTGGAGGCTCTGGTTCAAGTTGATGAAAGGAAAGGCCATGAGGAGTGAACATGCAGCCTGCTGCGGTAGCAGAGGCCTGGAGGGAGGGGAGGGGAGGGGGGCTGCGAGGTGTGGATGAGCTCCTGTAGTGTCTAAGACCCCCTGCACCAGAAACAGGCCTTTTCAAATAAATACTGAGTGAAGGGGGTATCAGGGATGGAGGGGGGAGCCTATTTAAGCTCACGGGCCTAACTGAGAAGAAGAAAGCAGGCAGTGGCAGATTTATAAAGAGCATAATCTAGCATGCTAGCAGATACCTGAAGTATCTCGTTAAGACGTATTAGAGATACAAAGAACCCAGATCCCGCTCAGTTCAATGCAGGTCAGGAGGAAGAAAGGCCTTCATTAATTTGGGAGATCACTGAGGCCTCAGGTCCATATCATCGGTTCTTTATGCCAGGAATGCAAGCTATTTACGGGCAGCCCAATCGGAGGTGGGGAGAGGTGAGGTGATGACGTCACAGATAGGAAAAGGATACTTTTCAAAAGCTAAAAGAGTGAAAGAGAAGAAGTGATTTTGAAAAGGGATCTGAGCTGCCCTCTGCTCCTTCAGACATTCCAGGCTGTTTTTCTCTCTCTCTTTCTCCCTCTCTCTCTCTTTCTCCCTCTCTCTTTCTCTTTCTCCCTCTCTCTTTCTCCCTCTCTCTTTCTCCCTCTCTCTCTTTCTCCCTCTCTCTCTTTCTCCCTCTCTCTCTCTTTCTCCCTCTCTCTCTCTTTCTCCCTCTCTCTCTCTCTCTCTCTCTCCCTCTCTCTCTTTCTCCTTCTCCCTCTCTCTCTTTCTCCCTCTTTCTCTTTCTCCCTCTCTTTCTCCCTCTCTCTTTCTTTCTCTCTCTCTTTCTCCCTCTCTCTCTTTCTCCCTCTCTCTCTTTCTCCCTCTCTCTCTCTTTCTCCCTCTCTCTCTTTCTCCCTCTCTCTCTTTCTCCCTCTCTCTCTTTCTCTCTCTCTCTCTTTCTCCCTCTCTCTCTCTCTCCTTCTCCCTCTCTCTCTTTCTCCCTCTCTCTCTTTCTCCCTCTCTCTCTTTCTCCCTCTCCCTCTTTCTCCCTCTCCCTCTTTCTCCCTCTCCCTCTCTCTCTTTCTCCCTCTGCCAAATCTGCTTAACGAACCCCATGATAACATTCATAAAGATTGAACTCAGTATTACCTTTTCTATGAAAACTACAAGACAATCTACAAACATACATCAACAAACATGATAGGCATATTATCATTCAATCAAGACTATTCATTGCAATAACCACTTAATAACACAGACATAACACACCATTCCAGTGGGACACAGTAAAAAGCACTGCCACGTCTCCACATTAGTGCGCAGATACGCTCTGAACGACTGTAGTGGTTCTAGGGGAGGCTGTGATTTGGGGATTACATTTGTTAAAATCTTCAACGTGGACTAATGGCTGCCACTCAGTCGGTCTCTGCCCCAATCTAGTCTCTGTGCCTCAGAGTTGGCAGGTAGGGCTGCAGGGCTGAATCAGGGCTAAGGTGAGGTGCATAGGGACTGATGAGAGCACTGGCTGGCCAGGCTGCTCAGACGTGTTGAAGGGTACAGTTGGCAGCTGTCAGGCCTATATTTGTTAACTCTGTAAAGACATGTGGAGAAGACCTTCCCTCCCAATAAACAAACACAGTGGTGGCACAAATCTTTCCAGAGAGAGAACGAGAGAGAGAGAGAGAGAGAGGGGGGGGCAGAGAGGGGAGAAATACGGCTTTCCCACTGACTGTTTTTACATAGCCAGGTAGAGGAAGTGATTTGGTCTAACTTGGTGTACTTTAAATTATACTGTGGTGCTTATACCCGGGATCTTGATAGCTTCATGTCTTCAGGTTGGTTTTACACACTAATACGGGATACATCATTAGCTTTCAGTCATCATACCAGACAGTTCATCTTGTACTACTAATTTCACATTTTGATTGTGAATGCATGTTATTATATTATTACTTTATGAAGATTTCACATTACCCTCTAAAAACAAACAAAATATCATCAGATTGAAAAGAGGAGAAATGCTGTGATTCAGATTCCCCATTTCTACACAAGCACATCACCCTGCACAATAACCCAGACTTTAGCCCAGACAGAGAGTATGTTTAGGGATTAAGCTTTTCAGTTGCTCTGTCAATGTATTATTAGCTCTTAATATGACAATGTGTGTGGACCATATACATATCCTGTATGAACTGCACAAATTATGCCCAACATTCAAGAACATAGGCCTTACTTTTGGTCAATTCCCGGATAAAGAAAATGTTGATATATATTTTAGTTCAATTTCCTCTCAGGTGCACCATATGATGTTTTTAGCAATATGTGCTGGCATCCTTTGGTTCTTTCATCAAGGCCTCTGAGCAATTCTCAGTTCTAAACGTGCAAAGCACCTCGTTCTCTGTCCAACCTACCGGTCAAACCTATTAACAAAGTGATTAAAATAAATAGGAACAGTCAAACTCAATTTGCAAAAGTTAGAATGAATATTAGCCTACCACGTAAATAGCAATATAGGCTACTAAATAATACATCACATCGCTCTCCACAAATGAACAATCACTGGTTCCAAATCCTGCTGTGATTTGTTTGCGTGAGAAAATCGAGGTTTTTGCAGTGTTGGAATTTTCCCTGGTGTGGACACTGGGGAATGATGGTCAGAGATCTGTCCATTGTGTTCGTGTCCATTGTGTTTTTATGCCCATATCCGTGTTCAAAGATGACCAAAAATAAAAAGGGTTGAACAGGAAAGGTAGATTTTCAAGCCAAAAAGGAAACGTGTTTTACTGTAAATTTTCCAAAAGCTATTAATTTTATGTCTTCAACTTTGGTCGCATATTCGGTCACATGCAATTGTCATCTAAATCTCACAAAAAGTCCAACAATTTACCAATCCCAAATAGCCTTTGCGATATTGTCTTCACCCAAGGGAGAAAAAAAGTGATTATCAGAAGTAGGCTATAAATTGCATCTTGCAAGGAATTGAAAATACTGCAAGTTAAAGTGCGCTGCAGTCAAAGGGCCTTTCAAACCGATTATCCCTAACGAGTCTACACTGAAGCAAGCACCTGTGTGGCTGGTCATCGGGTGGTCTCAGGCTGGAAAGTGCATCGCCATATGTAGGCCTAGATTTAAATACACCTGTTGGCCGGGCCGGCATTCTGACACAAGACTTGAAACCAATTGGCTCTAGTTCTTTATGCCTTGTTGATTCTGCACGTTAACCTAGCTATTCAGGGGTTAGCCTATGTATTCTATACTTTTAGTTCATTATGTTGCCTTATCGAATTCGTGTTAATTTGTCAAATTAATACTTTTCTGATAAGAGGGTGCATGGGGCTTACTATAATTTGTTATCCAATGTGACAACATTAATTTGTTGCATCAATATAATTATCGTGATGGAAAATGATTCATAGCTCCCCACATGCACAAAAGAAACGGCACATTACAAAATATATTATTAATTATGCATGTCATTTTTAATTATTCGATATAATCTCAGTTTAGACCGCTAGGTATTTATTAATGTGATGTATCTGAATCGAAATCTGAACAAATAGCTATGAACTAACGTAAATGAAAATCAAATAACTGTATTAATGCCGGCTATTAGCCTATATTCATCACAGAAAAAACTTGTACATTATCCAATTAAATGTTTTGATGGCTGGTTAATGAAACTTTAAATGAAATCCTCTCATGAGAATGTAATCGAATGCAGACAGGCAGCCACTTAGGGAGCTAATCAATGAGGAGGCCAATCATTTCTTCAAGTGAAATGGTCTAAATGGCATTTTATAAGAGTTGTTATATGTGCACTATTGGCTGTTTCTTACTTCCAAATGTCCGTGGAGAGACTGGACAGCAGCTATTCAGCAAGTCAACTGTCAGCGGCCAACTAGCTGACTTCCTCCCTGTCTTAGTCAAGGATTTAGACCAATATTTACGTAGGATATAATTTTATATATGGAGCGTGCTGCTCGATCCCAACACTTTCAGTCACGCTATATGAATGTTAAAATTATTGTTTTATGATCCTTGGACACCACTTAATTTATCGTCTGTTAATTGATTTGAGGTTCTAATTAACACCGAACCTTTTTCTCTTGAGGGTTTTGTAGAAACTGAAAATATCTGTTAGAAAGTCGTTGAAGCTGTATTACGGTATTACGATGAAATTCATTTTTAATTTCTATAGAACACGATCCTAAAAAGCAACCACTAAAAGGCTTGTTTTTACAGACATGGACCAGTTAGGCCAAACATGCAATAGAGTATTATTGTATTGAGGCAAGCATGCCGAAGTGTCTTAAGCCAAATCCACATCGCACCTAGACGTTTGATAACACACACAGATAGCAGAGAGCATGCCTAAACAGATACTGTGTCCTAAGTTATTTAATGAGGCATGGGCTGGAGCTCTTGTTTTTGCGATTTATCATGTTACCACAACAGAAGAATATTTAGCACAGAGTATCGGACCACACAAGACTTACCAAATATATCAACAGGCAACTTCAAACTTTTGACAGCGAGAAAAACAACATGGACAACGAAGTCAACAAACAGCAATAAGAATGAATAGACAGGCTATAATAATCCCTTCTGAACAACAACAATAATATACTTGTAATGTATATTACAATATTGTAGGCGATAGGCCTACTCATATATTGTTTAGCATCTAATACAAATAACGTAAAACCCAACCGCAGGCTACATCACTCCTAGGGGTAAAAGGAAATGATAAACGAAATATTGCTTGCGATACACATTTCATTGCGCAAGCCATGCATAACGCGCAGTGGAGTACACATTACTGGGGACAACATAAGTTATAGTCTATCCTATAAAGAAGCACAAAAGAACACTAGACCATGCTACATAAGGTACATGGGAGAAAGTATAGTAACAAGTGATGAGGTAGGAAGACTAGAGATAAATAAATGTTGAAAGGATTTTTCGTCCATGGTGTGACACTGGTTTATTCACTTCATGATCACCAAATAGGCTATCTGTTCAGAGAACTGGATCAAATAAATACATGTAACCCAGTGAGTATAAATCGTTCAAGTGTCTAAAAAAAAAAGGTATGCTATATTCCAAATCGAACTGTTCAAAAGAAATATAGCCCTATATGCAAAACACAAATCATTCGAAAGCCTATATAGTACACAATATCACGTGCCCAAAAAAAATGCATAGGCCTTTTTTTTCTTCCTAATAAAACATTATTGGGCACGATAAAATAAAAGTTTGAACAAACCAGGTAGCCTAGTGGTTAGAGCGTTGGGCCAGTAACCGAAAGTTTGCTGGATCGAAACCCCGAGCTGTTGTTCTGCCCCTGAACAAGGCAGTTAACCCACTGTCTCCTAGGCTGTCATTGTAAATAAACATTTGTTCTTAACTGACTTGCGTAGTTAAATAAAGGTTACGTTTTAAAAATAATAATTACAAATATTGCGCCTGTAAACTCGATGCATGCTTTGCCCCCCAAAACATTGAATTATGCACGACGTTTTCGGGCCATATAACATAGGCTACTTCATGAAAGTGTGTTACGCTTTATGGAAGTATACGACTAACGTGAAAACGTTTCTTTAAAAATAAGAAAAGGACATCACTACCTATAGGGCTAGCTTGATGGGTTAGATGATAAAAAAATGACATTGATAGGGCAGAGAGTAGAAGATGAAGGAATGGAAACGTGTAATCTATGGATTAAGGTACTGTATATTCACAAGCACAGGTCTAAAGGGTCAACTGCAAACGGAGGACAATGAAAGCTGTTAAATATCAAAATTGCATTTCAAAAGTTAATAGTTACACTCTTGACTTCATATGAAACGTGTGAACAATAATAGGCCTATGGCATTCCTTCTTGAAACAACATAAAAACCAAGAGAACTACAAACAGTGAGATGAGTAAAATAGGTTGGCTCAACATCACTTCCTTTGTCCCCGGTTTCCTGCATTTGGAGGTCAATGGCACTGCTGTCCCCGCTCGCTGCTCCTTATCTAGACGGAATATTTGCGTCACTGATGGAGATGATGCCCCGGATTTGGACAAGATCCACCCAGGCCTCTTCCGATGCGTCAACATCCAAATAAGGGAATAACCTATCGAGTATTTCTCAACGAATCGGCTAACTAACATACAGCAGGACAAAATAAGTTACATTAAGCTACTGCGTAAAATAAACACAATTGATCGTTATGGACCATAAATCAGGCAATAATTCTCAATTAGGCCTCCACATCATTAATTGCTGGGCTAATGTTTGGGTGGGCCTCATTAACGCTTATAGACTACATCGGAATAACGACAGATAAATATTGTCTGCTATGGTCCATTTAAATAGGCCTAAATGAAATATAAAAGATACAAATAAATACAAAAACAGTCATTATGTTTTCCATCATTTGCAGGGTAACTGATCTATGCCGCCCCTGTAGCCTAAGACATGCTTGATGTAAATCTGTATCTTTTGACGATGGATGCTGAGAACACGATTTTAACAGCCTAAATCATGCAAACTAACTAGCCAGGGAAATCTAATAAGAAGAACACGTTTGAATACATTCACAAATAAACAAACAAAGGCTTAATAAATGTTTAGACACATTAACCGAGACAAGGCATAAACTAGGTTAAAGGCACAATTAAAACTAGTAACTATGACCGGATGTTTCTCAGTGAGCGCAAAAGAACAGCAAAAACTTCAGAGGTAGACCTACCACGGTAAACTATGCAAAGTTGCAACAGGCACACCTGGGGCGCGTTCAGCAGGACGCAACGTTTTGGAACGTTCAGTTTGGAATATGCTTTGTAGAACAAATATGCCTCTGTTGTAGAATAAGGAATCACGTCGGCTCTATTCATGGCATTTATATCCGAAACGTCCAAGAACGTTTGGCAACTGAACATGGCCCTGGTGTAGAGTGAGGAGCCAGCGAGAGCTGCGGAGTGTCCCACCAAACTAACCACGCTTTAAATAAATGTAAGATATGAGCCTCAAATGGTCAGGAAACATTGCCGTTATAATTACTACGAATATGGCCAATATGGCAATAGCCTATGTCCACCAATTCTTTGAGGTAGTGCTATTTTCTCTTATTTGCAACGTGAACGCATAGGCTAGTCTAAAATGTATAATTGTATTTATAGGTGAAGATAAAAAACTCATGTCAGGAAACATAATATATTTAGGCTGTCCATTCATTAAGTAATGAACATATTGTATATATTTTTAATAAACCATTATTCCATGAGAGTATAAACAATTACTCTCATTATTTAGGAAATGTTATGTGTCTGCTAATTCATAGATTATTCACGCAAAGCTTGTTGAATACGTGTTTTCAGTCGCCTCCCGCATGTGCGCCAAGACCTTCAAGCGAATTCCTAAAGAGTCTTCCTTTTTGATCAGGTTCTGTATTTTGTCTGTTATCACCTGAGTATTTACAAAGAAAGGACGCTTCCGACATGGCAATGATGAAGTGAGCTGGTATCAATGGCATCATCTGATAAAAATAACGAAATACATGGCCATGTTCTTTAGCTGGATTACTGGATCTTCAAGATAATAAACATTGTTAGTTTTGCAATTTCTTGAAATATCAAAATAGCACAGTGAACACTTAGACCGATATGGCAACAAAGTAATAATGCATGTCCTTGTGAGTTGCCTTGTATTATATCCTATCAAGAAATGACGTGGACCTATTTGGTTATCACACTTGGTTAAGCATTTTAAGATGCTACTGTATAACAACATACGACTTAAGTGTATAGGGCCTTTGCTTAGATGCTGTAGTAATTAAAGAAAGCTAAATAATCAGGGATTGCTGGCTAAGGTCAAATAAATGTGTTCCTTTTCAAGGTTATTGCATGAGTTAATTCTGTTGGCTAAAGATATAGGCTAAATTATATAAATGATCCAAATAATTACGTAGAATTCTACACTTAAAAACAACAGATTACCACAGTAGTTTATTTATGTTTGATTGCATTAAGAAAACATCCAAAACAAATAGGTCTAATCTGCAAAGACAACAGCGGTGCAGCTCACTAAGTTATCCCATTAGCCCGCTCCAGCAGGGCATTATTCAATAGCCCGAGTGTAAATTAGACTCAATCCCGGTCGCTATCGCAGTAGCTCAACCAAACAAAACTTTTGTTACTATTAATTAATTATGAAGCTTGATAAGCTGATAAGAGATACTGTAAACGCAAGATAAAGGTCAAGTGTCTAGCAAAGCGCACGAGGCAGCTAGCTGTCCTTGCATTATAGCAGGTTTACAGGGCAGCAGCCCGTCTTTATTCTGCAACACTTGCGCTGAACTTTGTTTACTGACTACAAAACCCAATATGGCCAGCCAGCCACAAACTAACTATCATACGATGGAATATAGCTGTATGTGTTGCGATTACAATTGGCAGGCAAAAAATAAGATAGACAATAATTTAGTTTACGAAAAATAAAATGCTATAATCCATATGGGTTAAACAAATGTCTAACTAATGTCTGATCAATAGTATTCGGGTATTAAGTGAGGTCATAGTGTATTGGTTGGTGCAGCCATTGCACCAATTAGGCAATACATACAATTGGGAAATTATGGGAACCCCATAACCATAAATTAATACATTAATCCTACCTCCATAAGAATAGACGCAACAACAATGCCTAGTTCATTTGACAAAGAAGCTCAGGACAACAACGGCCCCCATGCCCAATGTATTTGGAAATTACGCGCGCTATCATTGCACAACCAAAGGACCCAATAATATAATTTACTGTAAAATTGCAGCACTTTCAAGCCGGACATCCGCAATGACGTTCTACTTTTTCCCCAAAGTGGATTCAAATTTGGCACATGATTGACCAGATCTTATTCAAATAAAACATCCAGTCAAAGCGTGCACACTTTTTTTCGAGCCCTGCAAGGGAGGCGTGGAGCTCTCACTTTTGACATTCTCTCTCTCTGCGGTAGCTTCTCCTCAAGGCAGACTAGCGAACTCTTATGACATCACCCAGCCGCGGAATGGGGGAGAAGGGAAGAGCGCTCTGCGAATGAACGAGGTTTTGATACAAGTGGACGTGTTTGGGCATATCAATTGAATTCGTGCAAGGGAAAAGTTTTAAATGTTGACCATATGTTCAAAAAGATTCAGTGGAAATACTTTGCTTTAAAAACAGCGGAGTTACCTAAACTACTTCGCCAAAGGGTCACTGAATATCAACGAATGTTAGAGGAGACATGTAAAACTATTGCAGCGTATGTTCCTGCGCATTGTGTCTAGCCTACTGTTTTCTGGAATAGGGCGTAAAGGAAGCAGAGGAGAGACGGATTTCACGACCTGATTTCTCGCCTATGGACGACAGCGGTCCCCTCTCTCCAAAAGCAAATGCTTTCAGTATAGCCTCTCTGATTTCAGCTGCGGAGCAAGCAGGAAACGCAAGATTTGATAAACACCGCACTGGCCTGGACAAGCAAAACCAGCACAACTGTTACACTTCGTTTAAAATGCACTACAGCACTGTCACCAGAGAAATGGAAGGTACGAGCGCGGTCTTGACAATAACCTTGTGAATATTTGCTTGCTTCAAGTTTGTTTGTTGCTCATCTCAGGTTGTTGTTGTTGTTGTTTATGTTGTTGTTGCATACAGATGTGATCTTGTTCCGGCAATATACTAAAACTGAGCATCCAGATGTTTGAGTTAGTGTAACTCTATCAATAAAGCAATGTTGATGCTAGACTAGGCTACAATGTAAAGGTAAGTTCATGTAAAAATATTCCCGAAAAGTCACATCCAGTATATACTATAGGACAATTCCGCGAAAAATATGATGCATATGACAATAGGAAGTTATTCATAACTTAACTAATCATAACTTCGGAAAAAAACTGTGTTCATAGGCGAATGATATCTTTACAGAACTGCAGAAGCTTGTCAAAATAGTGATTTCAGTTCTTACATAAACTACTACCATCAGAGAAGAGAACGAGAACACATTTTGAAAATAAGGAATGAGAATTTAGGGGCGGGGGTTCATGGGTCACCAGTGCATATTAATCCTAAAAACAGTTGACAATAGGCCTATATCCAACACAGTGGAATTGGGTCCCTTATCCCAGTTCCGTTTGGCATATAATAATAATTCAAGATACATTAACCCCAAAATAATGTTGCGTTTGTTTGATCATGCATATACGTGTTTGTTTACCTCGTAAAAAAAGTTTACCCTTCACTGTACCAGCTACCCGTCTATTGTTACAGGAGGACGATGTGGGCGATACCCTTATCCAAAAGTAAATGGGTGCCGGAAAGCCCATTAAAAGGGGCGCACTTCACTGTCAATCAGTCTCGTCCCAAGGCGAGGAAAGGCACATTACCTGCAGTTCCTTATCTAAATAGAAATAAGAACCGGTTTTATCGTGAAGGGGAGGCCCTGTAGAGAGATAAGAGAGAAGTCTGGATTGCAGTCTAGCATACCGCAGTAGCGCAGCAGAGCGGAGGCCGCCTGGAATACTTTTGAACACAATCCCTCGAAAAAACAACTTACGTGTATGCACAGGGTTTTAGTTCTACAAAAACATTTTTGGTCAGGATTGAGAATTATAATTAGGGACGCAGCAAAATAAAAGTTCTAAATGTTTTTTTCCCCCTTACTATTTAACGTTTTGCGAGAAACGTTGCGAGCGAATTCACTAAAGGCAACAGGCGTTTTAGGATTTAGGCTGTAGTTTATTACAGCATTGGATGCAACAGCGAGGATTAATGGACGCAGAAAATACTAATAGACGCACGAAACGGAAACTATTTTAAAACTATTCGAAAATCTATAAAGGCTGTTTGACTTTGAAAAAAATAACTCAAAACTACAACTGCTTTCAGTGTGCAAAGCATATAGTAAAATCCAGCTTTTGGAATGATTTCAGCAATATCCAGTCCGTGGCTGACGCAGCTGTCCCATTTTTGCGATGTTGCAGCCTTCACGACCAGCAGCCTAAGCAGCCTCAACGCACCGGGGAGTTACCATCTCTCTCCGTCTCCCGGGGACCCCTACAGCCAACATGAAAACCACTTTGAGCCATGCCCGGCCGCTCAACACAGCTACAACTACTCGGGGTCGAACCCCGCACAGGCCCAGCAGAGCGACACAGGGTCTTCCAACTGTTCCTCGTCGTCCCCCAGTTCCACACCGAACAGCAAGTCTCTGGTGAAAAAGAACCCTAAGGTGGCCAACATTAACGTTCAGTTGGAGATGAAAGCTTTATGGGATGAATTTAATCATCTGGGAACGGAGATGATCGTTACCAAGGCTGGAAGGTGAGTGGAAGTTACACCATGAGACATGCAGGCTTCACTGGGTTAGGGTGTATTGGGCTTCCAGATATAAGCTCATGTTATGAACAAATATTTAGGTTCCTATTTCAAATGTATGCCATGAGAGCTTACACACACACAAAGTAGGCCTAAATCATGAGATACGTTGGGAGAAAATATTTAAAGTTGGTGTGTATTTACTCAATTACAAATTGATGTTGGTGTGATGTTGCAATAGAAATCACGCAGCAATATACAAGCTTTTCGATCTATTGAAAACATCTCTTAGCTCATGCTATTTTACTATAAAATGTAGATAAAATATTCACTAAAAAACTAGGCCTATTAAAGGAATATCCTGTTGTGTTAAATATCATTTCTAGTCAGACTGTAACCAAATCAAATATTGTGCCTGCAGTTTGTATGTTAAACATTCTCTGAAAATAAGCATTTTTATTTCATTTGGAGTAGTGGATACAATGAACAGTAGGCTATTTCACCGCAAACATTTAAAACGGCCTACACGTATGGGCAGAGAAAACGTATTATTTCTGACTGAATAAAATGACGATATTCGAAAGGGCGTTGATATTCATCCAACATTTTACGCATGCGTTTTTAGGGGATAATTGTATGCTTAAAGGCCCTTCTGTTTTCCCCTGTGTGAGTCATGCTTTCCTTGACATAAAGGCCCACCTCACAGAGGTTAAACTTGTGCTTTCCTATCTTATACAGAGTAATAACACCATAGCTAAGGCATTTTGTTTAAACAGATAGAGAACTATAAAGAACGTTCCAGAATTCGCATTTTTCGGGCAATGGCATAGATGCGGTACAGATGTCAATGGAACTCGAGGTAGTAATGCTTGTGTGGATGCCAACCCCATCATCACCAATCAACTGTATTACAGTTAAAACGACTGACTACCACCGCCGATTTCTGTATGCTAGCTATGCTACCAGTTTAATGAACAAAAGTGAGCATTTGGCAGTCACTTCTCCTAAACCTGCAAAGGAACAACTTATAAATGTTATGCAGCGAAAACAGCCAAATATTTCAAAATCGGTTTTAGTAATCACACTTCGGGCCTCTTACAATACATCAATCATGAAGGATTTGACGAATATCCAACTTTTGAGCTATAGCTATTTATTCGACTGTTACGGTTATGCACCCCTTTCCTTTTAATACCCTCTAAAAATGCAAAGTTTTGCCCTTTTCAAAAGCTAGCAAGTTTTGCATTAAAATAACGTGCTACTGTAAACAATCCACGTATTAGTAAAATTACAGGCCTATGCCTATGTCTTTCTCTGCACAATATGACCTTGATATTTACATGCTGTCTCGTAGGCAACAGAGCAATAAAACAATATTTGATAGCATAAATATTAATAGCAGTCAAAAAGCAGTGAATTTCGCTATATGACTATAGGCATTATTTATGCAATGTCGTAGGCATTTGTTACTGGACAATTTAAGCCCACTTGCCAATACTATGAATAACTATTATTCAATATTTATTTTAGGATTTGAGGTCCATAAGAGATGGCATTTACGAATGCTCAGTTGACCTGCTCTGTGTTATAGGGTGACAGCAGAACAACATCAGTCATTCCAGAGACACTGAGCAACACAGGATCTGAGGGAGAGCACTTTAAAAGCTACTTTAGCCTCACCTATCCACAACTGCAGCCTTGAATAGACACTGAAGTTAATTGAGCAAGGATTTTAGGATCACTTTCACTGGTTTGGCGGATTACTTCACATACAATAAAACGTTTTACGGTATATGAGACACCCCACCCCGTCTGCAAGTGTGTGCATGAGGGGA
Source organism: Salmo salar (assembly GCF_965601325.2). Lineage (NCBI taxonomy): Eukaryota > Metazoa > Chordata > Actinopteri > Salmoniformes > Salmonidae > Salmo > Salmo salar. The sequence continues at coordinate 33,451,838 of NC_138310.1, read as the reverse complement.
GAGAGAAAGAGAGAGTAGGCCAATTTATGAAAGATAGGGTGAAGAAAAATAATTGTCCCTTGATGCAACAACGTGTGTGTGTGTGTGATTAGAATTCATCAAATGGCAGAAGAGAAATGCAAGTGAAATGCAAAAGTATTCATCCCCCTTGGCGTTTTTCCTATTTTGTTGCATTACAACCTGTAATTGAAATTGATTTTGGGGGGGGATTTCATGTAATGGACATACACAAAATAGTCCAAATTGGTGAAGTAAAACAAAAAAATTACTTGTTTCAAAAAAGTATTAAAAATTGAAAAGTGGTGAGTGCATATGTATTCACACCCTTTGCTATGAGGCCCCTAAATAAGATCTGGTGCAACCAATTACCTTCAGAAGTCACATAATTAGTTAATAAATATGATCACATGAGCTGTCACATGATCTCACTCACCTGTTCTGAAAGGCCCCAGAGTCTACAACACTACCATGCAAGCGGCACCATGAAGACCAAGGAGCTCTCCAAACAGGTCAGGGACAAAGTTGTGGCGAGGTACAGATCAGGGTTGGGTTCTAAAAAAATATCAGAAACTTTGAACATCCCACAGAGCACCATTAAATCCATTATTAAAAAATTGAAAAAATATGGCACCACAACAACTCTGCCAAGAAAGGGCCGCCCACCAAAACTCACAGACCAGGCAAGAAGGGCATTAATCAGAGAGGCAACAAAGACACCAAAGATAACCCTGAAGGAGCTGCAAAGCTCCACAGCGGAGATTGGAGTATCTGTCCACAGGACCACTAAGCCGTACACTCCACAGAGCTGGGCTTTATGGAAGAGTGGCCAGAAAAAAATCCATTGCTTAAAGAAAAAAATAAGCAAACAGGTTTGGTGTTCGCCAAAAAGCATGTGGGAGACTCCCCAAACATATGGAATGAGGTACTCTGGTCAGATGAGACAGAAATTTAGCTTTTTGGCCATCAAGGAAAACACTATGTCTGGGGAAAACCCAACATCTCTCATCACCCCGAGAATACCATCCCCACAGTGAAGCATAGTGGTGACAGCATCAAGCTGTGGGGATGTTTTCATCGGCAGGGACTAGGAAACTGGTCGGAATTGAAGGAATGATGCATGGCGATAAATACAGGGAAATTCTTGAGGGAAACCTGTTTCAGTCTTCCATAGATTTGAGACTGGGATGGAGGTTCACCTTCCAGCAGGACAATGACCTTAACCATACTGCTAAAGCAACACTCAAGTGGTTTAAGGGGAAACAGTTAAATGTCTTGGAATGGCTTAGTCAAAGCCCAGACCTCAATCCAATTGAGAATCTGTGGTATGACTTAAAGATTGCTGTATACCAGTGGAACCCATCCAACTTGAAGAAGCTGGAGCAGTTTTGCCTTGAAGAATGGGCAAAAAATTCCAGTGGCTAGATGTGCCTAGCTTATAGAGACATAACCCAAGAGACTTGCACAGCTGTAATTGCTGCAAAAGGTGGCTCTACAAAGTATTGGCTTTGGGGGGGGTGAATAGTTATGCACTCTCAAATTTTGTGTTTTTTTGTCTTACTTCTTGTTTGCTTCGCAATAAAAAATATGTTGCATCTTCAAAGTGGTAGGCATGCTGTGTAAGTCAAATGATACAAACCCCCCCAAAATACATTTGAATTCCAGGTTGTAAGGCAACAAAATAGGAAACATGTGAAGGGGTGAATACTTTCGCAAGCCACTGTACAGTGTTAAATAAAGCTAAGTGTAATTTGCGATAAGCAAAAATGTAACCATACTCTAACATTGTTTATTCATGCATTGAATCACATCATACACAAAAACTAAAATCCTGGGCCTCCTTCCTTGGAAGGCGTCATATCAGAAGAGGCCTACAGCAACAAGCAAAATGCATTCCCTATAACAATACTATTCTTGTGGCTGCGCGTGAGATAATGTTTTCGACTGTTGAAAAAAGGCTAAATGTTGTATTCTAAAATAATATCACGAAGTATATCACAACATTTAAAAAAAATTCTGACGGGGATTTGCCACAATCTCCCAAATCCCACGCAAGTAAACCCCAGCGACAAACACTTGCAGATGAACCCATAGACAATGATAGAGCCAAGTCAAAGAAAACCGATGTAAATGTATAATGTGTTTTCTTCTGTCAGGCGAATGTTTCCAACATTTCAAGTGAAAATATTTGGAATGGATCCTATGTCAGACTACATGCTGCTAATGGATTTCCTACCAGTCGACGACAAACGATACAGGTACATTTTATTTACCAAATGAACAAGATAAAAATCTATACTTTTGGGGGGAAATATTTTGCCAGTCTACTTTCGCTGCAGTAAATGTATAGGCTATGGCATATGTTCCAATGAGCGTGTATCCAACTCAAAGTATAGGCCCGAGACGAGGAATTCAATTGAAAAACAGAACGTAGGTCTATGAAACCTCAATTAAAATGTTTCTCCTTTCTTCCTGTCGTAGGTATGCTTTTCACAGCTCCTCCTGGCTGGTGGCGGGTAAAGCTGACCCTGCTACTCCCGGGAGAGTTCACTACCACCCGGACTCTCCCGCCAAGGGCGCACAGTGGATGAAGCAGATAGTCTCATTCGATAAACTAAAACTCACTAACAATTTACTGGATGACAATGGACATGTAAGTATTGTAACGAAGACCTTAGTTTACAAAAAAAGTATTTATTTGCACTGCTTGCATCTGCTTTCAAATGACTTGAAAGAGAGTACAATATTTAGATTTATAAAGCACCTGCACATTCGTTTGTCTTGTGTGCCAAAATGTTTCCACGGGCAGTTACTTTTTAAAAATGTCTTTACCTACACCTATACTTTTTCCAGGTTACTCATTCCTGTTGAATAGATCTGGGAAATGATGTCTTATTATTTTTTATTGATTTTACATCATTTTAATCCATGCATAATTTGATCAATTTCATCGTGCGTAAAATGGTTAGTGCGTAAAATGTGTTGACTTTCAAGATGATTGTGCTTATTAACTAACCCCTGCGTTGATTAGCCATCAGAGGATTATGAAAACCCATTTTGTTTTAGAGACATCGCAATCGACAAAATGTCCATTGAGCTTTTTGAGTTCATGTTATAAGTCAGTTTTGTTCCAATAGTCCTAACATTTTCTTCGCTCCCGCTGCAGATCATTCTGAACTCCATGCACAGATACCAACCGAGATTCCACGTCGTCTACGTGGACCCACGCAAAGACAGTGAGAAGTATGCGGAGGAGAATTATAAGACCTTTGTTTTTGAGGAAACACGGTTCACGGCGGTCACAGCGTACCAGAACCACAGGGTATGGATTTGTCCCTTTACATGCTATGCAGATATAATAACACACATTAGGCCTATATGATAAAATCAGAGCATGATAATAGATGCTTGTTGTAGTGTGTTGTGTTTTTTTCCACAAACTCATGAACTTTATGCAGTGTTTTTGCACCATGGGACTATTTAAAAAGTAGAACTGAATAAGGCAAACTATAAAACAGCAGGCCTAAAACAGCATGATATACGTGGACCCAGCCTGTTTGCCTCTATTTAGAATAATGACGTAAAACTCATAGTATTAGCATAGTAAGTAATAGCCTAATAATTTGCATGAAAAATAATTCGATTGACAAACGAATCCTAGATGTTTTTATTCATGTGTGCATGATTTGACCATAACATATTTCCAACAGGGCACAAATGAACACCATATAGGCCTACTGCTAGTAAACCCGACTATAATGCACTATGACAAAATTAGGCTACATACAAAAACTTTCCCAAAAAATCTACATTTATGTGAAACACATTAAGGATTAAATGTAAAAAGAGCTATTTGACGTTGCATCATTCCTTTTATGGAGCAACTGATTCTTGCTTTGATCCCCGTTCATTTTTACAAATATTTTTCTTGTATCAAATAGCTAAACATAATTCGTTTACATGATATTTTGGCGCCTGAAAGTTGTCTGTGTGCACTGATGCCCCTGCACAGCTGTCCAGTTACTCTCTGTTTTCCTCTGTCTTTCCTGCTCTGTGTTATCTGTTTGACCTCTCGGTCTCTAACGGGTCTCCAACGCGCACCGAGGGGCTTTAAGTTTGTTGTTCAACTCATTCCGGAAATTCATGACCACATAACGTCATTCACGGATGTGCCAAACTATTGGTCTCATCAATTATTAAAAATGACATGTTCAGCTGACATTTCAATTCAGTGTCAAGGTCACAATACATCACTTGTTAAACTGTAGGCAATTATCAAAACTACGTTTTCTATTTGTATGTTGATAAATGCCCACCTTTATGTTGGTTATAATATACTGGCATAAGCTACGTTTCGATAAAAGGAGAAAGGGGTCGCTATAGCGTCGTTCTTTATGTCAACGTAACGGTAAACGCTTTGAGCTTCACTAGTTAGTAGATCTATCTCGCCACAGTCAGAGACACGTTCCACTCTATTTTTTCGTGTAGAGTATAGGAGGCCTGGGCTACTATGTATTTCATGAATATTACACGTTCACATGTTTAATCATAGCTTAAACCCAAAAGCCTGGAACAAGCGTCTATATGTCACGTAATGATGTGTTGTTCTGTTGGACTTTCCACTTTGACATGAATGTTTACTTGACTTTGTCCTTTTCCTTGTAGATAACGCAGCTAAAAATCGCCAGTAATCCTTTCGCAAAAGGCTTCAGGGACTGTGATCCGGAGGACTGGTGAGAGAACACACACTTTTAAACTCAATTTACTCCATTCATCAATGACAATGAACTGGATACAGTTTTACAAAAGTGCTTCAAATTGTCTGAATGGAACCAGTGAATAAGAAATATGTAATAACCTATTTACAGCAAATGTGACACAAATATTTAAATGTGATTTACTCATGTTATGTCTTGTGGCTCTGTTATCTGCCTTCTCTACCTTATTACATAATTAAGAAATGTGTATTTTTGACACACATTAAAAGAGTAGGTACAGTCAGTGTAACTAAATCCATTCTCTCTGCTCCAGGCCTAGGAATCACAGGCCAGGCTCTCTGCCAATTATGAGTGCCTTTGCCAGAACAAGGAATCCAATGTCTTCTCCCCCACTTCAGAACGGCTCAGAGAAAGGTCTGTAGCCCTCCCTTTGTCTCAGATGAGGAATATAGTTCATTACTTTCACTGAGAGAGTTATTGAATCCAGGAATTGTTATCTTTTAGAACAAAGTACACATTTAATCTCAATTTAGCAATGCTATAACTGAAATACGAGTCAATGTTATTTCATAAGTTAATATCCAAATAAAATATTGAACAGATATCACCTACAGTAAATGTAGCTTTCACCATGTAGATTGCACAATTATAAAAATGCCTTTGTTATGCTAATGCTTGGCTAATGTGCCTACTTTACAGTCAGCCTATCTCTGACTGTCTGCTTTTGTATGTTGTTGACTTTAGAGGACAATAGACGGGACTACGACCGGGACCCCAATGGCACGCCGATACACGCTGACCCCGCCCACCAGCTGATGTCACGTGTCCTCAGCCCCGCCCTCCCCGTCCAAGGAGGCCTCCACGCCGTCCCCCTCACCAGTGGCCGGCCAAGCCCTCCCCACGACCTGCGCATCCCAGAAGGCCACCCGCTGGCTCAAGACACCCTGCACCACCACCCCTACAAGTACCCCACATCCTACGAACACTACCTGGGGGCTAAGACCCGGCCGTCGCCCTACCCCTTACCCGGCATCAGAGGACACACGTACCACCACCACATGAACCCAGCCACAGCTAACATGTACTCCACAACTAGTGCCCCCGCTAACTATGACTACGGTCCCAGATAATGACTGTATAGCTGTAGCCGGCAGCCACGGCCCACACACCTGGGCTCCGGCTACTAGCTAGCTAGTGCTGTGGAAAAGGAAACACGCAGGAGTGGAGGGACAACAACACAACTCTGTCTTCATGGCTGATGCAACGTCAGGAGGTTAGAAGATTGGGAAGTTGTGCGGCACACCCGGTTGCTGGATACCCCATTCCCTCAGAGAGACAAAATCTGCCGTATTTATTTAAGGGAAACGTATCTTGGCAGGAAGTACAGACTGGCCCTCTGAGACCGAGCAGGGGTCTGTCTTGACCTCTGAACTTTGACAGCAATAGCTCTACATGAGGGCACCTTTTTGCCTGCGTGGTAGAGCGGCGCAGACAGTGAGCCAGCTTACAGAGGAAACAGCTTACCAGGGCCTTCTCTTCAAACATGGATGATTCATTATAATCGGACTGGAATTGATTCTTTTTTTTGTGTTGGATGCACTTTTTGTTATTTTTGCTTTCAGAAAAGCCATATGTTATATAGTCAATCAAGCTTCCATAGATAGACCAGACATTTGCATGTTGAGCTCATTGGATAGGTGTTGAAACACCTAATTGTTTTTGAGAAGAAAAAAATATTTTTTAACCATCTTGAGATGCAGCCCTGAGAAGCTTGTACCATGGCACTGACTTGCAACAATTCAAAGTCAATAAAGAAGCAGAATGACTGTTCTGTAACTGTAAAATAAACATTACATTCTTTACTTTTAATTCATAAAGCATCTTTCTCCCAGTTCTCCATTCAATTCCCTGTGTGCTATCATAGGGCCAGGAAAGACCTTGCCTCATTGATTGCATTGTCCTGTTTTCTCAAGCCGGATTGACCCAGTTGGTTGACAGTGTTGAGTCAGTGTATATGTGAGAAAGAGGACTAGGAACCTGTCTAAACATTAGGTCATGCACTGATAGGCTACAGTTGAAATGTCAGCATCCACACCTGGAACTACAGAATTATTAAATGGTGTGTTGCATAGAGGAATCATGCTAAACACACACATAGTTGCACAGTAATTTGGCAGATGTCTAGGATCATACTTCAAAAAGTAAACACACACATGGAAAGGCCAAAGCCATTAATTGTGTGTGTGTAGGCAAATAACTGAATAGCATGAACAGATTCTTTCCCCCTGACAACTGGGCATGCTATTGAGCAACCTAGCAAGTCATTTACCAATAGCAACATCTGATACTCAATCAATACATTCTATCCATCTCATTCTATTAAATCAAACCTTATTTCTTTTTCTGAAACAAAATCTAATTATTTTTCCTGTGTATGTGCTATTTGTAGGTGGGGGTTTTTCAGCAACCTATCAGTATTTTGACATTTTATGTTTTAATTATCAAAATAATATTTTTAAAAAATGTGTAGGCTATACAACAAAATAGTTTTGCAGACAGATTTGTCAATTGGTCCAGACAAAGATAAGTCAATTTGTGCCATTGCAACAATTCAATTATGAGAAAACAAAATACTGCCCTAAGGATTCAAACTTATTAGTGACCAGGGTTCGATTCCCAGCCAACGCAGGGCATCCTGCCTTTAACCCTAATTGCTCCAGGGTCACTGTTGATAATGGCAGACCCTGGCTGTGACCCCACTCTCCAAGGGTGTCTCGGGTAGGATATGCAAAAAAACATTTCCAATTCACACATGCATACACACGTGTTGTACATGTGTGAAATAGCCAATATGACAAATATAAGCACCCACAAAAATATTACCTTTCAAGCATTTACAATATCAAGAGCAGGAACGGCTTTATAATGACCACGGTCAAACAACCAACCACTTGACTTCCCAGAAAAAGACCCCATCATCTCTTCACACAGACAAGAAGAAAACACTAAAAACATTTCCCCTCAAAGGATATAACTCCTCACATTAAATGGGACAGTCGTGAGATATTTTTAGCTAAAAAGGGTAAACATCTGAAAACAGAAATTCTCATTCCGTGCAGAGCTGTCTATATTTGAAGTCCTATGAGGGATGCCTTGTTGTCAAGGATAATTCCTTCTAAAACATCATGCTGTTTGGGGATCTGGGAGTCGAGAATGCCAAGATACAATAGGAAACGTCATTATTCATTTAAATTATGGCTATGCATTTTTCTCTTCAAACGCATGCAGCTGCGGAAGGGTCCCAAGGTAGAGGAAAAGGACGCCTGCGTGCAGGTTGAGGTTGACCCCTGCCTGTAATGACTTGTGAAGGTATCAAAGGTTAAATAATGTTTCCACTCATTTTACCGGCGACCAATTGATCGTATAATTTCTGTTTAGGGTAGGCTACTAACACCAACAACAGAGCCATGAACATATGGCATTCAGGAATACATGGAATATGTGTTTCTCCTAGGAACTGCTCTCCTTTGAGGCGAATAATTGTTTTTCCCCAAAGACTGACTATATCATTTTACCGTATAGGTTAGAAGAAATAGGACTACATATTTCTATCCTTTTAACAAAATGTAGATGTAGCCTACATTTCAACACATGGATACACGGATTATCAAATGAGCATCGGAAAAACAATAAGCTACTTTCGATTCGAAGTTTTTATGTCTAACATTACATTTCTACAAAATAATATAATTTGAAAACATTCTTCGATAACTAAAATAACGTAAAGTAGGCCTATAAATAATTATAACATTTACATTGAAAGATCTACATGAACTCAACGATAAAAGTTCGATTACAGGGGAAATTTGAAAGCAGAGAAAGTCACGAAAAGTTTGCCTAGGCCTACTATTATGGAGTGATTCAATATAGAAACAAATGTTATAACATCTGACCAATAATACCAACAATAATGACATTATACTTATTATACACATTAGCGGGGTTTTTTGTATTTGAAAAACACATAAGTACACATTTTCCTACATCCCCATATTCCTGGTTTGTTCCTGTGTGACCTGGACAGGACGTAGCAGTCAGGAGAATTGAGGCTATCTTCGCGTGAGCTGAACCCCGGCTGGGCGTAATGACAAGTGGCCCATCAGGAAGCCGAGGACACTGAGACCCAGGACTCTTCCGTTAGGTCGACCCAGCTGTGTTTATCCTCGCAGCGCTTCGCCTTGATGTGGGGCCAGCGGTCGCCGAACCTGCGCCACTCTCCGACTGTCTGTTCGCTGGGGGCCGCCAGGTGAGGACAGAACATGGTCATGGTCATCCAACTGTCGGATAATTACCGCTTCTTTCACACAACAAAGGAATCTCACAACAATATGATTATTTATGTGACCGGTGATGCGCAGTAGGCTATATCAGACAATATTAAAAGAAATATGCGTGAGATGAGAGTTTCGACTAAATCCGAAATGACCTTTAGGCATGACAGATTGTGCGTGGCACAATAAATGCACGATTTTACGCGAGTACATTTCGGGTCGAAATTAGCCCAACTCCTAATAAATATTATCGTTGATAATGCACTCTATTGATATCAATTTAATATACGCGTAGCCTATATTCATGCCCCACTGTAAATATCCCACTACCCAACAGAAAGTAAGCCTGCTAGAGGAACGAAACAGTAGAACAAGTGTAATTAAATACTGCATGGAAAACAGCAGCCCACCAATAATGTTCATGTTTTAGGGGTTGAGTTTATGATTGGCAGTTTTTTTACAGACAAAGATACCAAAATGTAGCAGAAACTAAAACTATTTTGAAAAAAAAGGAAATGCATACAAGTTTGTCACAGTGGTTATCACCATGATGCTTGTCTTTTTTATGTTACATTTCTAAAATTAGGGCAATAGATGTTAATTCATTTTCTGCACATTCAGCTCAAGTAAACAGATTTCTAGTGACATGATTTCCAGTGTTTCCCCACTATCTAATATCATGAGTGGGTATGTGGAAAATAGCCTAACCCCAATCAGACAGAAAAATAGGACTTGATAAGAGTGAAATTGTGTGGTATTTGTGTACAGCCTAGCTATGCACATAGACTGAGGTATGAGGAGTCTCAGGATAATGAATGATAATGCAACCAGAGGCATGGTTTGACATCTGCATCAAGCCCATCTGTTGTGACAGGCCTATCAGAGCGGTGCTCACTTTATTCTACCTTTGTGTACATTTCTCCTGCCACACCCAGGTAGCTTGGCATATCTGGGGACAGATATTGAAAATAAGCCAAGGTAGACCTACTGGAGTCGTTTACCTACTGGAGTCGTTTACCTACTGGAGTCGTTTATTTTCTCAAAGCTTTTCAGCAAGCGACGGTACTACAGTTTATGTTCCATTTGCCACCACTGACAGACATTTTATGGTGAATATAAAACCCCATCATCACTAGAGAGAGAGCGAGATCCGTGATACATTCATATTAGTGTGCATGCAAGAAATAAAAACAGCTTGGCCCACAAAGCGTGGCATTTTACCTACTCTCAAGCAGAGAATGATTATTTTCTTACAATCATAGTCCTATTCATTTTCTATTTTATAAACATTCAAGATCAGTTGATCTCACGTCATCGTCAACACCCAGTAATCCAACCCACCATTAATCCGCCAAGGTCTATTCAGCCCTGTGCTGTAATAGCAGAGGCCTAAATTAAGCTCAAGACTCTTGACTGTGCAGAGAAAATATCCAGTCACAATGACCCGCTGACCCTTGCCCTCCAAGGCCATGATGGACACAGCTAAGTGATAAGTGAGGCACAGGTCAATAAATACAAATAAAAATACAAATAAAAACGAAATGTATGTCACATACACAGTTTACAGCAGGTATAAAGGTGCTAGCTCCCTCAACAATGCAGAACATGAATCAATAATAACAATGAAAAGAGTCAAGTGAAAAATAACAAGTAGAAGAAGTGATAGAAGAAGTAGTATGCATAGTAATAATGGACTGGATTTACAAATATAAAATGGGCAGTGGAATCAATAGTATATAATAGAACAGCAGTGTTGACTCTGTGTGTACGAGTTCTGAGTGTGTGTGTGTGTGCTTGTGTGTGTATGTGTGTGGGTGTGTGTACAAGTAAGTTTGAGTGTAAGGGTTAGATGTGTGGGTAGTCAGTGCAAATCATTTCTAAGGTGTTATTGTGCGTCCGGCCATCAGCCCTGTTGTGGGGTCCTCTCCTCTCTCCATTTATTGACTTCCTAAATAATCTATTATGAGGTGATTTACGACGGCCCCCTCCCCTCCTCCCTCCCTTAGCTTGTGGGTCGCTCCTCCATTCAACACACATCTGCAGCAATGAAGCAGCATTTGATTTATCAGAGAATGGACGGAAGCCGCCCCATGCCACTTCTGTTGTTTGTTCAAAGTCTAGAGGAGAAGTAGGAAGCTATTAGAGATTGAAGAAGTCGCAGCAGAGGTCACAGACAAAGGTATGATGAGAGAAGTCGCGGTAGAGGTCACGAACAAAGGTACGGAGAGAGAAGTCAGAGCAGAGTGGAGGGAAGACAAGGACTGAGCACGCCACGGGGGAGTTAGTTTCATGTAATGAACGGGTTGCTCTTTCCTCTTACTTGGAAAAGAGGAATAGCTTGCTGCTATTATGAACGTCTGGAGCCTTTGATTTCTCTGGCCTTTTCCTGTAGTCTGACGAGCTACTCCTGTCTAGGTCATCCCAGGAGAGGGGGCTTTATGAAGCAGAGTGTCTGTGTGAACGTCTATTTGAAGTCCTAACGGTGTCTGCAGCACGGCCATGTAACACGTGAGATCCCATGCTGCTCATTGACTCACTGGGATATTATTAGACACCATTTAAACCCGGTAATAAAACAAGACTTCTCTGTTTTTTCTGATCGTTTGACAGTAAGTATGACGGCTTCTCAATTACCCTGTCCAAGGAGGACTAGTTTAGATTCTACGGTGCAGTGATACATAATGCTTTGTGGATGTACAGAAAAATATATATTTATTAGGCCTACCAGGAAATAGAACAGGAAAAAAGCATAGCGTTTACTTACATACATTTTTTTTCTAAATATTTGAGTTTGACACACCAATAATTTCCCCTATAGACAGGCAACATACTACATTTACAAAGAGAAACAGATAGACATTTAAGACCAAACTGAAAATAAAAGTCTAACCTCTAACTTTAGTCCATATCCCGAAGGTCCCTATTGTTGAGGGCCAATTGTTCAGTGGCTCTACTTCACAAACAGCTTTGTCTCCTCTGTCCCAGTTCTGTGGTTAACCCTGTTTGACTGCTAGAACCACAACACTGGATTACACAGCACTTCATGTGCGATTTATACCTTCAAATTCAAGTCCGCTCAAGCAAATCTCCTAACAGATTAGCAAACACATTATAAAACAGTTGGATTTGACTAAATAATGTGTTAAAATTCCTCAAGTTGAGTCTCAATGAATTGTAAGCAGAAGAACTAACCTGCCATCTTGAGTTATTTACAGCTTTTGTTGGAAGCACAAAGACCTCATCCTGACCTGATGCATCTTGGCCATGTAGAAATAAACTATTGGAGAGGGGAAATCTCTAGAGGTGGTACTTCCAAGAAGGTAAGGCCATGATCGGAAATGTCTTCACACTCCGAGCCAGAAGATCCTGCCCAGTAATCCACACAATCCACCTGGAGTAAGTACAGTACTTTAGTGTCTCAGGGAGAGTTGGCATATGCAAAAAAAAACATTTCCAATTCCCACATTGGTATTAATACATACACGTACAAGTGTGAAATAGGACAAATATAAGCACCCACCAAATTATGAAATTATTATTATTTCAGATACAGACTGGGGAGAGTATAAGGTGTCTTAATTGTAAAACAGTTGGCATGATTACTGAGGAGAGGACTCACTACACTCATAGAAAAAAAGGGTTCTTCGGCTGTCCCCATAAGATAACCCTTTGAAAAACCCTTTTCGGTTCCAGTTAGAATCCTTTTGGTTCCACGTAGAAACCTTTTGGGTTCCATGTAGAACCCTTTCCACAGAGGGTTCTACATGGAACTCAAAATAACCCTTTTGGAACCCTTTTTTCTAAGCGTGTACTATGAGACATACAGTACATAGAGTTAGTCACAGAGTTGGGGTTCCCACAGAATACACAGAGCCCAGTGGTTCACCCAATGTCTGAATCTGAGTTCTGGTTTATTATGGACCAGATGCTGATGCCTTGGTCCTTGGAGTCCTGATGGTCTGAGAAGGGCCAGGCTGAGCACCATGTCTGAGTGGTGCTGGAGCACAGCCAGAGACCGGAGCTTCATCCAGCCAAACGCATGGACACGGAGGTCCCAGACGGCCGACACCACAATCTTACTGTCCCCCGGATACACAGCTGGGAGATCCCAGGATTCACCAGGGCTACAAGGTTGAACAGCAAAGGCCACAAAGAGAGCAAGCAAGGAAGAGCGGCCATAAGAATTATTCATAAACCATACACTCTCAGAGAGTCTTATTCACTAGCACACGCACGCACGCACGCACGCACGCACGCACACACACACACACACTGGTCAACACAAGGAAAGCACAGCAATGCACTCCAATGTGGGTATTACATTGTAGGCTGGCTGCTAAAGGTAATGGGTCAGGAATTTACAGTCTCTAAATAACATGAATGGTGTTTCTTTAAGAACCTCTGATGAATTACATGTGCATTGAAAGGTCTGGTCAACAGCAGAAGAGACCGAGAAATGCACAGTTGTAACAGCTGCCTGGTCCAGATTACTCTCCGCTCCATTCTTTGAATTCATCTCTGTAAAGGGGCAACATTGTGACACATTATAACGGATGGCACTTAGATCACTATCTATGTGCCTACTGCCTCTGACATTCCAAGAGGGGGAACGTACGTGCTCTTCCTAGTTCTTCGACTACACAGCGTAACACTGGTGTGTTTGGATGGGACATCCACATCTGGCACTGGAAGAAGGAATCAAACTGGACAGCGTAAAATTGACTTCATAAGCTGTGTCCTCGTAGACTAATGGCCTCGTGCAGGACAAGACGTGCCCCTGTTCCGTACGGGAAAATCAAGAGGCGTTCAGTGCAGCATGTGGAAGATATAAGCCAGGTACTCCCAGTCCCAACTCTAGTGAATAGAGTGGAATGCAACAAGGAAAGACTACAGAGGAGGAATGTCATTGATCAAAACACAACCAGCGAACATGCATACAAAATACAAAAATAACCTTTGATAATTTGGCGGATTAATCCAAGTTCTCACTAGACTTTAGCTCACGCTAATACTAACTAACTTATTGTCATGGTGTCAACGGTGTGAAAAACAGCGTAGCCTGACGAGACTTACTACTCCATGTACAAAACCAACCATCCAACAAAGTGAGGCTGGGTGAGGGGTGATAGATGGATCATGGAAGCCCATTATTACCTCAAGAAGTTGGTATGCCTGAACTCCTCTCCATCTGGTTGTCATTACAGGCCTGATAATGATAGGTTAAACTGTCTATTTTTGTTTGTTTTGCTTCCCATAGTTTGTGTCAAGAAAATGTATTTATTATATTAAGGGGTCAGTTGTAAGTAGTAGTCCTAAATGGTTGGTCCAAAAAGTAAGTAAGTGTCCATCCACTGTTAGGTTGTAATCCTAATTATTTTCCCTATACTTTCTCCAATCTGAGAAATACTGCAGAGAAAATGTCTGTAGGGCTGTCCTCTAGCAGAACCTTTTCTAGTCTAGATGGTTCTGTCTCTCACATATCCCTCCCTCATCCCTCTCTCCCTCCCTTGGTCCTACATCAGGCACTTCCTCCAGTGAGAGTAGTGATCTTCTAGCAGTGTCATTAGCCTCAGCTCTGTCAGAAATAAACTCCATTAGCTCAATCCTGGGATTCGAATAGGGCCTCCATCCTTACACCCCCTACTCTCCTCCTCCTCCTCTCCTCTCTATACTATAAAATTGTCATCATCATGACAATCAATCTTTTGGCCTCATTTTTCTGTTTGAGCATTCCTTCCTGGCTTGGGTACACACACACCTGGCCTGCTGTCTAAATGCCACTGATCCCAGCAGTCAGTCACGACTAGGCTACCTCCTGCTCTGCTTTGTTCTTTTCTACACCTGGGCCTTCCCAACAGCCTTTCCTTTCCCTGGGTTAAAGGGTCTGGTCCTATAATAACTTACACGTCGAGATCCTGTTCTTGGCAATGCGGACAGATGAGACAGACATTCAAAAGGAGTGTCTGCTGTGCTCCTCGGCGCAGCTCGCTCAGGAGGACCAGCTCTTGGCATGGAGCTCTGAGTTTCACGCTGATCTATTGAAACGTCCCATCATCACACCGTTCCGTGTGGGGAAGGGAGTTTTTTTTTCTGAAAAGGTATTTCTGACACCCCACCCAGGTCTGAATCACACTGTGGGCGTTGGTCGGTAAAGGAGATTACAGCCTGTTGTCACCTGGCTGGGCTATCAGGGTGTCAGGGGCCACGTCTCAGAGACAGGAGAAGCGATGGACGTGACAAACAGACAGACAGGTAAGAGCTACAAATGTACCTGCCCCTTCAAAACCTTTAAAAAAAACACGAAATATAATATTTTTTGACACTGGACGGTTTGGCCATTGCTCAGATGAAATGTGAGAGAAGGGATTCAAGTCATCCGTCCATAAGTCCATCTCCCCCATCTTAGGCATGGGTCTGTAATGACCTGACCTATGCTCCCTGTCAGCTGATAGATGTAGGCCTCACTAGTATTCCTGGTACACAGGAGCAGACCTGGGTTCAAATACTATTTGAAATAGTTTGAATGTTTGCTTTAGCCTGCCTGGAATGCCAAGCGGAATTCACACTTTTGGGAGTTTTCTATTGGTTCCAATTGTTCTTGCAAAGGACAAGCTCACTCAAGCACAGCTAAAGTATGTGAAATGACTTACACTATGCAGGTATGTGTTGGGGATGCTTGGCATTCTGGGGGCTGGGGTAGAGATGGGGCTGGGGCTGAGGTTAGAGATGGTTATGATTGAGTGATGTGGAGCTCCACCTGTGAGAGCTGTCATCATGTCTCAACCAGCATTGTCTCACAGAGTCAGCCATAACTGACTTAGACTAGAGGCCTTCATGGGTCCAAAAAGTTGGACCCATTCCAAAATGGATCCGTGGCTTTCCCACCCGACCTGATATGCATCAATTAATTTAAAAGAAATCAGAGACATATTCCGAATGGACCCGAGAACATTCAGACCCATTCTGAAAAGGCCTGTGGAAAAACAGACCCAACAGACCTGTATCGGTTCGGATCCGAGAGACGAAAGAGAGAAAGAAAACTCAGACTGGGCGCTGCCAGCGCCATCAATGAACTAGTGATATTGGACAATTGATCCACAGTTACTTACATGTCCTTAAAAATAGCCTAGGACTCATTTTTAAAAAAACTACTTGTTTTGTTTCGATGTGTAGCATTAAAAAAACTTCATAGCCTATTGTTTTATTGGTTTTTACATTCTTAAAACAATAATTGTCCAACTCACGATTCAGCTGTCAGAGATTTGAGCTTTAAATCAACCAGGGCATTGCAACAAGCCATAAGCCTAGGCATCCCCTGTATATTAATATTAAAAATATATACACTACCGTTCAAAAGTTTGAGGTCACTTAAACCAGCATGCCGACTCAGGCCAGCATGCCGGAGTCGCCTCTTCACTGTTGACGTTGAGACTGGTGTTTTGTGGGTACTATTTAATGAAGCTGCCAGTTGAGGACTTGTGAAGCGTCTGTTTCTCAAACTAGACACTCTAATGTACTTGTCCTCTTGCTCAGTTGTGCACCGGGGCCTCCCACTCTTCTTTCTATTCTGGTTAGAGCCAGTTTGCGCTGTTCTGTGAAGGGAGTAGTACACAGCATTGTACGAGATCTTCAGTTTCTTGACAATTTATCGCATGGAATAGCCTTCATTTCTCAGAACAAGAATAGACTGATGAGTTTCAGAAGAAAGTTCTTTGCTTCTGGCCATTTTGAGCCTGTAATTGAACCCACAAATGCTGATGCTCCAGATACTCAACTAGTCTAAAGAAAGCCAGTTTTATTGCTTCTTTACAACAGTTTTCAGCTGTGCTAACATAATTGCAAAAGGGTTTTCTAATAATAAATTAGCCTTTTAAAATGATAAACTTGGATTAGCTAACACAACGTGCCATTGGAACACAGGAGTGATGGTTGCTGATAATGGGCCTCTGTACGCCGACGTAGATATTCCATAAAAATCTGCCGTTTCCAGCTACAATAGTCATTTACAACATTAACAATGTCGACACAGTATTTCTAATCAATTTGATGTCATTCTAATGGACAACAAATGTGCTTTTCTTTCAAAAACAAGGACATTTCTAAGTGACCCCAAACTTTTGAACTGTTGTGTATATAAAGGAAGAGAAGCTTAGGCCTACCCCTAGAGAGGCCGAGAGAAATATAGAGATATGCCGGCGCCATGTTCCTGACACTAACATGCATTCTTTATCCTTTTCAGATAGGCTATTATACAGATAGGCATACAGAAGGAGGCTAATTCAAAATTTTGTTGTCAGAATACCTTTTATAAAGATAAGCATTATATTGTTAGATTATAGGAGTAACTCTGGTAGGCCTAAAACATTCTTCCTCACCTCAACTGTCGGACAGAGTTGGAGTGCTGGTGCGCTCTGCCTTAATAGGCCTGCATACCACACCAAACCCTCACAAAAGTTTCTTAACTTTATTAGGGTAATATCAAAAGTATGTGAAGTCATTGTTTATAGGGATAATATGAACAGGTTAAAATATTGCGTTTAAATAGTTTTTCTCTTTTCATGTTTTTTTTTAAAATTTACTTTTTAAATGTAACATTTATTTAAATAGGCAAGTCAGTTAAGAACAAATTCTTATTTACAATGATAGCCTACCAGGGGCAGAACGACAGATTTTTACCTGGTCAGCTCGGGGATTCAATCCAGCAACCTTTCGGTTACTGGCCCAACGCTCTAACCACTAGGCTACCTGCCGCCCCAGTGTGAGCAGCCATATAAGCCTACCAGTAATTCTATTATATAGCGGGAAACACAACACTACAGTTGGAACTTAATTTGGCCAAAGAAAATGGCTCAACAGAATGAAGCAAACCACTTGTTCCATATTTAAACTTAACTGGTTTAAACCTTCACAAAAGTTTTGAACAGGCTAGGCCTATAGTTTAGCAATTTCCAACAAAGGCGAATTCCTACCATAAGCCTACCCAAAAAATGACAGCAATAGGCTAATGATATTTACTTTACACCAGGCCTAGTTTTAACCTATCTTAAACTAAATACGGAGCACAAAATTCAAAACTTAGTTTAGCCAATATTTAAAGAACTGGTTTAGATTGAAATAGAATTTTCATTTGTCACATGCACCGAATACGGGTGTAGACTTTGCCGTGAATTAGTAACGCAAGGAAAAAAATGAAATACACAAGAATGGAGCAAAAGGAACACCTATGTGAGCATGCTATTCATTGACTACAGCTCAGAGTTCAACACCATAATGCCCACAAAGCTCATCACTAAGCTAAGGACCCTGGGACTAAACACCTCCCTCTGCAACTGGATCCTGGACTTCCTGACAAGCCAACCCCCAGGTGGTAAGGGTAGGTAACAACACATCTGCCATGCTGATCCTCAACACAGGGGCCCCTCAGGGGTGCGTGCTCAGTCCCCTCCTGTACTCCCTGTTCACCCAAGACTAAATGGCCAAGCACGACTCCAACACCATCATTAAGTTTGCCGACGACACAACAGTGGTAGGCCTGATCACGGACAACGATGAGACAGCCTATAGGGAGGAAGTCAGAGACCTGGCAGAGTGGTGCCAGGATAACAACCTCTCCCTCAACGTGATCAAGACAAAGGAGATGATTGTGGACTACAGGAAAAGGAGGACCGAGCACGCCCCCATTCTCAACCAAGGGGCTATAGTGGAGCAGGTTGAGAGCTTCAAGTTCCTTGGTGTCCACATCACCATCAAACTATCATGGTCCAAGCACACCAAGACAGTAGTGAAGAGGGCGTGACAATGCTTCTTCCCCCTCGGGAGACTGAAAAGATTTTGCATGGGTCCTTAGATCCTCAAAAAGTTCTACAACTGCACCATCGAGATCATCCTGACAGGTTGCATCATCGCCTGGTATGGCAACTGCACAGTCTCCGACCGCAAAGCAATACAAAGGGTAGTGCGTACATCCCAGTACATCACTGGGGCCAAGCTCCCTACCATCCAGGACCTCTATACCAGACGATGTCAGAGGAAGGCCCAAGAAATTGCCAGGGACCTCCAGCCACCCTAGTCATAGACTGTTCTCTCTGGTACCACACAGCAAGTGGTACCGGAGCGCCATGTCTAGGTCAAAAAGGCTTCTTATATCAGCTCCACCCCCAAGCCATAAGACTCCTGAACAGTTAATGAAATGGCTACCCAGACTGTTTGCATTGTCCCCACCCCCCTATTTTTAAGCTGCTGCTACTCTGTTTATTATCCATGCATAGTCACTTTAACTCTACCTACATGTACATATTACCTAAATTACCTCGACTAACCGGTGCCCCTGCACATTGACTCTGTACCGGAATCCCCTGTATATAACCTCGCTACTGTTATTTTATTGTTGCTCCTTAATTATTTGTTCTATATATTTATTTTCTTTCTTAAACGGCATTGTTGGTTAAGGGCTTGTAAGTAAGCATTTCACTGTAAGGTCTACACCTGTTGTATTCGGCGCATGTGACAAATACAATTTGATTTGCTATACAGTCAGAACCAGATCAATGTGCAGAGGTATTTGAGAGGTATAAGGTATTTGAGGTAGATATGTACATGAAGGCAGGGTAAAGTGACTAGGCATCAGGATAGATAATAATAAGAGTAAAATAAAGAACAGAGTAGCAGCAAATGATGAGTGTAAAAGTGTGTGAGTGTGTGTAATGTGTATGTATGTGTGTTTGTGTTGTGTCTGTCTCTCTCTGTCCACTTCTCTCTACCTCTCCATCTGTCTATCTATCTATATCTGACTGGAGGAACCCGTCTCTCTGTGTCTGTCAGTAGCGAGCCACAACCTTTGGCTCACTGCAAAATCCATATCTATGACACTCGTTCAAAACACACACTTACCAATATCCTCACAAATATGTAACTTACAAAAAAGTTCAAAGATTGTTCATTCCTAAGTCATAGATATGAAGGTTACCAAAGCTCAGCTCAGCCAAAGATAATGGCCCTCTAGAAGCCATGTGTAATAAATTAAGTTCCATTCCAGAGTGTATCTGTCCTTATCTGAGGTTGATAAGCCCATTTCACAGCCCTTCACCTCTACTGAGGAGCAGAGCAGAACTACCATCAGGACAGGACCCCAGTGTGTTCTGTCAAACTCAGTTTCCCCTCCACCTCAGAGTCAACTCCTTCCCTTCCCCAGCTCGGCCTGTTCCACTGCCATGGGTGGTGTGGGGGTGATTCCACTGCCCTGGTTGTGTGGGGGTGATTCCACTGCACTGGGTGGTGTCGGGGTGATTCCACTGCACTGGGTGGTGTCGGGGTGATTCCACTGTTCTGAGTGGTGTCGGAGTGATTCCACTGTTCTGAGTGGTGTGGGGGTGATTCCACTGTTCTGAGTGGTGTCGGGGTGATTCCACTGCACTGGGTGGTGTGGGGGTGATTCCACTGTTCTGAGTGGTGTGGGGGTGATTCCACTGTTCTGAGTGGTGTGGGGGTGTTTCCACTGCACTGGGTGGTGTCGGGGTGATTCCACTGTTCTGAGTGGTGTGGGGGTGATTC
Organism: Salmo salar; assembly: GCF_965601325.2. Lineage (NCBI taxonomy): Eukaryota > Metazoa > Chordata > Actinopteri > Salmoniformes > Salmonidae > Salmo > Salmo salar. The sequence goes on along the minus strand of NC_138310.1, from coordinate 33,431,242 downwards.
CACTGCACTGGGTGGTGTCGGGGTGATTCCACTGTTCTGAGTGGTGTCGGGGTGATTCCACTGTTCTGAGTGGTGTCGGGGTGATTCCACTGTTCTGAGTGGTGTGGGGGTAGTTCCACTGTTTTGGGTGGTGTTCGGGTGGTTCCACTGCTCTGGGTGGTGTCGGGGTGGTTCCACTGCTCTGGGTGGTGTTTGGGTGGTTCCACTGCACTGGGTGGTGTGGGGGTGATTCCACTGATCTGAGTGGTGAGGGGGTGATTCCACTGATCTGAGTGGTGTGGGGGTGATTCCACTGTTCTGAGTGGTGTGGGGGTGTTTCCACTGCACTGGGTGGTGTCGGGGTGATTCCACTGTTCTGAGTGGTGTGGGGGTGATTCCACTGCACTGGGTGGTGTCGGGGTGATTCCACTGTTCTGAGTGGTGTCGGGGTGATTCCACTGTTCTGAGTGGTGTCGGGGTGATTCCACTGTTCTGAGTGGTGTGGGGGTAGTTCCACTGTTTTGGGTGGTGTTCGGGTGGTTCCACTGCTCTGGGTGGTGTCGGGGTGGTTCCACTGCTCTGGGTGGTGTTTGGGTGGTTCCACTGCACTGGGTGGTGTGGGGGTGATTCCACTGATCTGAGTGGTGAGGGGGTGATTCCACTGATCTGAGTGGTGTGGGGGTGATTCCACTGTTCTGAGTGGTGTGGGGGTGTTTCCACTGCACTGGGTGGTGTCGGGGTGATTCCACTGTTCTGAGTGGTGTGGGGGTGATTCCACTGCACTGGGTGGTGTCGGGGTGATTCCACTGTTCTGAGTGGTGTGGGGGTGATTCCACTGTTTTGAGTGGTGTGGGGGTAGTTCCACTGCTCTGGGTGGTGTTCGGGTGGTTCCACTGCTCTGGGTGGTGTTTGGGTGATTCCACTGCACTGGGTGGTGTGGGGATGATTCCACTCCTCTGGGTGGTGTGGAGTGATTCCACTGCAATGGGTGGTGTAGAGTGATTCCACTGCAATGGGTGGTGTGGGGGTGATTCCACCGCACTGGGTGGTTTGGGGTGATTTGTGGACTGGGGTCCTATGGCACTTACAGCTCCTCAGCCTTTATTGTAGCCTCCCACTGTGAACGACTGTTCCTTTATTGTAGCCTCCCACTGTGAACGACTGTTCCTTTATTGTAGCCTCCCACTGTGAACGACTGTTCCTTTATTGTAGCCTCCCACTGTGAACGACTGCTCCTTTATTGTAGCCTCCCACTGTGAACGACTGCTCCTTTATTGTAGCCTCCCACTATGAACGACTGCTCCTTTATTGTAGCCTCCCACTGTGAACGACTGCTCCTTTATTGTAGCCTCCCACTGTGAACGACTGCTCCTTTATTGTAGCCTCCCACTATGAACGACTGCTCCTTTATTGTAGCCTCCCACTGTGAACGACTGCTCCTTTATTGTAGCCTCCCACTGTGAACGACTGTTCCTTTATTGTAGCCTCCCACTGTGAACGACTGTTCCTTTATTGCATATGTGTTTTCTGTTTGGTTAACGGCCTCCAAGTTTTTATATTTTTTATTACCTCCTGCGGGTCGTTCATCAGACAAGACAGAGCCCCAAGCAGAGCAGTCACCCGGAAGGCAGACACCCCAGCCCTTGGCCTCGCTATACTGCCGTCCACACAAAAATACTTTTGTGGGAGAAATGGAGATGGCTGTCTGGGCGTCACACTGCACTGCACTTCAGGATCATTTAAAAACCCTGGTTGGATCCTTTCCCCCAGCTCACTTTTTAAAATATTCTCCAGAATTACATATTAAATCAATATTTTGCGCTTCTACAAAATAAACCGAATAACCAGAGCTCATATTTTCAGTATATTGAATCAAACCCTTTCTAGTGTTATTGTAGACGCATTTGCAGCAAAAAAAACGGAGTGTTTGCAAATATTTCTAATTCAAGCGTTCATTTGTAAAAAAGGCCTGGAAAGAATAACACCCCTCCACAGTACAGGAGTGTAGTATATCAAGTCTCAGGTTCCCCTCTACCCTGATTCATGGAGTAGACGTCAAATATTGGGCCGTTTCTTTCGCTCATGAAATCAACAGAAAACATAGCGTCAAATGAGGTGTTGCGGCTCAGATGCGCTCGGTTGTTACGTAAGATAATATATGGCAAAAGAGTGATGAGATGTTCTTTTTTTCAGCGTCACTAAAGCAGCTAGACTACAGCATTAGGACGGTTCTGGTCTGAGAAGGACTGAGGACACGTGTGTCTGTGTGTTCGTGTGTGTGAGAAAGAGTGTATGAGAGAGTATGTATGTGAGAAAGGTGCGTATGCGTGCTTGTATGTGCGTGCTTGTATGTGCGTGGCAGTGACACCCCAGCACAGGGACTGGCCCTGCAATGCTGATTTATGACCCAGAGCCCTGCAGAGACGCATCCTCTGGATAGTATGTTTTCCCACTGAGAGAAGAGAGCCAGGGAGAGCCTGGAGAGAGCAGACCTACCTGGGTTCAAATACTATTTAAACAAATTTTAAATACTGTATATGTGATTGATTGGGCTTACCTGCTTAGATGGAACCAACAGAAAAGCCTCAAAAGTGCATACCCCGCCCACCTGGAACTCCAGGCAGGGTAGAGCAAACGCTCAAAGTCTTTGAAAGATTTAAAATATTATTTGAACCCAGGTCTGGGAGAGAGAAGAGAGTTTGCGAAGAACCTGTGGAGAGTGCTCACCCTCACTGACCTGGAGTCTGTGCTGTCTGTCAAGCGTCCAGGAGGAGAGGCCCTCCTCTGAGGAGCCAGAGACAGCACTCTGCCTGGCGGGGTCAAAGTCCAGACACATGACGGGCTCATGGTGGACAGCTGCATGGCTCAGCACGTCCCACAGCGCCAGGTAGCAGGGGGGGTTGAGGAGAAAGGCAAGAGAGAGACAGGAAGGGAGAGAAAGGGGGAGAGAAAGGGAGAGACAGGAGAGAGAGAAGGAGCAACGGACAAATCGCATATGAGAAAATGAGAGGAGAAGGAGGGGGGAGAAAAAGGGAATAGGAAGAGAGAGGGAGAGATATGTTACTACAGAAGCCACAGGGCTGTGCAGAAGGAGCAGGGGTTATCTGTATGAGAGCACACTGACACTGTGGGACCATTACTCTCCCACTGGCCTGGCAGACAGACTATTACAGTGCTCGTCACTTTACTCCTCATCTGTATCCCTCCCTGTAGGAACAGACCTGCTGCTGCTGCATATAGACCCTCACCAGGGTCTTGACCTGACTGCAGTTCGGTGTCTTAACTGACTTCAGTGGGCATCTACTCACCTTCGATGGCCACTGGCACGCTGGAGAAGTGCGCTCTTCATGGATGAATCCTGGTTTCAACTGTACCGGGCAGATGGCAGACAGCGTGAAGGCATCGTATGGGCGAGCGGTTTGCTGATGTCAATGTTGTGAACAGAGTGCCCCATGGGGGCGAGATCCTGAGGCCCATTGTTGTGCCATTAATCCGCCGCCATCACCTCATGTTTCAGCATGATGATGCACGGCCCCATGTCACAAGGATCTGTACACAATTCCTGGATGTTGAAAATGTCCCAGATCATGGCCTGCATTCTGACCAGACATGTCACCTATTGAGCATGTTTGGGATGCTCTGGATCGACGTGTACAACAGCATGTTGTAGTTCCCGCCAATATCCAGTAACTTCACACAGCCATTGAAGAGGAGTGGGATAAGATTCCACAGGCCACAATCAACAGCCTGATCAACTCTGTGCAAAGGAGATGTGTCGTGCTGCATGAGGCAAATGGTGGTCACACCAGATACCGACTGGTTTTCTGATCCACGCCCCTACTTTTTTTTAAAGGTATCTTTCAATTGACTGATTTCCTTATATAAACCATAACTCAGAAAAGTCTCTTTCTTTTTTTCAGTGTATATTTTTTTTATAAAAATGAATTAAAAATGAAAAGCTGAAATGTCTTGAGTCAATAAGTATTCAACCCCTTTGTTATGGCAAGCCTAAATAAGTTCAGGAGGAAAAAAATGTAATGACAACCTCATCTCTGTATCCCACATATACAATTATTTATCTGTAAGGTCCCTCAGTCGAGCAGTGAATTTCAAAAAGAGTTAAACAATAAAGACCAGAGAGGTTTTCCAATGCCCGTAAAGAAAGGCACCGATTGATAGATGGCAAAAAAAATGAAAAAGCAGACATTGAATTTCTATTTGAGCATGGTGAAGTTATTAATTACACCCAGTCACTACAAAGACACAGGCATCCTTCCTAACTCCTTCCTAAGTTGCCGGAGAAGAAGGAAACCGCTCAGGGATTTCACCATGAGGCCAATGGTGACTTTAAAACAGTTTAATGGCTGTGATAGGAGAAAACTGAAGATGGATCAACAACATTGTAGTTATTCCACAAGACTAACCTAAATGACAGAGTGAAAAGAAGGAAGCCTGTACAGAATAAAAATATTCTAAAACATGCATCCTGTTTGCATTGAGGCACTAAAGTAAAACAGCAAACAATGTGTCAAAGAAATTAACTTTATGTCCTGAATACAAAGCATTATGCTTGGGGCACATCCAACACATCACATCACTGAGTACCACTCTTCATATTTTCAAGCATCTTGGTGTCTGTATCATGCTACGGGTATGCTTGTCATCTGAAATTGTTTTAGGATAAAAAGAAACGGAATAAAGCACAGTCAAAATCCTAGAGGAAAACCTGGTTCTGTCTGCTTTACAACAGACACTGGGAGATTAATTCATCTTTCAGCAGGACAATAACCTAAAACACAAGGCCAAATATACACTGGAGTTGCTTACCAAGACCGACACTTTGTCATTATGGGGTATTGTGTGTAGATAGGTGCGATTTTTAATTTATTTAATCCATTTTGAATTCAGGCTGTAACACAACAACATGTGGAATAAGTCAAGGGGTATGAATACAGTATGAAGAGAAATTACATATCCAACCCAATTACCTTGTACCCCTGCACATCGACTTGGTACTGGTACCTCGTGTTTATAGCCAAGTTATTAATACTAATTGTGTATTTATTTCTCATGTTATTATTTTTCTATTATTTCATTTTCTTTCTCTCTGCATTGTTGGGAAGGGCCAGTAAGTAAGTATTTCACTGTTAGTCCACACCTGTTGTTTACGAAGCATGTGACAAATAACATTTTATTTGATTTCACAGACATTCTCAATACACTGAGTGTACAAAACATTAGGAACACCTTCCTAATATTGAGTTGAAGGCCCCTTTGCCCTCAGAACAGCCTCAATTCGTCAGGGCATGGACTACAAGGTGTTGAAAGCGTTCCACAGGAATGCTGGCCCATGTTGACTTTAATGCTTCCCACAGTTGTTTCAACTTGGCTGGATGTCCTTTGGGTGCTGGACCATTCTTGATACACACGGGAAACTGTTGAGCGTGAAAAACCCAGCAGCGTTGCAGTTTTTGACACACTCAAACCGGGGTGCCTGGCACTTACTACCGTACCCCGTTCAAAGGCAGTTAAATCTTTTGTCTTGCCCATTCACTCTCTGAATGGCACACATACACAATCCATGTCTCAATTGTCTCATCTACACTGATTGAAGTGGATTTATCAAGTGACATCAACAAGGGATCATAGCTTTCACCTCTACAGGGGAGGAGGAGAGCTCTTCTCCCCTGCTCTCCTTCTATCCTCCCCTCCTCTCCCTTTCCCTCTCCTACCCTTCCCACAGGCCCACCATTTATCTTTCTCGGCAAGTAAAGGCACAGTTCCCTCAGTCTGCAAGGCCTACCCCTTTATGCACCTCCACCTGATGTATGCAAATCATGGATACAACAACCTATCATTATGTCTTCAGGGTAGTCAAGTGGAAAGAAAAATAGAATGCTGGCAGATATGGCAACCCAACAAGTTTAGAGGGAGGGTATCTCCATAACCATAACAAAATCTTCAAATAGCATCTATGCTGCTTCTTGTATTGTTTGTACTCTTCTTTGAACCCATCTAGAGGCAGCGCATACCATCAGGCCCCGAGCGATAGTGTGCCCTGCATAGAGGAGAGACACTTTTTCCACATGTGTAAGGGGCCAAGAGAGACAAAGACACTTTTTCCCTCCTCCCCAAGTCCTCTTCTCACTTAAACGTATATTTCTCTTTTCAAGCCTTAAACAAATTATAGACAGATCCGTGTATTCCTTATAAACACATTACTAATAAACAATATTATGAGATTTATGAAAACAAATAAAAACAAGTGAAAGTCAGCGTTTTTCCTGCCTGCTGGCTGGGCTGTCTCGGTTGCTAAGCGTTACCTCCTGCTGCCCCTCAGCCCTTGCACTTCACGTTAAGTGTAGGAGCTCCTTGATTGATGATGTCACAGGGCGAAGGTCAGGGAACCCTGGGTAGATACCTAATTCATTATATCCTCTGTTGCCCCTCTAAAAGAGGGCTCTCTGCTGAAGTAGGGCTGATGCTTGAAGAAAAGATTCATCAATATAAAGCACAGCTGGCAAGATAGATGAACACTGAACGGTGTACCCAGAGAGAATGAGAAGAAAAGTGGGACTGTTATTCCCCATTCAACCCCATCTCCTAGGCTGTGTCCCAAATGGCACCCTATTCCCTATATAGTGCTATAGTGCACTACTTTTGACCAGGTCAGTGCACTATACATTGGGTGCAATTTGTGACGCGGCCATTGTTACCTCTTAGTCTTCTGTACAGACCTAGCCTGGCCTCTTTCAGCGCTCTTAAGCTTTGCCTCACTGAGTAGAGGGTCAGACTTGACCAGAAGAAGGGATCTTGGGATTTTGAATGTGTTCTTCTAATAACCAATGCAGGTCACACATGTTCTACCAATCTACTGTATGGCATGTGTATAAGCACACCATACTCAACATGCTCATCAACAATCAGTCCCAGGACTCACATGGCCAACACTACAGTATGTCCCAACCCAGTGGTGGGAGGGAGGGAGGGAGGGAGGGGGAGAGCGAGAGCGAGAGCGAGAGAGAGACCATAATAGAGACACATATTTCCCTCAGATTACAGACCCACAAAGAATTTGAAAACAAATCCAATTTTGATAAACTCCCATATCTATTGGGTGAAATACCGCAGTGTGCATCACAGCAGCAAGATCTGTGACCTGTTGCCTCAAGAAAAGGGCAACTAGTGAAGAACAAACACCATTGTAAAAACAACCCATATTTATTTGTATTTATTTTCCCTTTTGTACTTTAACTATTTCTACATCATTATCTACATTACAACATCATCTACATTATTACTGTATATAGCCATAATATGACATTTGAAATGTCTTTATTCCTTTGAACTTTTGTGAGTGTAATGTTAACTGTTTATTTCTGATTGTTTATTTCACTTTTGTTTATTATCTATTTCACTTGCTTTGGCAATGTAAACATATGTTTCCCATGCCAATAAAGCCCTTTGAATGAAATGTATTTGAATTGAGAGAGAGAGAGAGGGAGAAAAGGAGAGAGCGAGAAAGAGAGAAGGAGAAGGAGAGAGAGGGAGAGAGAGAGGGAGAGGCACAGTGAAGTGACTGATCAGGGAAAAGGAAAGGTGGGCACCACACCGCATCAACACATACGGAACCAATCCCATCCCGATTCTCGTCTATCCATCCAGTCCCTCTGCAGAGCGCCATGACATCATGGCTCTGGGGCGATGAGCTGAGAGTGATGGATATCTGTATAGGAACATTTCCTTCTGGCCCGCAGCCTCTGTTCATGTTAAAAGCCTTGCACATCATACATCACCGTCTACCGGCATCCCTCCCTGAGCCCACATCTCACATCTCCCCTCCTCTCTGCTCCGGACAACATATGGAGACACTTTCTCCTTCTGCTTCTCTACCACTTGACGGCCTCATAGCAAATCAGATTGCAGATTGAGCTTGTTTACCTTCCAGACCTTATTCTGCATGCTTACTTTAGAGAAGGCTGGGGAGGGGAGAGGGGGAAGAAACGCAGACCGAAAACCTAAAATAGGGGAGGCCTAAACCAAAAGAAAGTGCTACTTAATATGGCATTTAACCTTTTCCAAACTTCCAGCGGTGAGCATTTAAAGGCCGGCAATAAATCTGTTCTCAGTTCTCCGTCAGTATGATGGAGGATCCCTGCTCTCACTCTCAGTTACAAGATATAGGGAGGAGAGGAGAGAGGAGATGGAGAGAGAGGGAGGGAGAGAGAGAAAGGGGGAGAGAGAGAATGAGAGAGGGAAAAAGAGGAGAGCAGACTCAGTGTCTTCCCCTCCGGTGTGTGTGAAAGGTTGACGAAACAGTGGGCTGCACCAGCAAGGATCATGTGTATAACGAGGCGACAGTCTTGAGATTGATTGACAGAATGTGTGAGGTGGCTGAGCCTACAACACTTGGTTAACACATTATCCCCTTCACCCACGAAGACAAACACACATACTGTTCCTCTCGCGTGCACAAATACTAACACACACCTACATTGTTTAAAACCCACCTCTGCATCTCCCTTTGGTGGGTAAGCGTTTACGTCCATCTCCACTATCTACACATTGCAGCAAGTTTCTGACTAGCTCTGTGACAGTTCCAAGACGACTCCTTGCCTGGTGATGAGATGATCAGACTGGAATGATTTAATATCACCTGGGTCTTGTGCTTGTCAGAATAAATAGAGTCAGAATGAATAGTTCTGTTTTCTGGCAGTCAACCCTGAAACTGGATTGGCTTCCAACATAAGATGAAAGGATAGAGTAAAAGGACCCAACTCTACCAAACCAAAGAAAACAAACAGTATTAGGCAACAGAGGGACAATTAGCATTGATGTCTGGTGATCCACCCCATACCGCCCAGGGTCAACATACACGCATGCACACGTACACACACATACACACAAACATAGATTCCTGTTGACACTAAACTCTCCACACAGACCCAAACCACCAACTGTCGATCAACCAACCAGCAGCAATTCATTAAACGTCTTGCATAAGCAGAAAATCATAAATACTGCAAAGCAAAAAATATGAATTAGCTGTGAAAATAATTACAGGTCTCTTTAATAGAGGGTAATAAAACTTTTGACAGTATTTACAAAACAGAGGAGGAGGGCGAGGGATCTTTAGATGCGATGCGCAGCTGGCTGGCGGGTAGAGCAAGGGCTGGTTGGATGGCTGATTTATCTCTGTTGAACCCCAGCCCTTCCACACATTGTAATTACAGTGTTGGGACTCAACGTCCTGAATCGAAAAAGGCGCTGGAAAAATGGCCCGGGACAACGTATAGCTAGCTATAAATCATCGCGCCAAGAGGAGTCTTCGCAATTATTTGTTGACTTATCTTTTATGTATGCGTCTTGTCGAGGGCTCTCGAACAATCTGTTTAGAACCAGTAAAAATAGAAACATTTAGGAGGAAGAAAGAAAGGAAGGGAAGGGAAAATACTACAACTTTTTTATTTTATGGCCGTAAAGTGAACTGACTGAACTTTACAGTGCCATGCAGTGAGGTGAGGATAGTACTGTTAGCTTACTGTAGATACAGGTTGCTGGAAGCTAGATTGTGTCCCAAATGGCACCCTATTCCCTTTATAGTGCACTACTTTTGACCATACTTTTGTCAAATGTAAAGCACTATATGGGGGATAGTGTGCCTTTTGGGATGCACACGGTGACTTGCTCCTGGGAGAATACGACAGTGTATTCGCTACTCCTTACCTGCCATAGCTTGATACACATATCCCTACCCAGCTTGGCTTGTGGCATGAGGGAGCTGACTGGGCTCTTGCTGGGCAGGTCAATTATTTTCACCTGTAGGAAGAGGGACAGTCAAACACTGAAAAGCTGATTTCTACATTTTTTAACGGTTATAACATTCTAACTAAATAACTAACTATCCCACCTAGGCAATAAATGCCTACTCCACCCTAGACCCCAGTCACACACAACGCCCAATCATAGGCTTCCTAGTGGCGCAGTGGTCTAAGGCACTGCATCTGAGTGCAAGAGGCATCACTACAGTCCCTGGTTTGATTCCAGGCTGTATCACATCCGGCCTTGATTGGGAGTCCCTTCGGGCGGGTGCACAATTGGCGGAGCATCGTCTGGATTTGGCCGGGGTAGTCCATCATTGCAAATAAGAACTTGTTCTTAACTGACTTGCCTAGTTAAATAAAAGTTAAATAAAAAAATGAAAAAAATAAGCTACAGCTGGCCATCGTTCTTGCAACCAACAGTGAAGAACAGAGGCAAGGCAAACTTTAGGCCGTGTGCCAGTCTTTTATTTTCATTAATCAAGTTCAAACTTGAATCCCTCGTTTCAGTGCAGCAACAGAAAACTACAAGAAAACTTATGTAGTAAAACACATTGGGGGGACATAACAGCTTTACACTTTATGGGCGTCTTACTACTTTCAACCACTACTAGGCTCTGATCCATCAGGCAGACAGAGCTGTACTACAGTCTATAATAAATCCTAATAAGACCTGACCTCCTGACGCAAGTGTCATTTTCCTGACCTAGACACACTGGCACTGACTCTGATAAAATACACACAGTCTAATGAAAGCTCATTAGAGAGAGGGAGAGAGACAGAGAGAGAGAAAGAGAGAGAGAAAAGGAAGAGAGTGTGAGGGAGAGACTGAGAGAGTGAGAGAGAATGTTAGATAGCATGAGGGAAAGGGCGAGCGAGAGCGAGAGACCCTATTAGCTACAGCTACTCACAGTCTCTCTCTGTCTGACTTCCCTATGGCTACACTACTCAGTCTACCTAGATACACAATCTAATGAGAGAGCCGATCCCTATGGCTACACTACTCAGTCTCTCTGACTGATCCAGAGAGAGAGAGATACATCCTCATTAAGGCTGAGAATAAACATCCTGTTTAACAGACCAATCAGATTAAATATCCTGTTTAAAGGACCAATCAGATTACATATCCCGTCTAACCAGCCAATCAGAACAAACATCTGTTTAAGGAAGCAATCTGTATATTATCGAGGTGCCACATCTGTGCCATGTTTACCCCTGAGCTGCTAGCCAGACAAAGAGGGCTTTAAGGAGCAGCCTCTCTCGCTGTGCCTCAGGTGGAGTGTTCTTGTGTGGCACACACACACACACACTTATGCCCATAAATAAAACACCCACTCTATTAATTCATGCTTTTTCAATGGCAGCAATCCGCTAGCAGCGAGGGGTAAACATTAAACCTACCTGCCTCCTAAATTGATGGTGCTGCTTCTTCCTTTCAATCCCCCTCTGGCTCGGATCTACACCATGCTTTGTGGCTATGTGTATGGAGGCATGAGTCTAAATCTATGATTAGGATCCCCTAGGAAAGGCATGGATGACTGTGGGCAGCCAGGGGTGGGACAGGAGAACGGGACAGTGATAAGAGAGGATGTGTGTGTGTGTGTGTGTGTGTGTGTGTGTGTGTGTGTGTGTGTGTGTGTGTGTGTGTGTGTGTGTGTGTGTGTGTGTGTGTGTGTGTGTGTGTGTGTGTGTGTGTGTACCTGCATGTAGTCACAATGACATTATTGAGGGTGCTGGGCTTGAAGGCGTCCGTTGCCTCATCCAGCCTGTCTCTATAGGGATAGTGGTGGCACGTTTGGCTGGATCGAGTGAATAGCCTGTCGCTTTCATATGAGGCTTCATTAGAGCAGGGTGAGTAACATGAATCTGGAGGCAATGAAGGTGCCTGAAAAGCTGCCTGTTGCCTCCCAGCCCTGCTTCACTGCACACTGACTGGACTGGGCTATGGCTTTCCACTACCGTCTCATACCCTAACAAACACACATTAAAGCAAGGGGGAAGGTGAAATATGTAATAATTTGTCTGTCATTGGCTGATGCACTCTAAACCACGCCTACTCACAAGTTTCTATCAGACAGGTCACGAGGAGATGAAAGTGACACAATACAGCACTTCCACGAACCTAAATTGTTATGTGTTGACAGGTGTATTATCAAAAGTTGCACTGTAACTCATGAACAAACAGCAAATATCCAGGACATCATCTCCCTCTCTCGCCTCCTCCCCTCCCTCTCTTACCCCCTCCCGCTCCCTCTCGCCACTCCCCTTCCTCTCTCATCTCCTCCCCTCCCTCTCACCCCTCCAAATAGATGTTTCGGCGGTTGTCGGTCCTCGCATTCACGGGTACATAATTTCTAGCTGCAGACTAGTAATTAGCATCGAAGAGTAGCTCTTATTCTGTCGGATCGATAGTCTCAGAGTTTAACCACGTGGTATTGTTAAAAGATTCAGCAATCTACTCAAACCTTAACTCCCTTTGTGATGAGGTACTGGTCTGAAACCTTAGCCCTCTCGTGGTTATTGAGGTAAGCTGGTCTGAAGGGAATTCCTCCCGGTGGGGGTTATATTCGTAACAGCAGAAAGGGCTGTCCCATGACGCCAGATCAATGTCTGTGCTCATGGGGCGGGCCAATGATTTAGTTAAACTCCAAAGGGAATTGGAGTTTCCTTCATTAAACAGTTTAAAATCACATTACATAATTTCACAAATAGTTTCATCTTTACTCATTCATTTTATACAACAATTAGATGCAAGCCTCACAACTGAGACTCTTGTATAAACAGAGTTATGGTAATGTGGCTGTATTGTCTCTCATGAGCGTCACAAAATTGTACAAAACGGACCAGTTCGTAGCTTGCTACTTCACCGACGGTTTATACATTCTCCAGAACATGAATATTGTTCAGTTCTCAAGTTCTGTGATGTGGAACAAATTCCTTTGTTCTCTCTATGAAAACTCACTCTCTCTTATACTCTGGCCATGAGGAGAGAACTCCTCAAGGAATTTACGACCTGAGACAACAGCAGCCTGGGTGTAGGTGAGAGAGAGAGGAGGAAGGCACGCTATACCCAAAGAGGGCCACGTCATGACACATCCCTCCATCTCACCTCCTCCATGCCTTCTCCAGTGTGGGCCAGCAGCCATCTCACTGGCCCAGTCTTTAGCAGGGAACAGTGACAGAACCCCACACTGCCTGTCTGTGACAGCACTGCGCCCCTCAGCCAGATCCCACAGGCACACATGCATGTTCCACCCCTGACTGACAAAACAACGCACAGATACACAGCACCATGAGACATAAATATACTGGCCTGCTCTATGAGGAGATTACAGCTGGTTCATCAGAGAGAATTAAGTTGATGTGGCACCTGTTGCTTCAACAATGTCCACATAGTGAAAAGACCTGAGGCCTGGTATTGTCAGAGAGGTAGTTAGTTTGTTACCTGATGTGGGTGTCAATGGAGTGAAGAGTGTTGAGCCAGATGACAGAGGTGTGAAATGCTTGATAGTGTACAGTGAGGGAAAAAAGTATTTGATCCCCTGATGATTTTGTACGTTTGCCCACTGCCAAAGAAATGATCAGTCTATAATTTTAATGGTAGGTTTATTTGAACAGTGAGAGACAGAATAACAACAACAAAAAATCCAGAAAAACGCATGTCAAAAATGTTATAAAATGGTTTGCATTTTAATGAGGGAAATAAGTATTTGACCCCCCTGCAAAACATGACTTAGTACTTGGTGGCAAACCCCTTGTTGGCAATAACAGAGGTCAGACGTTTCTTGTAGTTGGCCACCAGGTTTGCACACATCTCAGGAGGGATTTTGTCCCACTCCTCTTTGCAGATCTTCTCCAAGTCATTAAGGTTTCGAGGCTGACGTTTGGCAACTCGAACCTTCAGCTCCCTCCACAGATTTTCTATGGGATTATGGTCTGGAGACTGTCTAGGCCACTCCAGGACCTTAATGTGCTTCTTCTTGAGCCACTCTTTTGTTGCCTTGGCCGTGTGTTTTGGGTCATTTTCATGCTGGAATACACATCCACAACCCATTTTCAATGCCCTGGCTGAGGGAAGGAGGTTCTCACCCAAGATTTGACGGCACATGGCCCCGTCCATCGTCCCTTTGATGCGGTGAAGTTGTCCTGTCCCCTTAGCAGAAAAACACCCCCAAAACATAATGTTTCCACCTCCATGTTTGACGGTGGGGATGGTGTTCTTGCATTCCTCCTCCTCCAAACACGGCGAGTTGAGTTGATGCCAAAGAGCTCCATTTTGGTCTCATCTGACCACAACACTTTCACCCAGTTGTCCTCTGAATCAGTCAGATGTTCATTGGCAAACTTCAGACGGGCAAGTATATGTGCTTTCTTGAGCAGGGGGACCTTGCGGGCGCTGCAGGATTTCAGTCCTTCATGGCGTAGTGTGTTACCAATTGTTTTCTTGGTGACTATGGTCCCAGCTGCCTTGAGATCACTGACAAGATCCTCCCGTGTAGTTCTGGGCTGAGTCCTCACCATTTTTATGATCATTGCAACTCCACGAGATGAGATCTTGCATGGAGCCCCAGGCCGAGGGAGATTGACAGTTCTTTTGTGTTTCTTCCATTTGCGAATAATCGCACCAACTGTTGTCACCTTCTCACCAAGCTGCTTGGCGATGGTCTTGTAGGCCATTCCAGCCTTGTGTAGGTCTACAATCTTGTCCCTGACATCCTTGGAGAGCTCTTTGGTCTTGGCCATGGTGGAGAGTTTGGAATCTGATTGATTGATTGCTTCTGTGGACAGGTGTCTTTTATACAGGTAACAAGCTAAGATTAGGAGCACTCCCTTTAAGAGTGTGCTCCTAATCTCAGCTCGTTACCTGTATAAAAGACACCTGGGAGCCAGAAATCTTTCTGATTGAGAGGGGGTCAAATACTTATTTACCTCATTAAAATGCAAATAAATGTATAACATTTTTGACATGCGTTTTTCTGGATTATTTTGTTGTTATTCTGTCTCTCACTGTTCAAATAAACCTACCATTAAAATTATAGCTTGATATTTTCTTTGGCAGTGGGCAAACGTACAAAATCATCAGGGGATCAAATACTTTTTTCCCCTCACTGTATAGTGTACCTCATACCTCTGCACATTGATCTGGTACTGGTACTCACTGAACAGAACTCCATTCTTGTGTATTCTATTTTATTCCTCGTGTTACTATTTTTTCAATGGGAAGGGCTCGTAAGCAAGCATTTCACGGTAAAGTCTACACTAGTTGTATTCGGCGCATGTGACAAATAAAATTGTCTTAATGTATTTTATTATGTGTTCTGACTATCTTGGTAAAATAATGTTATTGTGTCATTTATGTATTCGGAAGTGTCAGATAGTGATTTACAAATGTTTTTTTTATATACTCTGAACATTAGGTACCTTTAGAGGGATACTTCAGGATACTTCCCCAGAGTCAGATTAACTCATGGATACCATTTTTTATTACTCTGCGTGCGGTTTGAAGGAAGTTGCTAACGCTGGTTAGCAGTGGCTCGGGAAACTACCTCTAATTTCCTTCATAATCGACATAGATTATTTTCACAAATTCTGACTCTGGGTAAATAGATACAGGGCCATAATCCCGAAGTATCCCTTTTAGTTGAGGACCTTAATGTGTTATGTAAATAAGAATTCACTACAAAAGAGAGATCTGGAATGTGAAAACTTTGATGCTCAATATGTCAGAACTATGCTTTGCGCCAGGGTGAACGGGAATATTTGAATTTACCGGCAATTTGAGAAATTTTCCGAGCCCATATGCATTGGGTGCATAACCCATTAGGGTGTCCACCCAGCGTGCTCAGAATGACAAAAATCATATTAGGTTAGATTATGGTAATGCATAACAGAACATGCAACTCATTTAATGAAGCAGCCAATAACACGTACTTTTCAAACATTTGCCAAAATGCAATTCGCGGGAAAACACATGATAGCGGTTCCATATGTGACAGAGATGTAAATCTCTGTTATAAACGTAGAAAGAGGGGGAATCTAAAGATCCAACAAATAGGATGGGTTGCTAAAATTACTAGGATTTTGTCTTTGGCTTCTGGACAACGAAAGAAAGGTAATATGAAAACCAATAGAACAGGAGAGCAATAGCATATTGGTGGGTCCAATAGGGAAGAACATGGAAATAAAGTAGCCAAAATTATATAATTGCTCCTGTCTATACAGAAATAAATCAAATCTTCAAAATACTTCACCAAAAAGCATGATTTAGCCACAGAGGAATCGAGGATCATTAGCCTCTTTAAAAATTGCTGTTGATTGTTTCAAATCACAAGCTCATTGGCCTATGCCTATTTGGTAATTGTTTGCCCTTTTATTTTCACATTTTTCAATTCCCCATGACTTATGCCACCAGTAGTAAATGTACCGTTAATCCCGTCATTTATCATTATCATTCTCGGAGTGGAAACGTTGTTTACAGAGTTCACAACCTGCTACACTTGTGAGAAACACGTTTTGGTTCATTTCATAACAATCATTTACGAGATTTATACATTTTTCATTGTCTTTTGTTTGGAGTGCTCCATGTGAGCAATGAGCATGTGTGTGGTTTCTCTGTCCTGATAATGTTGAGGGAGCGCGCGCGGCTGAGCACCCATGGAAGTACCTGGCCGCCTGAGCACGCACCTGGCCTGCTGTGCGGAAATGTAGGAAAGTGTTTTTTTTTTACATCCATTGTGAATGACAATATATTAAACCTATAGTTCCTCACAGTAAACTATTTTAAAAATATTTACAACAATCTCCCCCTCGATAATCCCCAATTATCTGTGTGAAAGAGCAATGGAAGTTATAGGCCTACTGTTGCATTGGCCTATTGGCTATGAGTTTCATGCGCTCATTTCTTTAGCTGCCAATGGATCACGGTGTATCAATGTGTCCATATGGCAGAGGCTGGCTCACGGTGTATCAATGTGTCCATATGGCAGAGGCTGGATCATGGTGTATCAATGTGTCCATATGGCAGAGGCTGGATCACGGTGTATCAATGTGTCCATATGGCAGAGGCTGGATCCCGGTGTATCAATGTGTCCATATGGCAGAGGCTGGATCACGGTGTATCAATGTGTCCATATGGCAGAGGCTGGATCACGGTGTATCAATGTGTCCATATGGCAGAGGCTGGATCACGGTGTATCAATGTGTCCATATGGCAGAGGCTGGATCACGGTGTATCAATGTGTCCATATGGCAGAGGCTGGATCACGGTGTATCAATGTGTCCATATGGCAGAGGCTGGATCACGGTGTATCAATGTGTCCATATGGCAGAGGCTGGATCACGGTGTATCAATGTGTCCATATAGCAGAGGCTGGATCACGGTGTATAAATGTGTCCATATGGCAGAGGCTGGATCACGGTGTATCAATGTGTCCATATGGCAGAGGCTGGATCACGGTGTATCAATGTGTCCATATGGCAGAGGCTGGATCACGGTGTATCAATGTGTCCATACGGCAGAGGCTGGATCACGGTGTATAAATGTGTCCATATGGCAGAGGCTGGATCACGGTGTATCAATGTGTCCATATGGCAGAGGCTGGCTCACGGTGTATCAATGTGTCCATATGGCAGAGGCTGGATCACGGTGTATCAATGTGTCCATATGGCAGAGGCTGGATCACGGTGTATCAATGTGTCCATATGGCAGAGGCTGGATCACAGTGTATCAATGTGTCCATATGGCAGAGGCTGGATCACGGTGTATCAATGTGTCCATATGGCAGAGGCTGGATCACGGTGTATTAATGTGTCCATATGGAAGAACCTGGTGATCTCACAAATGACTTTTAACTTTTCCATTTTTATCATTTTAATTCTGATTTTTATTATTAACCACGTGAAAATGATTTTGAGAGATGAAAACATTAAATGAAACTGTTCCACAAAAACGTGCATATGAAAACATAACTGGCACCCAGAACGATGGTAGGATACATTCGAGGATTCCCCAAACTTGAAACTTACGCGCCGCCTCTGAAGTCTTTATAAAATAATTGCCTCCACATTATCCATGGTCGGATTTTGTCTAGTCTACTTTGAAGTAAGGTAAGACATGCATCATAATATGAAATAAAACATTCAGGTTTCAAACAATTAAATACTGTATGTTTTCAAAATGCATACTGCCTCATTGTAAAGTGGTGGTGACACGCTGATAGATAGCCTGTTGCCTACACTTCAATTGTGAATAGGAGGCGCGCTTCAATTACCAGTGGAGAAATAAAAATAGTAGTTCTTTTTAGTCGTGCACCAACATTGTTTTTAACATTACATTTAGAATTGTTGCTCAATGAATGGGCTCATAAAAGCACATGTTTTAGTCCAGCAGCAACCAGCTGAGGAGCTGCAGGAGAAATCTCACAAAAAAGAGGCTCTGTGTATGCTGTGTGTGCCTAGGATAGCAGTGTGAGATAAATAAGATACATGATGACTAACGAAATTCCACTACACTATGAAAATGAACCTACCAGTCAAAGGTTTGGACACACCTACTAATTCAAGGGTTTTTCTTTCTTTTTACTATTTTCTACATTGTAGAATAATAGTGAAGCCATCAAAATTATGAAACAACACATATGGAATCATGTCGTAACCAAAAAAGTATTAAACAAATCAAAATATATTTTAGATTTAAGATTCTTCAAAGTAGCCACCCTTTGCCTTGATCACAGCTTTGCACACTCTTGGCATTTTCTCAAGCAGCTTCATGAAAAAGGCTTTTCCAACAGTCTTGAAGGAATTACCACATATGCTGAGCACTTGTTGGCTGCTTTTCCTTCACTCTGTGGTCTAACTCATCCCAAACCATCTCAACTGGGTTGAGGTCAGGTGATTGTGGAGGCCAGGTCATCTGATGCAGCACTCCATCACTCTCCTTCTTGGTCAAATAGCCCTTACACAGCCTGGAGGTGTGTTGGGTCATTGTCCTGTTGAAAAACAAATTATAGTCCCACTAAGCACAAACCAGATGGTGTATCGCTGCAGAATTCTGTGGTAGCCATGCCGGTTAAGTGTGCCTTGAATTCTAAATAAATCAGTGTCACCAGCAAAGCACCCCTACACCATCACACCTCCTCCTCCATGCATCACGGTGGGAACCACACATGCAGAGATCATCTGGACTCATCTGACCAAAGGAGAGATTTCCACCGGTCTAATGTCCATTACTTGTGTTTCTTGGCCCAAGCAAGTCTCTTCTTATTGGTTTCTTTGCAGCAATTTGACCATGAAGGCCTAATTCACGCAGTCTCCTCTGAACAGTTGACGTTGAGATGTGTCTGTTACTTGAACTCTGTGAAGCATTTATTTGGGCTGCAATTTCTGAGGCTGGTAACTCTAATGAATTTATCCTCTGCAGCATAGGTAACTCTGGGTCTTTCTTTCCTGTGGCAGGCCTCATGAGAGACAGTTTCATCATATGGCTTGATGGTTTTTGCGACTGCTCTTGAAGAAACTTCAAGTTCTTGACATTTTCCGGATTGACTGACCTTCATGTCTTAAAGTAATGATGGAATGTCATTTCTCTTTGCTTATTTGAGCTGTTCTTGCCAGAATATGGACTTGTTTTTTTTTACCAATTAGAGCTTCTATCTTCTATATACAGTTGAAGTCGGAAGTTTATATACACCTTAGCCAAATATATTTAAACTCAGTTTTTCACAATTCCTGACATTTAATCCTAGTAAAAATTCCCTGTCATAGGACAGTTAGGATCACCACTTTATTTTAAGAATGTGAAATGTCAATAAAAGGAGAGAGAATGATTTATTTCAGCTTTTATTTATTTCATCACATTCCCAGTGGGTCAGAAGTTTACATACATTCAATTAGTATTTGGTAGCATTGCCTTTAAATTGTTTAACTTGGGTCAAACGTTTCAGGTAGCCTTCCACAAGCTTCCCACAATAAGTTGGGTGAATTTTGGCCCATTCCTCCTGACAGAGCTAGTGTAACTGAGTCAGGTTTGTAAGCCTCCTTGCTCGCACACACTTTTTCAGTTCTGCCCACAGATTTTCTATGGGATTGAGGTCAGGGCTTTGTGATGGCCACTCCAATACCTTGACTTTGTTGTCCTTAAGCCATTTTGCCACAACTTTGGAAGTATGCTTGGGGTCATTGACCATTTTGAAGACCCATTTTTCTGAGGTCTTGGCTGATTTCTTTTGATTTTCCAATGATGTCAAGCAAAGAGGCACTGAGTTTGAAGATAGGCCTTGAAATACATCCACAGGTACACATCCAATCGACTCAAATGATGTCAATTAGCCTATCAGAATCTTCTAAAGCCATGACATAATTTTCTGGAATTTTCCAATCTGTTTAAAGGCACAGTAAACTTAGTGTATGTAAACTTCTGACCCACTGGAATTGTGACACAGTGAATTATAAGTGAAATAATCTGTCTGTAAACAATTGTTGGAAAAGTTACTTGTGTCATGCACAAAGTAGATGTCCTAATCGACTTGCCAAAACTATAGTTTGTTAACAAGAAATTTGTGGAGTGGTTGAAAAACGAGTTTTAATGACTCCAACCTAAGTGTATGTAAACTTCCGACTTCAACTGTATGTTCTTTTATGGTAATCATTTGAGAAAATCTAGGCTGATAGACTTTCTGTCTATCTATTCACTATAATGTAACTACAAATAAGGCCTGCGGGCATTAGGTGAAGAAGTGGATGAGATCTCCTCTTCCTCCAGTCCTTCTAGGCCTAGCCTACATGATAAGAGCTGCTCTTACTCAATACGTCATAAATCACACCATATGACAGCTTAATTACTGTAAACACAGAGAGATTCAGCCTTTTCAGTCAAGTTTTGATCAACAGGCAAATCTCAAAAGGCAGCAGAAGCACACAGGCTTTTATGTTCATTGTAGGCAGGGCTGCTCGGGAAATCCACCCGACCACAAAAATGCAGAGGAAATTATGTGTCAATGTTAAATCACACCGATATGTTGACGACTAGAATGACTAATTCTCTGTGATGTCTTCATAAAACACACCAGAGCCAAGAACAAATAGAAAACATGAGAATTGGCCTATTTTCTTTAAACTAATAGACCTCTATACTACTCCTTTTTCAGTAAGTCATCTTAATTTATAATCACCATCCCATCCTGCCCCGCCTCCTGCCCCGCCTCCTGCCCCTACTCTTATAGGCTAACCCTTGCCCTCCACATCGGCACACGCTGAAACAGGTTTTTTTAAAGAAGCTCATTTCAGAAGGTTAGTGGTTAAATTGTCCATGTTAATCTGTGAAGCGGAGAGACGGACCTCTGGACAGCCTCCCTAATTAAGAAAAGGGCACCACAGTCACAGTTTCACTTTAACCCCTCACAAAGACCACAGTCATCCCCAGGCCCAGACCACTATCCCATTACCACAGCTTCAGCCAGGCAGTCACCACTATCACACTAACTATTATACTGAGTCCACTCAAGCAGAGAAGGGAGCCACCACTAGTATCCCACAGCTAGGCTCCGCTCATGCAGAGAAACAGGGTCCCTGAAGCTGGAATCGGTCATTGCATCATCAGGACTTAGGCTACCAGAAACCAGAGACCTGGGTTATCCTACATCATATGCATATTATTAGGCCAATCAATGGCTCTACCATAAACAACCTAAACAACCTAATAAAATGAAGCACTGTGCTACATTGGGGAAGGAAAATGGCAGCAGTAGTTTGTGAAGATCCATTAGGTAAGCCGGAGGTTGTTGTTAATGTGAATAGGTGGGAAGCCCAGGTTACATTCCATAGCTAGAGCTCAGAGCTGAGCTGTTTCTGTATGTGACAGGGAGGCTCACCCTGATAACAGGTGGATTAAGGTACCCTTATTGTACTCCTGCAGGCCTGCAGCTGTCTCTGAGCTGGGCTGAGGCTCCACCAGTCTGGAACTGCACTGTGCTTTCGTTGTGCAAAAACTGACTGCCTGGGCCTCAGAACATTCCTCCTGTGACCAACTGCCTGCATGTCAATCAAGCACACTGGCCGTGCATGAGGGTGTGATTGGGTGATTGACAAGGAAACTGGTGCAGTTGGGAGTGGAGTAATGTCACTTAATCACTGAGGAGTAGGGCGCCTGCCCAACCTGCATCCCTACCCAGCCACTACTTTCTCAGTCCACATCATCTGTTTAGTGGCGTCAGCATTTCCAGAGCCACTGCCTGTGATTGCCCCATCAGTGGAGCTGCTGGGGTGGAGAGTTGTTAGCAAGTCACCCAAAAACAACTATACAAACATGTGGGAGTCTGTGAGGGGGCAGCAAGAGTAGACAAATAAACAGTCCTGTGACAAGGTGTCACTCAAATCCATTGAGGCTCTTCAATTGTTTCACGTTAACCTGGAGAGGCAACCAAGCAGACAAAGCGCTACTCCCCTACTAAGTAAGGGCTGTCCCTGTGTGTGACTGTCTCACCAAGCTGATGTGTTTCAAATCAAAACCGGCCTAGCTAGTACTCTGGTCCAAATGTTGTATGGAAACTGATGTAAAATCGGAGGATAAATACTGGTTTAAAAGTACGTGTAAGGGTGGGATGGATGGATGGATATTTGGATAGTACTGTGTAATTAGAAGAAGCCAGGTCACTGTCTAATGAAAACCTAATTTCCAGAATATAAACTTTTCAGGAAATTGAAAAAATTACCATATTTCCCTATTACTGAACATATAATTATGAAACTTCAGAAGCTATTCTGAATACATTTGGTTGGTCCTAAAGTCATGAAATGTGCAGAGTACATTAAGGGGAGTTACTGCTTTCAATAAATACATTTAAGTTGGCAAAAGAAAATCATCAGACAGCGACGCTTTACTATGCTACATGCTATTGTGAAGTACCATCACTGAGTAAAAAACAGTTCGTGGAAATACCCCTACATTTCAAAAATGATCAAAACAACAGATAACCATAAAACCGGTGGGTCGGTCAGGAATGTTTCTGATAGCCTACCTGCTGCTGGATCCCACGATTACAGAGCTCTTAGAAAAAAAAGGCCATATTAGAAACATCTAGGAAAATACAAAACGGTTCATTAAATCTGTGGGATGGGGAGGAAGGGAATAATAAATCAGATTGACTGATTAATATACCGGAGCTCCTCCGGACCAGAGCTGCCTGCCTGCCCCAGTGGAAAGAGCCAGGCATCGAGGCCAGGAGAAGATTGAGGCTCCTACTGGCCCTGTAACAGATAAGACAGCTATAGTAATCTGACTCTAAGTCTGTGGATAAAGGCAGTTTGTGTCTTCTCGGCCCCTCTGTCAACACCTGCGGGGTAATTAGGCCTAATTATGAGAGAGAGAGTCCGCTTCCCCTTCATGTTATTAAATAAGAGCCAGCTCCTCCAGCCAGGTCTCTCTCAACACCGGCAAGGGGCTGGCGACCTTCAG
This sequence comes from Salmo salar, assembly GCF_965601325.2. Taxonomy (NCBI): domain Eukaryota; kingdom Metazoa; phylum Chordata; class Actinopteri; order Salmoniformes; family Salmonidae; genus Salmo; species Salmo salar. The sequence goes on along the minus strand of NC_138310.1, from coordinate 33,407,992 downwards.
ATCAAACGTAGCCACTATCTGCGGCCCCCTGCTTCGCGGAGCTCAATGCTTATGAAAAGGGGGATTGGATTGGGAGCCCTGTGTCGTTGTGATATGGAGCTTCAGAGCACATTCCTTCCCTGGCTCTTTGGAGTTGGTAGCGAGCTGAGATGCAGCTACCCACCTGAGGAGCCTCCTGTCATATTCTGCCATTCATAAATATGAGCGTGACACACAGATCACAGGGAGGTTGTTATGGAAACTATACCCTGTCTCACAAAACCCATTACGCAGAGAAGACAGGGCCAGAGTCCCATGATCCCATGGTCTGATTACAATCATCAACAAATATGAGATTTGATATAAATGATGACAATGACAAGCACCGTGCAGATCATTCACACACATGCATTCTGGATAGGCTGCTTGTACAGCACATTATAAGAAACAACAATACATTTTACTACAGCTTTGACATACTTGGCTAAACACACTATGGACGGTTCCATGGCAAGTAAGAAATCCCTCCTTCAGTGAGATCATACCTCAGCTATTAGTCATTATGTTCTTTATCATAACAGTCTTATCTTGTGTTTCCCCCTATTCTCTCCATGGGCATTTCCATTTCACGGACTCTTTAACCATTAGTGAGCCTTTCTTCCCACCATCCCCGCCACTAACTTAAAATTCTCCAGAGGAAACCAACATGCTGAATAGAGACCCAGGTCCATTATAAAAGTCCAGTTAAATAAACAGCATAGGAAGTGGCAGGGACACACACCCTTTAGTGTGACTGAGCGGCTGGTAGTGGGGGTATCTGGACTGGAATAGCATAACACCCCAGCCCAACGACAGCTAGCCTAGATAGAAGATGAAGTTAGACAAGTGCACCCACACCCAATGTCACTCACAGAGTCAGTGGGGGAAGAGGAGGCATTGTTCCTGTCAATGGCGTGAATGCTGAACTGGGGCCATGGTAGATAAGGGATTGTAATGCCATCCAAGCCTCATTTAGGCAGGCAGGCACTGACGGAGCACTTTGTCACTGCGTTGTTCTGATTTAGGAGGGTCCTGACTAAGGCCAACAGGTACCTTCCTCTTTATCTGTTTGTATTATCACCTAATTTCCTCCTTTAGGTGTTTTACCTGAACACTTCAGGATATAGGGTCACAAGAGGATTGGTAGCTATTCATCACCAGCCTACAGCACTGCTGCACTCCTCTGGCTAACCCCCTCATGTGCCCTCCAAGAAATCAAGCTAGACATGAATCACGTTTTTTTGCTCTCAATTTAATCACTGTGCTCATTTGCACTCTTGTATCACAAGTATTCTTACTTACACTTATTGTGTGTACCACAAACCATGTGACAGTCTTCCTTGATGATAGCCTGCTACTAGTATGTTTTGAACAGGAAGCAGGAATCTAGATAGATAGAGCTGTAAACAAAGTTAGGTAGCTTTCCTTTAGCTACACAGATCCATTCGTAAACCCAGTCAGGTTTTCCCACGGGCTAAGACACTACAATGGTCTGTATTGTCAACGTTATAGAAATTAACATTGTAAAATGAAAAAACAACTAGCTAGCTAACGTTAGCCCAGCTAACACAGGCTAGTTAAGTGCACAAGCTAGCAACATAAGCAGTAGCTCTCCAACGCGTTCAAATAATAGTGATGGTATATACTAACAATAGCAAAAACGATACGATTGTCAGTGTGCACGTAATTGCAATTTGGAAAATAGGAGCACAGGTCACACATGTACCTTTGCAAATCGGGGGAAAGAAAAACTATCGCCTTTGAACTTGAAGAACCCTTGTTTTCAAGAGAGTCGTTCTTACTAGTGCATGAATTTCTAGCAGTTAATGGACTGACTTGCTGGAACAGAGCCCACTGAGTGACGACTTCTTCTGTGTTTTTTTTATGGCGCTTGGCAACCAACTTTACGGTGCCCGCTGAGTTACTTTTTCTCTAGTACTTTAAATAAAATAATTCTAATTTCAAAATATTAGCCTACCGTAAATACAATATCAAAACTGCATTAGATTTTAATAGATAATAACAGAATATAATGTACTTCATGATATATGATTTCAGATATGTGTGCTGTGTTTTCAATTAATTCATGGTATAACCTAACCTAATTCATACAACAAGTGTCTATGAATGCCATAAGGACTATCAAAATTGCACATTTATTCAATCTATCAGATTCAGTCAAAGCATATGAAAATAAGAAGCCTCCTAAAAAGCCAATCAACATGCAAGGAGGTTATTGATGAATGAAGATAGGCTACCACTGTCAATTTAGCAGTGCAATCAAATTATTCTCTGAAAACGTTCAATCTGAGACCTGGATTTGACCTGCGCCAAAAATGTTTTAGACATCGAGTACCTTCAAAGATTGAGTAATTATGTTGTTTCTGGAGAGCACGTATTTACAATAATTTGTGAATGCTGCTAAAAGCTGAGGTTTGAAAAGAGACGGGTAAAACCTGCAAAACCTTTGGCCAGATATAATACTGAGCAAACAGGAGACTCTTTATTTTTTTCATCCTTTTCAGTCTAATTGTAAAAAGAGAAAAAAACACAAGCCCCTAATCTATAGAGCACAGTGTCCTTTCATGAGTGTGCTGGGAGAGACCTTTATTTGTCCATTCCAATCATGGAAAAGAGGAGGTTTCAAGCTCGGCTGGATCTGAGCAAGAAGATTAGATGAAACCAGAGTGTTTTAAACCTCTTCAGGGGCCATGGATTAAGGCTGGGTGATGGTTACATTGAGCCATTCCCCTGCACTCCGAACAATAAAGAATACAAGCTCACAGGTGTTTGGTCAAAAATACTGTTAGGGACCACAGAATAATTTGTCATGAAGAACTCACATGATCTATTCAAGCACAGCGTGAAATATATTGTCCTTATGTAGGTTGAAAATATGGCTCCTCCACACACTATCATGTATTATAATTTCACATCAACTACAACTGAAAAGAAGAAAAAAAACGAAGTGGAAGAATAAGAACCATTTCATCTACCTATAGCTAATGAGATGAAGGGAGGAGGGACATGTAGACGGTTGATGGAAGGGAGGAAGAAGAGGGGAGAGGGTAAATGGGGGATGTATCCAGTTAAACCAATTACAGCTAATGGAGGTGACAGGATCGTGACCCTTCTGTGGAGGCCACAGGAACATGTCTGCTGACTGGCCTGGTCAAATGCCATGCCATGCCCTGCTCATCATCAATTATTGGTGGCAGTCTCGGTTTACCCCGTAGGGATGACAAGGCCAGCCCAGTGCACCTGTGTGCCAGTGCCCTGGCCTCCAAGGAGGGGAGTACTATGATCATTATTATGCATCCAACCAAGAGAGAAGGGTAAGGAAATCCCTGGACTCTCACTCTCTCTCTCTGCCTCCCTCGCTTCGCCGCAGGGGTAAGCAGGTCATCTTACAGCTCATCACCAAATTAGAAAGGCTTTAGGTTGGCCAGACTGGCTGGGTCCTGTTGTTGGTTGGTTCTGATGGTGCAGCCAAACCGTAGATAGAAATAGAATCAGTCTACCGTTTCCTGACACTCACTCAGCATAGTCTTCTCTTTCATCAGACGAGATACACCGACCATCCAGTGCAAAACACTGAACAAACTAGACTGCAGCTTAAGTTCATGGAGACATACCATACAGTAATGGAAACCTACAGCGGAGATATACATATAAAAGGGTTTAAATATAAATAAATATAAACTTTTATTGTGCCGTCCAAACTACATTTAAAAACAAAGCGTAAAAGAAATATTGTCTAACTGCCTCATTCTCGTCTCAAAACAGAGGGGAGAGCAATGTCCTGAAGAGGGACAAAACCCCTCAAATAATACTGTCTGACCCAAGAACCAGACAATTGAGCTATACCACAGTATTTTGTTTTGGATAATGCAGCTCAATGCAAAACCCAGCGCAGTGTCTCCATCTCTGTCTCTGCCATGCTGCACTATGCTGTCTTTCCTCTGGTTCAGAGCCTTTAGTGACAGTCCTGATCCCTTACTGACAGTGGAGCAGACTCTCACAGAACTGCAGCCAGCCAGGGCTACGTCTGCATGGCTGTGGGAACTAGCAAGGCTTTTCAACAGCCACCACAGCATAAGCTGTCCATTACAACTACCAGTGAATGCCTGATAACCTCAATTAGTTCATCTTTATATCCAGCTAAACCTTGAGAAGTCTCCTTTTTGTTAGGTGTATCATGTTGTCAGTAATGGAAATACCTAAAGAATAGGAGTAGAGATATTAGGATAATGCAGAGAGTGCTGTGGTGTGTTAAGTTATTGGACCACATAGAGCAGTGGAGGCTGGTGGGAGGAGCTATAGGAGGATGAGCTCATTGTAAAGGCTGGAGTTGAATAGATGGAATGGAGTGAAAAGTTGTTTCCATATGTTTGATACCGTTCCATTAATTATTTTCCAGTCATTACAATGAGCCCGTCCTCCCATAGCTCCTCCCACCAGTCTCCACTTATCTACAGTCTACTTCCTTAAACACTTGCACTATAAGTCACTACCTTTCATTGCACTCAGAGGAATAATAACTCATGTACATTTGAGGATATTGTTCATCATGTATCCAGTGGATGTGGTCAAGTCTGAAGTCAAACAAACCAACTAGGGCAGGGCAGAGACAGACTTTACCAGGATTTTGGCCAATGGGCGACTGTCCAAAGTCTTCCCACAATTTATATTGTGAGACTAATGTTTGAAGTTTAGCATTCAACGACCTGGTGATTCCAATGATTAATCATGTTTAAGGATTACTTAGGTTCTCATACCCTGCATACACCTCTGTATGAGTGACAGTGGTAGTTGTAACACCAAAACGAGTGGGAGTTAATTGGCCAATTTGAAGCATTGCCATTAATGGAGTTTTGTTTCGTAAGAAAATGTAGCGTGAAAGAGAAATATTACGTGTGTATGGGAGGTGATCCATGGGTTCTCCCAGGTCCTGCTGTTTTTTTGGGCATCAGTACTGAGGTGGGCTGTGGGCTCAGGGTGTGAGCGGAGAGATCGCAGGCCAGGGAGGGTGAGACGGGTGAGGCCGGGCCGTGGGGAAGGCAACCTAACACGCTTTTAATGAAGACCCAGGCCTGTTCAGCCTGCCCTGGGGGAGCATAACAGAACATAAGATACACTGTCACAATAAGCACCACCACCCCTAAGCAATCCTCCCCTGAACTCGTTGAGAGGGGGAGCACACGATGTCTGAAGTTAATGTTGTTATCAGGGATTTGTGAAACTCCCCCTGCTGATGCAGATGGTGCAGCCCTGGCTGGTTCTCATGGTCTCTTACTGTAAGAGTCAGCCACAGCAGGGAAAGGATGATTACCTTACTCACATCCAAGTCTTCTTGACTTTCCCATCCCATTCAGTTGCAGTGGCAAGGCTCAAGGAGAGAAAGCTCAACACAACAGGATGCTGTGCCAATAGTACAGTCCTCCACATAATGATCACCCTGCCTATACTCTGGCACTGGGCTCATTTGTAATAGTGTATGACACAGGGTCAAAGGGTTACATTACATACACTAATTACTGTAGTTATATAACATTTTTTTTACATTTTAGTCATTTAGCAGACGCTCTTTTTTTTGTACACTGGCCTATGTGCAATTGTGCTTATATCCTGAGATTTGCCACCCGGCCGTGACACTGACATCCCTTTTATAGAAGTGTCATGCTAAAACAGTGGAAGGGAGTCTTTTCGGGACTACCGAGGTAAACACAACAGCTTTATTTATAGGGACTGTTACACACACACGTGCACACACACACGTACATACAGCCAAGACATGCCATGCCAGCCATATCTCATCAGATCATTGCGACAAACAAAATGCCAGAGATAAAAGAGTACCGGGGAACACCAGAACAGAAACTAACCAGTGCATGGCATTGTGTGTGTGTGTGTGTGTGCAGTTTTAATATGCCAGTGGGCGGTCTCACCACACACAGACAGACAGACAGCTTGAGCTGGCTAAACAGGAAAGAGGGCATAAATCAGGACCGCCATCGACAGGCACCCCGGGGTTATCCCAGCATGCAATCTGTCAGTGTTGCATAACAATCTCTGAAGCTCTGTCTCTTTCTGTCTATAGACAGGAGCGACAGGACAGTCAGAGGAGAGAAAATGCTATCTGTTGGTTCTGCCAGCCAAACTATCATCCCCTCCCCTCCTCCAAGCTAACTCTCCAGCTAATGTTTTGGCTGTAAAGTGGGGAATAGTGTCATGGCGGGAGGAGATAAGTCCTTGATTTATGGCTGTGTCAGACTGATAACACCAGGGCCCCAGGGAAAACACAGGCAGAAGAGATAGATTTGGAAGGAAATTGTAATATGGACGTTTACACTGCTGCTGCTTTCCCTTTTCCCTCACTGAGTGGGGAGCTTAAAACGAGCTTTAATAAACCGGATGCTTATTTGGGATTTTAAGGTATCTATGAATGCTGACATACATCTATGAATATTTTGGCATAGAGGCTATACACAAAAATAACCATACAGTATTATAGCATTTCAAATGATTAATAATACCATTTTAATTAGTCATTGCTATATTTGAGTAAACAGAGCACACCTAAAAAATGAATATGGGGATAGAATACTCTAGAACATATCAAATAATTATTTGCATGCAAGTGTCTGTCTCTCACAACATTGTGTGCTAGCCTCGTGCCTTGTTTAACCCCAAACACCAGTGCAGGTGTTTATTTGTTAGGAAGCAGAGCAGACCTGCTGAAGTAAAAGGCCAATCCTGCTGATTTGTGGGTTTGGCACACACACACACACGCACACACACACACACAGCCTACCTGTACTATCGACAATGTCCCTTTGTCATGTGAAATCCACAGACAACTCATTAACACGCTTCATCAAGGCAAAGTAATAAAGAATCTTCCGGTGTAGCCAGTCCTGACTAGATGATTTAATAGTTGAGGTAGGTGATTATAATTACTCTATTTTATTGAAGTCAAAACCGCAAAAAATGCTATGTCATACGCCCTTATTATTACTAATGGTCAGAGGCGTTGGTGGCCTATGAAGGATTGTGGTGGCTGGACTGTGGGGTGAACCGGTTTAGACAAAGAAACCGCTCTCTCTGTCAGAAATCCCACTTCCCCTCAGGAGATAATGTATTTTAGAAGCCATGTGTAATTAATAAAGTTCCATTCCAGAGTGTATCTGTCCTTATCTGAGGTTGATAAGCCCATTTCACAGCCCTTCACCTCTACTGAGGAGCAGAGCAGAGCAGAACTACCATCAGGACAGGACCCCAGTGTGTTCTGTCAAACTCAGTTTCCCCTCCACCTCAGAGTCAGTTATAAGTCATGTCTTTATCTGGCTGTAACAGGTGTCTGTGGTTCAGGGTGAAAGAGGGGTGACTTGTGGATTAACCTTCTATTGAGAACTATAACAGTTGCCAAAAAGAGTGCAAATCCCTCCTACTGTAACTCAATGTAGGAATACAGCGGGTCAGTTGTTGTGAATGGTTGAGACAGACAGCGTTGAGATTCAAGCCAGGGAGTGGTGAAACTGCTGACTAAGTCACAAACTTTATTAAAAACTGTCAGCCGTTGATAACCTTGGCCTTGAAGAACCTACAGAGATCACCGCCATCATGATATATACACAGTACCAGTCAAAAGTTTGGGCACAACTACTCATTCAAGGGTTTTTCTTTATTTTGACTATTTTCTACATTGTAGAATAATAGTGAAGACATCAAAACTATGAAATAACACATGGAATCATGTAGTAACCAAAAAAGTATTAAACAAATCAAAATATATTTTAGATTCCCTTTGCCTTGATGACAGCTTTGCACACTCTTGGCATTCTCTCAACCAGCTTCCCCTGGAATGCTTTTCCAACAGTCTTGAAAGAGTTTCCACATATGCTGAGCACTTGTTGGCTGTTTTTCCTTCACTCTGCGGTCCAACTCATTCCAAACAATCTCAATTGGGTTGAGGTCAGGTGATTGTGGAGGCCAGGTCATCTGATGCAGCACTCCATCACTCTCCTTCTTGGTCAAATAGCCCTTACATAGCTTGAAGGGTTGTTTTGGGTCATTGTCCTGTTGAAAAACAAATGATAGTCCCACTAAGCACAACCAGATGGGATGGCGTATCGCTGCAGAATGCTGTGGTAACCATGCTGGTTAAGTGTGCCTTGAATTCGAAATAAATCACAGTGTCACCAGCAAAGCACCCCCACACCATCACACCTCCTCCTCCATGCTTCACGGTGGGAACCACACATGCGGAGATCATCCGTTCACCTACTCTGCGTCTCACAAAGACACACCGGTTGAAACCAAAAATCTCAAATTTGGACTCATCAGACCAAAGGGCAGATTTCCACCGGTCTAATGTCCATTGCTTATGTTTCTTGGCCCAAGCAAGTCTCTTCTTCTTATTGGTGTCCTTTAGTAGTGGTTTCTTTGCAGTAATTCGACCATGAAGGCCTGATTAACGCAGTCTCCTCTGAACAATTGATGTTGAGATATGTCTGTTACTTGAACTCTGTGAAGCATTTACTTGGGCTGCAATTTCTGAAGCTGGTAACTCCAATGAACTTATCCTCTGCAGCATAGGTAACTCTGGGTCTTCCTTTCCTGTGGCAGTCCTCATGAGAGCCAGTTTCATCATAGCACTTGATGGTTTTTGCAACTGCACTTGAAGAAACTTTCAAAGTTCTTTATATTTTCTGGATTGACTGACCATGTCTTCAAGTATTGATGGACTGTCATTTCTCTTTGCTTATTTGAGCTGTTCTTGCCATAATATGGACTTGGTATTTTACCAAATAGGGCCATCTTATGTGTACCAACCTTACCTTGTCACAACACAACTGATTGGCTGAAAAAATTCCTCAAATTAACTTAACTCTTACATCTAGATGTTCCGCTAGACGAACGCCTCACCTATATCCAATGATAGAGCGTGGCGCGAATTACAAACACCTCAAAAATCCCAAAACTTCCATTTTTCAAACATATTACTATTTTACACCATTTTAAAAGACAAGACTCTCCTTTATCTAACCACATTGTCCGATTAGATTATGTCAGGAGAGTACCCAACCAGAAATAATCACACACCCATTTTTCAAGCTAGCATATAATGTCACAAAAACCAAAACCACAGCTAAATGCAGCACTAACCTTTGATGATCTTCATCAGATGATACTCCTAGGACATTATGTTATACAATACATGCATGTTTTGTTCAATCAAGTTCATATTTATATCAAAAACCAGCTTTTTACATTAGCATGTGACGTTCAGAACTAGCATACCCACCGAAACTTCCGGTGAATTTACTAAATTACTCACGATAAACGTTCACAAAAAACAACAATTATTTAAAGAATTATAGATACAGAACTCCTTTATGCAATCGCTATGTCCGATTTTAAAATAGCTTTTCGGTGAAAGCACATTTTGCAATATTCTGAGCAGATAGCCCAGCCATCATGGCTAGCTATTTTGACACCCACCAAGTTTGGCACTCACCAAACTCAGATTTACTTTAAGAAAAATTGGATTACCTTTGCTGTTCTTCGTCAGAATGCACTCCCAGGACTTCTACTTCAACACCCAATGTTGTTTTGGTTCCAAATAATCCATAGTTATATCCAAATAGCTGCGTTTTGTTCTTGCGTTCAAGACACTATCCGAAGGGTGACGCGCCGGCGCATATCGTGACAAAAAAATTCAAAATATTCCATTACCGTACTTCGAAGCATGTCAAACGCTGTTTAAAATCAATTTTTATGCGATTTTTCTCGTAAAATAGCGATAATATTCCGACCGGGAGACCTTGTTTTCGTTCAAACACTGAAAATAGAAAATGGAGTCTTCACATGCACGCGCACACCCGTGTCATTGTTCTCAGAACGACCACTTTCCAAAACCCCTACTGTTTTTCGCCCAGGGACTGCAGTCATCATTCCCCGTTCTGGCGCCTTCTGAGAGACTATGGGAGCCTTAGAAAATGTCACGTTACAGCAGAGATCCTCTATTTTCGATAAAGAGGCTATAGAAGGACAAGAAATGGTCAGACAGGGCACTTCCTGTATGGAATCTTCTCAGGTTTTGGCCTGCCATATGAGTTCTGTTATACTCACAGACACCATTCAAACAGTTTTAGAAACTTTTGAGTTTTCTATCCAAATCAAACAATTATATGCATATTCTAGTTTCTGGGCAGGAGTAATAACCAGATTAAATCGGGTACGTTTTTTATCCGGCCGTGAAAATACTGCCCCCTATCCTAAACAGGTTAACAAGACACACCTGTTAATTAAAATGCATTCCAGGTTACTACCACATGAAGCTGGTTGAGAATGTCAAGCGTGTGCAAAGCTGTCATCAAGGCAAAGGGTGGCTACTTTGAAGAATCTCAAATATAAAATATTTTGATTTGTTAACACTTTTTTGGTTACTACATGATTCCATGTGCTATTTCATAGTTTTGATGTCTTCATTATTATTCAACAATGTAACAAATAGTAACAATAAAGAAGAACCCTTGAATGAGTAGGTGTGTTCAAACCTTTGACTGGTACAGTATATATATATATATATATATATATATATATATATATATATATGTATGTATAATCTTTATGACTACCAAATAGCTCCCCTGTGTAACGCTACCGGAAAAGACATTCGTTACATTGCAAGCGCTCCATTCTAGTTCGTCACCATACTCATACAAGCCATAGTTCATCACCATACTCATACAAGCCATAGTTCATCACCATACTCATACAAGCCATAGTTCATCACCATACTCATACAAGTCATAGTTCATCACCATACTCATACAAGCCATAGTTCATCACCATACTCATACAAGTCATAGTTCATCACCATACTCATACAAGTCATTGTTCATCACCATACTCATACAAGCCATAGTTCATCACCATACTCATACAAGTCATAGTTCATCACCATACTCATACAAGTCATAGTTCATCACCATACTCATACAAGTCATAGTTCATCACCATACTCATACAAGTCATAGTTCATCACCATACTCATACAAGTCATTGTTCATCACCATACTCATACAAGTCATAGTTCATCACCATACTCATACAAGTCATAGTTCATCACCATACTCATACAAGTCATAGTTCATCACCATACTCATACAAGTCATAGTTCATCACCATACTCATACAAGTCATAGTTCATCACCATACTCATACAAGTCATAGTTCATCACCATACTCATACAAGTCATAGTTCATCACCATACTCATACAAGTCATAGTTCATCACCATACTCATACAAGTCATAGTTCATCACCATACTCATACAAGTCATTGTTCATCACCATACTCATACAAGTCATAGTTCATCACCATACTCATACAAGTCATAGTTCATCACCATACTCATACAAGTCATAGTTCATCACCATACTCATACAAGTCATAGTTCATCACCATACTCATACAAGTCATAGTTCATCACCATACTCATACAAGTCATAGTTCATCACCATACTCATACAAGTCATAGTTCATCACCATACTCATACAAGTCATAGTTCATCACCATACTCATACAAGTCATAGTTCATCACCATACTCATACAAGTCATAGTTCATCACCATACTCATACAAGTCATAGTCCATCACCATACTCATACAAGTCATTGTTCATCACCATACTCATACAAGTCATAGTTCATCACCATACTCATACAAGTCATTGTTCATCACCATACAAGTCATTGTTCAAGTTGTTGTTTCAGTCACCGTTAAGCTTACCACAATTCCTTCTAGGAGTCTTAAAGCTAAATGGTCTCAAACTTGGGAGACCAGACCGCACAGTGCAGAATGCTACAGACCGGTTTGAGTTTTTCAGCGTGACTACCCATGAGTACTAGAGGCTCCTTCTACTTCTTCTCTAAGTCTTCCTGGTACCACTCTCCATCACTGAGCCCTCCAGGCATTTTAGACTGTCAGACAGCTCAGAGGGAGACACTGGCAGCACTACAGCTCGGACATAATCAGCCCCAATTAATTTATGTGGGATAATCCTTGTCTGGTTCAACCTTTTCTGTTTCCAGCACTTGCGTGAATGTTTACACAAGGCAGATATGTCTGCCTCCCCGGCCGTGGGGCTGTGTACCCTTTGCGTGTGTGTCTGCTCTCCCTGTGCTGGCTGTAAGGGCTCAGGGACTAAAGTTACAATGGCCCAGTGAATGTTGACTCACAGTCAAGACTGTAAACTTTCAATGGGCGGGATTAAGACAGAAAATACCTGAGCGGCATTTTGACATGTTCTGCTAAGTGTGTTTACAAGCTAGATTTAATCTGTTTGCTCCATTTTTGAGGGAAATAAAAACACAAACCCTTTCACTGTTGCAAAATGGGTTCAATATCACTATTCTTGAGCCACTCAATTAACTTTAATCGCTAGTGGTCTGGGGGCAGATTCCAGATTGACACGGGCCTCAGTTCAGGGGTGAAGCTGTATGGGGATCCTAAGGAGTTTCTGGGTTTGTGAGAGCCCTGTCCTTAACCAAACAAACACAGAGGAATTTGTGCCATTGTTGATGCAGAGGGTTGAGTGACAGGGCTGCATAGCAGAGGAGCCTGTCAGCAGAGCTGTGGAGAGGTCAGTGTGACCACCCCTACGTGCTACTCACTGACCTAACAACCAGCGAGACCGACTCCCAGACAAAATACACGCACACACATGGACGCAGGCACAGACAAAGGCACCCACGCACATGGACACACACAGAGGACATCATTATTTTAATGGGAGTCATCAGTGCAATCTCATATTTTATTTCTTCCTTTACACATAAATAATGCAGTACGAAGCTTCATTGTAAATTAGGCTACTCTATTTACAGTAACTAAAGTTGGTCGCCAGGTGTCATCAAACATGCCCTCCCCAGTTGTGGGTTTTAGTGCAAGTCATCATTAGCTGGCGACCTGAAAGTTTAACCCTGACCCCAGTGAGCGACTAAGCACTACGTTCTGCAAGGCTGACGCAGTTGTCCAATTCAAGACCCAAGGCACTGTCTGTATATCAACAACAATGAATAAAGACATTGCAAACATTACAAACAATTCAGCTACAAATATGATTCTGACTTCTAAAAAAAATGGTGCATTTGTGCAGAAAAAACAAGACGGAGTCAGAAATAAAAAACAACGTAGACGGACAATACTGTACGATACATTATCTGTATGTAGCCTTGGGATCAGAGGCAGTCTCTAGACCGAGTGCCTCGTTAAGCAGAGACCTTTACTTATTTATCTGTCCATGACAAATACAACAGTTAGTCAGTGTTTTGCATGTCCCCAGCCTTGCAGCTAAGAGCATGTGGGATAACTTTGTGCTGTTCTGTGGGTGATAGAGTCAAGCTGTTGCTGCCGAGCGGGGGTCAGGGTCCTTCAGTCAGCACCCCGTCCCTGAACAGAGCACACAGGAATCCCCCCCTCCTTCGACACCTTCTCCATACCCTCCGCTACCTCTCCCCATGGCCTGGCTGCATCCCTCGCTCTCAACCCCTGGTCCATATAAACCTGGTAGCTCTGCTGCTCCCTTCTCTCCTCCATCTCTCCCTCCATCGCCCGTGCTGTGCGCTGTCACTCCCCTCGTCAGGATCATTAATCAGGCCAGGCAGATCCCTCTTAGACCCCTCACCTCCACCACTCCCTACTCTGCTCAACTCAATTCAACTGCATGACTTGTCCAGCACTGCATAGTTCTATGCTTCCAGTGGAAAGGGTGATTGGGTGAAGAGTGGACTCATGTAAAAAGACGTACTTGACATTGTTTGAAGACTTGAATAGTACGACAGAATGTATGTGACTATTAAAAAAACAGTATAATGCCATTTAAGGCAAATAAACAAAATGGCCTTCTCGAGAGGGTAGGGTGATGACTCCGAGCTGAACTGCCAGCCGTGTAAATACACAATGTTATCAGTTGGCACTACAAAAGTCTCCATGACCTCCACATTTATTCAATTACAGATATCTTAAATATGGATATAAAAATTTAAATGTGGACCTTGAATGCATGAGGGCTTATTCTTCATACAGACACTTCACAAACCTATCATTTCTTGACCGGCAAGGGAGAAAAAAGGGCAATACCGCCACCATTAGGTAGTGTTAGGTACCTCCACTACTGTGGCCCAGTCCAGGCAGTTCCCTCAGTCTCCATCGCTCCCATAGAGGGAGGGATTGGGTTGCCAGAAACTGCTGGCCAAGGTATCCCCACACACAGACTGACAGAGGCTGTTATTGCAGTCCCACCGTATTCCTTTGTGCATTGGAGTTGAGAAGGGTGAGGGGAGGGGAGAGGGGCAGAGTGCTAGAGAGGGGCAGCAGCACTGGCCAGGCCCCGGCTGGGCCCAGCGCTACACCTCTCTGACTGACAGTCGGCCCGCCAACTGTTTGTGTGTGTCCATGGGAAACGGGGTGGTGTCACAGCGGCGACGGCCATGAGAACATCAATCAGTGTCGCCCGGGCAACGCATGTATCACTCAAGACTAATGGACAGGAAGCACAGGCGGAGAAACAACAATATTTGCAGAATATATTTCAGAAACATTAGTTGCACGGCTTTCTCTCTCTCTTATACAGTTCTGTTTCAACAAACTGGAATGGGCCCTAATCCTGATTTATGAGCCTGTTTATTTAAAGGACGATGCTTGTGGCTGGACGTTTCACTAACCTGGATCTAGAACTCCTTATGGCTTTCAGAGAGGGAGTAGAGGAGAGTACATACATTATGGGGCTAAATTGGATAACCATCGCCTGGTTAATGAGGCCACAAGTCAAACCTGACACAAATCTGGCTTTCCCTGCATATAGCATTACAGCCATGACCTGGAGGACCCTGCAATGATACGACACAGTCAGGCACGAGAAACTGGGCCTTAGTATTCATAAAGAGTCTCATAGTAGGAGTGCTGATCTAGAATCAGGTCCCCCTGTCCATATAATGTTATTCAATAGTACCTAGAAGGAAAAACTGATCCTAGATCAGAAGTCCTACTCTGAGACTATGAACACGGTCCCTGAAACGCCGATGAACTGGGAGACATTTTAGGCTGATCGAGAGAGCAGCTATAGGATTACATGGACCGTTATGTAGAATTTAGGAGAGCAACGCCACTTTTCCGTCTCTATGAAGAGGTTCCTTCCCGTGTGCTCAAGTGTGTTGAGAGAAGGGGTGCTTAACCTCAGCAGCCGGTAACCGTGGCGTCCAGCCCTGAGGGCTTGCTGACGTTCACTTTGGTTAGCTCCTCGGCACAGGTGGGGTGGATCCCTACGGTCTCTGTCAGGTGAGTGAGGGTGGCTACACACCTGGAGAGAGACACAGACACCTCATTCATATAGCTGTCCTGACAGCAACACACATTCTCCCATCTTTAAGTTTCTCTTATTAGTATCCCTCTGCTGCTGTAATGATAAAGACTCACCTTGTCACCTATATAGTCACGTTTATTTAGTGTCTACAATTTACATGACATCTAATGTCCATTCATTTTGTGTAGATTATTAATCTACAGATCCAACATATGTTAGTTTAAGTAATTTACATTAAACTCAATATGTTTTAAAAAGCACTTTAGCAGTTTCTTAATTTGCACTATCGTCTATTCTGAGTGCCTATCTGACTTACTGGAAGCCCATAGCGAAGCCCTGAGTGACCTCTCCAGCATTTGAACCGGTGAAGTGCAGGCCCAGAATCCTCTGGTCTCCATCCCACTCAAACAACACCACAGGCAGGGAAAGAAACGCCGTTACACACCCCCCACCCCAAACCTCCAGGCTACAGTCCAGAGGCAAAATAAGGCTATTCAACTACACTATATGCTACCCAGTATGGATGATCTGAGGTAAGGCAGCAACATTCACATAACTTTCCCAAAATTCACAGATTATCCAGATCTCCAGGAATCCTGGTGGAAAATTCCTGAAAACAGGAGGGAATAAGCAGGTCATTGAAGTCCCGAAGTGAAACCAGAGTTTGTGTCCATAGAAGAATTTTACAATAGTTGCTTGTGTTAGAAGGTAGGCCCTACATCTTAGATCGTTCACTAGAACCTGGTATTACAATACTATGCTTTCACAACACTTTGCTTGTTTAAAAAATGTACATTTGAGATCCTGGTTTCATGCTGTGTTTTATATTGAGCCAGTGAGCATGCCGACAAGTCGCAGGCCAGGCCATGCACACAGGCAGCTGTCAGGACCCATGGTGCACCTCTCCTGCTGCGGTGCTTTAGATCACACAGCGCCTGTCAGCACCTGATACACACCTCAATCAGGCCCTCTGCTCACCTGTCAATCACACACAGGAGCTACGCATCACTCTACAACAAGCTGGGGCTCTCTGGGTGCAAGTGTTAGCAGCTGGCACACTGCACACACACAGAGCGAAACACACATGACTTTGCATAAAGTAGTAAACAGAGGAACACCTGCATTCACAATCCTGTAAGAACTGAAAGCTTCCCCAACAAACCACCATTTTCTCAAATCTTCTTCAAACCCAAAACACTTCAAATGGGCCAAGTTAGAATAGCAGCTACCATGTTAGTGGTTTAGGATTAGGTGTACTGTACTTCCATGGAGTCCTGGATGGATGGATGTCTGCACTCAGCCTCCTCCTCTGACAGGCCCACACAGCCATACACTAGAGGGGTGAACACTGTGGTGGCAACCTACAGACACAATCGATCAGCGAGCACACAAAGTCTTGTTACATTATGTTCTATCAGGATAGACAGCCCCACACAGCAGTGCTCCAGTGGGGTGGCAGCCTGACAGACAGAGATACAACTAGGGTTGGACATTTGTGGGAATATTCAGAGGTGGAAACGTTCCATGGGAATTAATGGGAATATATGGGAACTAACGGAAATATGCAAATAAATATTAATACCATTTAAAATGTAGATGTCTTTTGTATTGGATATATTTACCATATCATATGGAGACAAACAAACACAAACCTTTCACCTTATCATAAGTAGACAATTGCAAATTATTAAATCCTTCCAATAGAAATAAAAAAAACAATTTAGTTACAAATTGAACTTCAAATGAGTTGACTCTTCACATGGGATGATTTCACTGAACAACAAATGGGGATATTGAATGATCCCCAATGATCCATCACATCTGCCAAAAACATTTTCAACATACATCTGTAAAATGATAACCAAAGCTTTAGTTTCTAGACTGTCTTCCTCTCAGGGTTCCATGTCTTCTCCCTGGACCCCCTCAATGTCCACCTCTTGAACATCAGACTCTGAGGCCTCATCTTCATTGTCACTTTCCAACCTTGTTGAGGATGGCTCGTTGCCAGGCACAAAAAGCCTCAAATTTGCCCGGATGGCCACCAATTTTTCAACCCTTGTATTGGTCAGCCTGTTGCATGCTTTGGTGTGTGTGTACCCAAACAAGGACCAGTTGCGCTCCGAGGTGGCTGATGTTGGTGGGATTTGGAGGATGAGGGAGTCAACAGGGGAAAGAGCCTCAGATCCACAAAGTCCCTTCCACCAGGTGACTGATGAGACATGTTGGCACGACTGCCATATTGCATCTCCATCCCAAAGCCCTTGCTTGGAAGTGTACTTCGCCAGACTGCCAAGAACCTTGTCCTCATCCAGGCCAAGGTGGCGAGACACGGTAGTGATGACACCATAGGCCTTGTTGATCTCTGCACCAGACAGGATGCTCTTACCAGCATACTTGGGGTCCAACATGTACGCTGTGGCGTGTATGGGCTTCAGGCAGAAGTCTTCACGCTTTTTGATGTATTTCAGAACTGCAGTTTCCTCTGCTTGGAGCAACAGTGAAGTGGGCAGGGCAGTACGGATTTCTTCTCTTACATCTGCAAGCAGAGTCTGAACATCAGACAGGATGGCATTGTCTCCCTCAATCCGTGCAATGGCTGCTGCAATAGGTTTCAGGAGTTTCAGGCTGCTTACCACTCTCTCCCAAAATACATAATCCAGGATGAACCTCTTGATGGGGCTGTCCATATCGGCAGACTG
Organism: Salmo salar; assembly: GCF_965601325.2. Lineage (NCBI taxonomy): Eukaryota > Metazoa > Chordata > Actinopteri > Salmoniformes > Salmonidae > Salmo > Salmo salar. The sequence continues at coordinate 33,389,900 of NC_138310.1, read as the reverse complement.
TGATATGGCCATTTCTTGGAGAGACTCCTTCCCCTCCAGGAGACTGTCAAACATGATGACAACACCACCCCAACAGGTGTTGCTGGGCAGCTTCAATGTGGTGCTCTTATTCTTCTCACTTTGCTTGGTGAGGTAGATTGCTGCTATAACTTGATGACCCCTCACAAACCTAACCATTTCCTGGCTCTCTTATAGAGTATCAATTGTTTTCAGTGCCATGATGTCCTTGAGCAGATTCAATGCATGAGCAGCACAGCCAATGGGTGTGATGTGAGGGTAGGACTCCTCCATTTAGACCAAGCAGCCTTCATGTTCGCAGCATGTTCTGTCACCAGTGCAAATACCTTCTGTGGTCCAAGGTCATTGATGACTGCCTTCAGCTCATCTGCAATGTAGAGACAGGTGTGTCTGTGCTCTTGTAGAATACTGGTTGAGGGGTGGAGATGATATAGTTAATTATTCCTTGCCCACGAACATTCGACCATCCATCAGAGATGATTGCAACACAGTCTGCTTTCTCTATGATTTGCTTCACCTTCACTTGAACTCTGTTGAACTCTTCATCCAGCAAATAACTAGATAAAGCATGTCTGGTTGGAGCGGTGTATGCTGGGTGAAGAAAATTCAGAAATCTCTTCCAATACACATTGCCTGTGAGCATCAGAGGTGAACCAGTTGCATACACAGCTCGAGCAAGACATTCATCAGCATTTCTGACTACATTCCTCCAAAAAACTTTGATTCCAGGACGACCATGAGCTGTTGCTATCGATAAGGTGTCGGATTCATAATATTCACCTCGAATAGAAGTAGAGGGACTTTTGTCTGAAGTTGCTTGTTGTGAGCACTGAGGGAACTTTATGCACTTGGCCAGATGATTCTGCATCTTTGCTGCATTCTTCACATATGATTTGGCACAGTATTTACAAAATGTATACAGCATTTCCTTCTACATTAGCTGCAGTGAAATGTCTCCACACATCTGATAGTGCCCGTGGCATTTTCCTGTAAAGATTAGAAAGAAAAAAAAAAGAGTCATAAATACAATTCCATGTACAGATAAATAGTTAAGTAGTTAAGATTAAACAACTCCTTTGAAAGATACATGTTTTAAAATTAAACATATGGAAACAGGTGAATTAACACTCCTCAGTTAGCAGGCTCAAGCAATCTAGAACACACATGGTAGCAAAAACTAACTAGCAGAAATAGTTAATTTAGAAATGATTTAAACACACTTTGAATGTGTATGTATCAGTTAGTTTTTGTATGTCATAAAAATATATTCAACCCACCCAGTATTGTAATCAAAACTTATCAGAAAGCATGTAGTCCTTGGCTCAGACAGTGTAGTAGTGTGGGCTCAATAGCATCTCAATAGTGTGCAAGATCTTGAGAATCAGCTGTACATGTGATGGAAGAGTTCACTGCACATGTGATGGAAGAATGCACTGTGTATACAGAGGGTTGCAATTCCATTGAATTGGGGATAGTTTAACCAAAATATGCCACAAGACCTAGAATTGCCTTGTGTATCCCACAAAAAAGGTTCACTGTTATATGCTAACTTTTTTTATGAATTTAAGCAAAATTCCCCCAATTTCCTGGCTTAACTTCCCATGGAACATTTCCAAAAAGTTTCCAACCATTTGCAACCCTAGATACAACAAACAAAGTTATAGCAGGATAAATAGGCAGAGCCATACTGCAGGCCTGTCACATCGCCTACTGTATCTTCCAACATCTACAATAAGCACAATAAAATGGTCACAGAGCAAAGCTACAAAAGACCACAAAAAGAACCCAAACAATGGGCATTTAAGCATGTCTGTCTGTCATTATGAATAGTTTTGGAATTAACATTTGGAAAAGGGTGCAGACGTGCAGTGTGTACCATTAAAACCATATGATTCAGACCAGGCTGCATAATCCAGGGAAAACAACTTCTAGGCATTAAAATCACACTCCACAGAAACTGAAAACAAACACTTCAAAGGTCTCATACAGACAAGCTGTGGAGAGATGGGGGGAAATCATGGGAGTAGTGTGTGTGTGCCTATGGGGTGTGTGTGTGTGTTTTAGATTTTACTATTCTTGTGGGGACCAGAAGTCCTCACAAGGATAATAAAACAAGGAACATTCAAACAATTCGGGACATTTCGCCGGTCCCCACAATGAAAAAGGCTATTTTAGGCTTAGGGATTAAGGTGAGGGTTACAATTAAAGTTAAGGTTTAGGGTTTGGGGAAAAAGGAAAAATGTATCAATTCTTTGGTCCCCACAAGGATAGTAAAACAAACGTGTGTGTCTATGGCGTGTACTGTACTGTGCATTGCAAAAGTATTCATCCCCCTTGGCGTTTTTCCTATTTTGTTGCATTACAACCTGTAATTTAAATTGATTTTTATTTGGATTTCATGAAATGGACATACACAAAACAGTCCAAATTGGTAAAATGAAATAAATAAATAAAAAAATGGAAAAATGGTGTGTGCATATGTATTCACCCCCTTTGCTATGAAGCCCCTAAATAAGATCTGGTGCAACCAATTACCTTCAGAAGTCACATAATTAATTAAATAAAGTCCACCTGTGTGCAATCTAAGTGTCACATGATCTCAGTATATATACACCTGTTCTGAAAGGCCCCAGAGTCTGCAACACCACTAAGCAAGCGGCACCATGAAGACCAAGGAGCTCTCCAAACAGGTCAGGGACAAAGTTGTGGAGAAGTACAGATCAGGGTTGGGTTATAAAAAAATATCAGAAACATTGAACATACCACGGAGCACCATTAATTCCATTATTAAAAAAACAACAAACCTGCCAAGAGAGGGCCACCCACCAAAACTCCCGGACCAGGCAAGAAGGGCATTAATCAGAAAGGCAACAAAGAGATCAAAGATAACCCTGAAGGAGCCGCAAAGCTCCACAGCGGAGATTGGAGTATCTGTCCATAGGACCACTTTAAGCCATACACTCCACAGAGCTGGGCTTTACGGAAGAGTGGCCAGAAGAAAGCCATTGCTTACAGAAAAAAATAAGCAAACACGTTTGGTGCTCGCCAAAAGGCATGTGGGATACTCCCCAAACATATGGAAAAAGGTACTCTGGTCAGATGAGACTAAAATTGAGCTTTTTGCCCATCAAGGAATGCACTATGTCTGGAGCAAACCCAACACCTCTCATTGCCCCAAGAACACCATCATGGGGAGGTTTTTCCATCTGCAGGGACTGGGAAACTGGTCAGAATTGAAGGAACGATGGATCTAAATACAGGGAAATTCTTGAGGGAAACCTGTTTCAGTCTTCCAGAGATTTGAGACTGGGATGGAGGTTCACCTTCCAGCAGGACAATGACCTTAACCATACTGCTAAAGCAACACTCGAGTGGTTTAAGGGGAAACAGTTAAATGTCTTGTAATGGCCTAGTCAAAGCCCAGACCTCAATCCAAATGATAATCTGTGGTATGACTTAAATATTGCTGTATACCAGCGGAACCCATCCAACTTGAAGAAGCTGGAGCAGTTTTGCCTTGAAGAATGGGCAAAAATCCCAGTGGCTAGATGTGCCTAGCTTATAGAGACATAACCCAAGAGACTTGCACAGCTGTAATTGCTGCAAAAGGAGGCTCTACAAAGTATTGGCTTTGGGGGGGTGAATAGTTATGCACGCTCAGGTTCTCTTTTTTAAAAATTATTTCTTGTTTGTTTCACAATAAAAAAGATTTTGCATCTTCAAAGTGGTAGTCATGTTGTGTAAATCAAGTGACACAAACCTCACAGAAATCCATTTTAATTCCAGGTTATAAGGCAACAAAATAGGAAAAATGCCAAGGTGGGTGAATAATTTTGCATGCCACTGTATGTGTGTGCGCCTATGGCGTGTGTGGGGTGTGGCATGTCTACTGTGTGGCGTGTCTATTATCTGTGTGTGTGATGTGGCGTGTCTACTGTGTGTGTGATGTGGCGTGTCTACTGTGTGGCGTGTGTACTGTGTGTGGCATGGCGCGTGTACTGTGTGTGGCGTGGCGCGTGTACTTTGTGTGTGTGTATATGGCGTGTACTGTGTGTGTGTGTGTGTGTGTGTGTCTATGGCGTGTACTGTGTGTGTGTGTGTGTGTCTATGGCGTGTACTGTGTGTGTCTATGGCATGTACTGTGTGTGTGTGTGTGTGTGTCTATGGTGTGTACTGTGTGTGTGTGTGTGTGTCTATGGCGTGTACTGTGTGTGTGTGTGTGTGTGTGTGTCTATGGCGTGTACTGTGTGTGTGTGTGTGTGTGTGTGTGTCTATGGCGTGTACTCTGTGTGTGTGTCTATGGCGTGTACTCTGTGTGTGTGTGTGTCTATGGCGTGTACTGTGTGTGTGTGTGTGTCTATGGCGTGTACTGTGTGTGTGTGTCTATGGCGTGTACTGTGTGTGTGTGTCTATGGCGTGTACTGTGTGTGTGTGTGTGTGTGTGTGTGTGTGTGTGTGTGTGTGTGTGTCTATGGCGTGTACTGTGTGTGTGTGTGGTGTGTGTGTGTGTGTGTGTGTGTGTCTATGGCGTGTACTGTGTGTGTGTGTGTGTGTGTCTATGGCGTGTACTGTGTGTGTGTGTGTGTGTCTATGGCCTGTACTGTGTGTGTGTGTGTGTGTGTGTGTCTATGGCGTGTACTGTGTGTGTGTGTGTGTGTGTGTCTATGGCGTGTACTGTGTGTGTGTGTGTGTGTGTGTGTCTATGGCGTGTACTGTGTGTGTGTGTGTGTGTGTCTATGGCGTGTACTGTGTGTGTGTGTGTGTGTGTGTCTATGGCGTGTACTGTGTGTGTGTGTGTGTGTGTGTGTCTATGGCGTGTACTGTGTGTGTGTGTGTGTGTGTGTGTGTGTGTGTGTGTCTATGGCGTGTACTGTGTGTGTGTGTGTGTGTCTATGGCGTGTACTGTGTGTGTGTGTCTATGGCGTGTACTGTGTGTGTGTGTGTGTGTGTGTGTCTATGGTGTGTACTGTGTGTGTGTGTGTGTGTGTGTGTGTGTCTATGGCGTGTACTGTGTGTGTGTGTGTGTGTCTATGAGGTGTACTCTGTGTGTGTGTCTATGGCGTGTACTCTGTGTGTGTGTGTGTCTATGGCGTGTACTGTGTGTGTGTGTCTATGGCGTGTACTGTGTGTGTGTGTGTGTGTGTGTGTGTGTGTGTCTATGGCGTGTACTGTGTGTGTGTGTGTGTGTGTGTGTGTGTGTGTGTGTGTGTGTGTGTGTGTGTGTGTGTGTGTCTATGGCGTGTACTGTGTGTGTGTGTGTGTGTGTGTGTGTGTGTGTGTGTGTCTATGGCGTGTACTGTGTGTGTGTGTGTGTCTATGGCGTGTACTGTGTGTGTGTGTGTGTGTGTGTCTATGGCGTGTACTGTGTGTGTGTGTGTGTGTGTGTGTGTGTGTCTATGGCGTGTACTGTGTGTGTGTGTGTGTGTGTGTGTGTGTGTGTGTGTGTGTGCTATGGCGTGTACTGTGTGTGTGTGTGTGTCTATGGCGTGTACTGTGTGTGTGTGTGTGTGTGTGTGTGTGTCTATGGCGTGTACTGTGTGTGTGTGTGTGTGTGTGTGTGTGTGTGTGTGTGTGTGTGTGTGTGTGTGTGTGTGTGTGTGTGTGTGTCTATGGCGTGTACTGTGTGTGTGTGTGTGTGTCTATGGCGTGTACTGTGTGTGTCTATGGCGTGTACTGTGTGTGTGTGTGTGTCTATGGCGTGTACTGTGTGTGTGTCTGTCTATGGTGTGTGTGTGTGTGTGTGTGTCTGTGTGTGTGTGTGTGTGTGTGTCTGTGTGTGTGTCTATGGTGTGTGTGTGTCTGTGTGTGTGTCTATGGTGTGTGTGTGTGTGTGTCTGTCTATGGTGTGTGTGTGTGTGTGTGTCTGTCTATGGTGTGTGTGTGTGTGTGTGTGTGTCTGTCTATGGTGTGTGTGTGTGTGTGTGTGTGTGTGTGTGTGTGTGTGTCTCTATGGTGTGTGTGTGTGTGTGTGTATGGTGTGTGTGTGTCTATATGGTGTGTGTGTGTCTATGGTGTGTGTGTGTGTGTGTGTGTCTATGGTGTGTGTGTGTGTGTGTGTGTGTGTGTGTGTGTGTGTGTGTGTGTGTGTGTGTGTGTGTGCTATGGTGTGTGTGTGTGTGTCTATGGTGTGTGTGTGTGTGTCTATGGTGTGTGTGTGTGTGTCTATGGTGTGTGTGTGTGTGTCTATGGTGTGTGTGTGTGTGTCTATGGTGTGTGTGTGTGTGTCTATGGTGTGTGTGTGTGTGTGTGTCTATGGTGTGTACTGTGTGTGTGTGTGTGTGTGTGTGTGTGTGTGTCTATGGCGTGTACTGTGTGTGTGTGTGTGTGTCTATGGCGTGTACTGTGTGTGTCTATGGCGTGTACTGTGTGTGTGTGTGTGTGTCTATGGCGTGTACTGTGTGTGTGTCTGTCTATGGTGTGTGTGTGTGTGTGTGTCTGTCTATGGTGTGTGTGTGTGTGTGTGTGTCTGTGTGTGTGTGTGTGTGTGTGTGTCTGTGTGTGTGTCTATGGTGTGTGTGTGTGTGTGTCTATGGTGTGTGTGTGTGTCTGTCTATGGTGTGTGTGTGTGTGTCTGTCTATGGTGTGTGTGTGTGTGTGTGTGTGTGTGTGTCTATGTGTGTGTGTGTCTATGGTGTGTGTGTGTGTCTATGGTGTGTGTGTGTCTCTATGGTGTGTGTGTGTGTGTGTCTATGGTGTGTGTGTGTGTGTATGGTGTGTGTGTGTGTGTGTGTGTCTATGGTGTGTGTGTGTGTGTCTATGGTGTGTGTGTGTGTGTCTATGGTGTGTGTGTGTGTGTGTGTGTGTGTGTGTGTGTGTGTGTGTGTGTGTGTCTATGGTGTGTGTGTGTGTGTGTCTATGGTGTGTGTGTGTGTGTGTCTATGGTGTGTGTGTGTCTATGGTGTGTGTGTGTCTATGGTGTGTGTGTGTGTGTGTGTGTGTGTGTGTGTGTGTGTGTGTCTATGGTGTGTGTGTGTGTGTGTGTCTATGGTGTGTGTGTGTGTGTGTGTCTATGGTGTGTGTGTGTGTGTGTGTGTCTATGGTGTGTGTGTGTGTGTGTGTCTATGGTGTGTGTGTGTGTGTGTGTGTGTGTGTGTGTGTGTGTGTGTGTGTGTGTGTGTGTGTGTGTGTGTCTATGGTGTGTGTGTGTGTGTCTATGGTGTGTGTGTGTGTGTCTGTCTATGGTGTGTGTGTGTGTGTGTCTGTCTATGGTGTGTGTGTGTGTGTGTGTCTATGGTGTGTGTGTGTCTATGGTGTGTGTGTGTGTCTATGGTGTGTGTGTGTGTCTATGGTGTGTGTGTGTCTATGGTGTGTGTGTGTGTGTGTGTCTATGGTGTGTGTGTGTGTGTGTGTCTATGGTGTGTGTGTGTGTGTCTATGGTGTGTGTGTGTGTGTCTATGGTGTGTGTGTGTCTATGGTGTGTGTGTGTCTATGGTGTGTGTGTGTCTATGGTGTGTGTGTGTCTATGGTGTGTGTGTGTGTGTGTGTGTGTGTGTGTCTATGGCGTGTACTGTGTGTGTGTGTGTGTGTGTGTCTATGGCGTGTACTGTGTGTGTGTGTGTGTGTCTATGGCGTGTACTGTGTGTGTGTGTGTGTGTCTATGGCGTGTACTGTGTGTGTGTGTGTGTGTGTGTGTGTGTGTGTGTGTGTCTATGGCGTGTACTGTGTGTGTGTGTGTGTGTCTATGGCGTGTACTGTGTGTGTGTGTCTATGGCGTGTACTGTGTGTGTGTGTGTGTGTGTGTGTCTATGGTGTGTACTGTGTGTGTGTGTGTGTGTGTGTGTGTCTATGGCGTGTACTGTGTGTGTGTGTGTGTGTCTATGGCGTGTACTGTGTGTGTCTATGGCGTGTACTGTGTGTGTGTGTGTGTCTATGGCGTGTACTGTGTGTGTGTCTGTCTATGGTGTGTGTGTGTGTGTGTGTGTCTGTGTGTGTGTGTGTGTGTGTGTGTGTGTGTGTGTGTGTGTCTGTGTGTGTGTCTATGGTGTGTGTGTGTGTGTGTGTCTATGGTGTGTGTGTGTGTGTGTGTCTGTCTATGGTGTGTGTGTGTGTGTGTGTGTGTGTGTGTGTGTGTGTGTGTGTGTGTGTGTCTATGGTGTGTGTGTGTCTATGGTGTGTGTGTGTGTGTGTGTGTCTATGGTGTGTGTGTGTGTCTATGGTGTGTGTGTGTGTGTGTCTATGGTGTGTGTGTGTGTGTGTGTGTCTATGGTGTGTGTGTGTGTGTGTGTGTGTGTGTGTGTGTGTGTGTCTATGGTGTGTGTGTGTGTGTGTGTGTGTGTGTGTGTGTGTGTCTATGGTGTGTGTGTGTGTGTCTATGGTGTGTGTGTGTGTGTGTGTCTATGGTGTGTGTGTGTGTGTGTCTATGGTGTGTGTGTGTGTGTCTATGGTGTGTGTGTGTGTGTGTCTATGGTGTGTGTGTCTGTCTATGGTGTGTGTGTGTGTGTCTGTCTATGGTGTGTGTGTGTGTGTCTGTCTATGGTGTGTGTGTGTGTGTCTATGGTGTGTGTGTGTGTGTGTGTGTCTATGGTGTGTGTGTGTGTGTCTGTCTATGGTGTGTGTGTGTGTGTGTCTGTCTATGGTGTGTGTGTGTGTGTCTGTCTATGGTGTGTGTGTGTCTATGGTGTGTGTGTGTGTATGGTGTGTGTGTGTGTCTATGGTGTGTGTGTGTGTCTATGGTGTGTGTGTGTGTCTATGGTGTGTGTGTGTGTCTATGGTGTGTGTGTGTGTGTGTCTATGGTGTGTGTGTGTGTGTGTCTATGGTGTGTGTGTGTGTGTGTGTCTATGGTGTGTGTGTGTGTGTGTGTCTATGGTGTGTGTGTGTCTATGGTGTGTGTGTGTGTGTGTGTGTGTGTGTGTGTGTGTGTGTGTGTGTGTGTGTGTGTGTGTGTGCTATGTGTGTGTGTGTGTGTGTCTATGGTGTGTGTGTGTGTGTGTGTGTCTATGGTGTGTGTGTGGTGTGTGTGTCTATGGTGTGTGTGTGTGTGTGTGTCTATGGTGTGTGTGTGTGTGTGTGTGTGTGTGTGTGTGTCTATGGTGTGTGTGTGTGTGTCTGTCTATGGTGTGTGTGTGTGTGTGTGTCTATGGTGTGTGTGTGTGTGTGTGTGTCTATGGTGTGTGTGTGTCTATGGTGTGTGTGTGTGTCTATGGTGTGTGTGTGTGTGTATGGTGTGTGTGTGTCTATGGTGTGTGTGTGTGTGTGTGTGTGTCTATGGTGTGTGTGTGTGTGTGTGTGTGTCTATGGTGTGTGTGTGTGTGTCTATGGTGTGTGTGTGTGTCTATGGTGTGTGTGTCTATGGTGTGTGTGTGTGTGTCTATGGTGTGTGTGTGTGTGTCTATGGTGTGTGTGTGTGTGTCTATGGTGTGTGTGTGTGTGTGTCTATGGTGTGTGTGTGTGTGTCTATGGTGTCTGTGTGTGTGTGTGTCTATGGTGTGTGTGTGTGTGTCTATGGTGTGTGTGTGTCTATGGTGTGTGTGTGTCTATGGTGTGTGTGTGTGTGTGTGTCTATGGTGTGTGTGTCTATAGTGTGTGTGTGTGTGTGTGTCTATGGTGTGTGTGTGTGTGTGTGTCTATGGTGTGTGTGTGTGTGTGTGTGTGTCTATGGTGTGTGTGTGTGTGTGTGTGTGTCTATGGTGTGTGTGTGTGTGTGTGTCTATGGTGTGTGTGTGTGTGTCTATGGTGTGTGTGTGTGTGTGTGTCTATGGTGTGTGTGTCTATGGTGTGTGTGTGTGTCTCTGTCTATGGTGTGTGTGTGTGTGTGTGTGTGTGTGTGTGTGTGTGTGTGTGTGTGTGTGTGTGTGTGTGTGTGTGTCTCTGTCTATGGTGTGTGTGTGTGTGTGTGTGTGTGTGTGTGTGTGTGTGTGTGTGTGTGTGTGCCTATGGTGTGTGTGTGCGCGTGTTGGATGTCTACTCACGTTGTCGTAGCTCATTGGTCTGGCCTGTGAGCGAGGAGCTTCCCTGCCTTAACGGCGGTGGGGGTCAACTCAGGACGACCCTGGGAACACAGAACAACGCTAATGAGTGACAGGAAATCACGGACAGAGAGCGAGAGGGAAGCAGACAAATAGACAGTGTACATGCATGCATACTGTATGTGCTTAAATGTATGCAGGCTACGTCACAAAGAGTCACAGAGTACACCTTCCTAACACAGGCCCTTCGGCTATTTAGAGTAGACAGTTGTGTCTGTGAGTTACTGTGTAGACAAACCGGCAGCCTCAGAAAACAATGTCCTCAGAGAGGCAATTCATTTTGCAGCAGTCATAAAACATATGACATATAAATGAAAAATAAATAGCAAAGGATATTTACAAGCAAATATGCAGGGTAAGAATAGGCAGGGTAAGAATAGGCAGGGTAAGAATAGGCAGGGTAAGAATAGGCAGGGTAAGGTGCAGATTCATAGCGCAAATTCTAAGTGCAATTTTGTTAACATTTTGTTAAGTTGCAGAATTGCATTCAGAATAAAAGAGTACAGTCTTGAACACACAATCATTACAATGGCATTGACTAAAGGTTTATAAATTAGTTGGCACATTGAAAAACAATCATAGCTTTTGTATTCTCTCAAGAATCTTCCCCACTCCACCTAACTGATTGTTAACAACATGCTGCTTCTGACTGAACTGTAATGTACTGACAAGGATTAGAATATTTTATTTATTTAATCAGGCAAGTCAGTTAAGAACAAATTCTTATTTTCAATGACAGCCTAAGAACAGTGGGTTAACTGCGTTGTTCAGGGGCAGAACGACTGATTTTTACCTTGTCAGCTCGGGGATTCAATCTTACAACCTTTCGGTTACTAGTCCAACGCTCTAACCACTAGGCTACCTCCCGCTGTGGATGTGTCCCAAATGGCACTCTATTCCCATAGGGCTCTGGTCAAAAGTAGTGCACTATATAGGGAATAGGATGTCATTTGGATTGCAAACTGTGGGTCTGGATTTACGCCAGATAAATGTCCTCTAGAAAAACACTGAAATACTCTAACAATAGAGAAAACTGCAGAGCTGCAGGGTGAATCCTCTCTGAAAGCATGACTTAAGTCATCAGCAACCTGTTTGATTACCACCACTGTTGCACATCCTGTTGTCCAAGACAGCTCCTCTGGCACTGGAGGTGAGCGTGTGGGTTCGTGCGTTTGTCTGAATGTGTGTGGTGATATTTGAGTACCTGTGTTTACACACCATCCCGATCTGCGTCATAAATATGTGTTTCTTGGCAGTGCCAAGTGCTCTTCAACATCTCAACACAAAAAGGTGCTCCGTTTGGACATATCGAATTAATATCAATCCACCCCCTTTTAAAAAGTCTCCCACTATGTGAAAAGATGACAGGCATCAGGACTAAGAGTGACTCATCAAAGGCCTGTGTCAAACTAACAGTCTGGAGAGGCCTGTTTTAGTTAGGAAACCCATAGCTGGCCAAATGAAAAGACAGGACTGACATTTAATACAAGTAGACAGAGTATTGTGATACAGCAGTACAGTAGTTAGAAAGGAGATCTCTGTTGTGTATATGCAGCTGCAGTGAGCTCCAAAAGTATTGGGATAGGGAAACATGTTGTTTTGGCTAAGTACCCAAGCACTGGATTTAAAATGATACAATGACTGAGATTGAAGTGCAGACTGCCAGCTTTAATTTGAGGGGACCAAAAGTATTGGGACAAATTCACTTATGTGTATTAAAGTAGTCAAAGGTGAGGTATTCGGTCCCATATTCCAAGCACACAAAGATTACATTAAGGTTGTGACTATACAAACTTGTTGGATGCGTTTGCTGTTTGTTTTGGTTGTGTTTCAGATTATTTTGTGCCCAATAGAAATGAATGGTAAATAATGTATTGTGTCATGTTGAGTCACATATTTTAGGAATATATTTCTAATCACTTCTACATTAATGTGGATAATCTTGAATGAATCGTGAATAATGAATAAAGTTACAGATGCACAAATATCTGTTGTGTAGATCCAGCTTCATGACTAAATCTCAAATTTAAAAGACAAGCAACATCTAAAATGATATGGTGCCCATCTAGCACATTCATTTGGGATTGAAGAGTAAACTGCAGTACCACTTCAACTTCTTGCACACTGTAGGTTTCTTTCCTACCTTTGAAGGCTTATTTGGGCAACTGTAGGTTTTATTTCAGATGTCCATACATTCCTGAAGAGGTTAATGTTGGCATTGTAAGGCTGGGTGAGTACACTGTTAGGATGACGGACATGATCAACACCTACTTCACTGATATCACCGAAAGCGTAGATGTTCGGCACGGATGTGGATTTGTCGGCAGCCACAATTATTTTCCCAGATTCCTTGCTGAACTTGATGCCAACTTTCTCCAGGTTGAGAGTTTTGGTTTCAGGAGCTCTGCCTATGGTCAAGCAGAGGAAAACACAGTCAGACACTTAATATTACATTACACATTGATCAAGAGGGGAGGGTACAGGAATCTTGGATTCTTAGAAAAACTCTGACTGCTCAGTGTTCATAACACATACTAATCAGTTGGCACGCTAGTGGGTTTACGTTTAAGGCAGGTCCTGCTACTCTTCATCCAACAGAGAGAGAGATCTTATCCAGGAATTAGAAAAGAAAACACATGCACAGCTAGGAGAGGGGGAGCGAGGGAGGGTGGCTTGTCTTTTGGCGGGGAGAGAATAATGAGCAGGCGGGGGATAGGGAGGATCCCATCAGCCACTTGGGGCCTCGTGTTTCATTTCTCTCACTTCCTGCGGGACAGTTGACTGATGCTGTCGATGCTCGCCCATCTTGCCATCTGTCTCCATGGTGATGGGGAGCACCAAGCACCCCTACCACCAGGCCGGGCCCCGGTCGAGGCTCTCTCTACCTCCCTTCACTTCCCCCTCGCTGCCTTGGGTCCCGGTCGAGGCTCTCTCTACCTCCCTCCACCTCCCCCTCACCTTCTCATTCCGTGCCTGGGTAACAAAATAACTTCCCCAACTCCTCCCCAGTAGTGCTCAGAGGTACCCACATAGATGCCCCCCCCCCTCCCCCCCAGACTATTTTCCTGACCTGTCCATTACTGCAGCACAAGTGGTAGAGAGACACGCAGTAAGGCTCATAGCAGCTGTTTTCCTGGAAGAGCTGCACTAGGCTAGTCTAGCAGGACCATGCAGTCACCAGTGTTCAACTATGCAGAATAGGTCTAACACAGGGATCTCTCCCTGTCATGGCTGCCTTTCTCAAAGAATTAAACAAATGTAAATGTGTACCAGTGGGATAGTACACTGCATGCATACCTGGTAAATAGACCGTGCATAGTTAGACACTATAGCAAGTTGTATTTACAAAAAGGTTGTTCTTAGGAGGTCTAGCCCCACTTTGGTATCACAGCACAGTTCTACCAAATCACAGCCCAGTTCTACCAACCACCACTGAGACTGGAGTCAGGTGGGCTATCCTAGACTAGTGTCCACTCTGCTCTCTCTATGTATAGACTAGACTACACTACAAGAGTCACTCTAGTCTGGCATTTCCTGCCTTTCTAGGTTTCTCCGTCTATGATTGGAGACTGTTGGAGCGCCACTGATCCATTGTGTGGTGAGACAGAACAACAGAGGTTCTCCTGATAAGAGCCTTCAGTGAGTGTGGAGCCACACATATGGGCAATGAGAGCCAATGACAGGCAGGCCTGATAGGACCACGCTGAACAAAGACTATTGTGGCACACAGAGGAAATCTCAAGACCCACCAGCTAATTAGCCACAACAAGCTTTCTGGCACGACTTGAAATGAGACCAACTACTGTATGTGGCGGTTTATCAAATCAATCAAGTGAACAAAGACAAGAGAAGGAAGTCAGAAAGAATGACTTTTTGGGAAATATATTATTTTGTCTAGAAAAAGGGGTTTCTGAGAAGGCAATCTGTTTAAAGGCCTAAAATCAGAATAAGAGATATGATTGAATGAGATTCTGTACTTTGGCTCAGAGATACTTTTCTGTTTGAAAAAAAAAAAAAATGCAAGACTGAATAGGAGAAAAAACAAGCAACAAACAAAGAAGATAGGCTTTTGAAAAATAACTATTTTTCATAAAATTGTAGTTATCTTAGCTAGCTGAATTGTTTACCAGTTGCTAAGCAGTTGCTAGGGACTCTTTTGGAAGAAGCTAGCTAGCTAACGAAGAACAACAAAGAATATCTAGTTAACAGAAGAAAAGAAAGAGAAAATCAGGACAGAAGAAAAAGGATATCAAAGTGAAACAGTTCTCTAAAGACACAAGAGACAATAATACAAGAAACAACACTTCTGTAGCTTGTCAACTATGTGTCTGTCTATCCCTGTTCTCTCCTCTCTGCACAGGCCATACAAACGCTTCACACCGCGTGGCCGCTGCCACTCTAACCTGGTGGTCCCAGCGCGCACGACCCACGTGGAGTTCCAGGTCTCCGGCAGCCTCTGGAACTGCCGGTCTGCGGCCAACAAGGCTGAGTTCATCTCAGCCTATGCTACCCTCCAGTCCCTAGACTTCCTGGCACTGACGGAAACATGGATTACCACAGATAACACTGCTACTCCTACTGCTCTCTCTTCGTCTGCCCACGTGTTCTCGCATACCCCTAGAGCATCGAGCCAGCGGGGTGGTGGCACTGGAATCCTCATCTCTCCCAAGTGGACATTCTCTCTTTCTCCCCTGACCCATCTGTCTATCTCCTCATTTGAATTCCATGCTGTCACAGTTACCAGCCCTTTCAAGATTAACATCCTTATCATTTATCGCCCTCCAGGTTCCCTTGGAGAGTTCATCAATGAGCTTGACGCCTTGATAAGTTCCTTTCCTGAGGATGGCTCACCTCTCACAGTTCTGGGTGACTTTAACCTCCCCACGTCTACCTTTGACTCATTCCTCTCTGCCTCCTTCTTTCCACTCCTCTCCTCTTTTGACCTCACCCTCTCACCTTCCCCCCCTACTCACAAGGCAGGCAATACGCTTGACCTCATCTTTACTAGATGCTGTTCTTCCACTAATCTTATTGCAACTCCCCTCCAAATCTCCGACCACTACCTTGTATCCTTTTCCCTCTTGCTCTCATCCAACACTTCTCACTCTGCCCCTACTCGGATGGTATTGCGCCGTCCCAACCTTCGCTCTCTCTCTCCCGCTACTCTCTCCTCTTCCATCCTATCATCTCTTCCCTCTGCTCAAACCTTCTCCAACCTATCTCCTGATTCTGCCTCCTCAACCCTCCTCTCCTCCCTTTCTGCATCCTTTGATTTTCTCTGTCCCTTATCCTCCAGGCCGGCTCGGTCCTCCCCTCCTGCTCCGTGGCTCGACGACTCACTACGAGCTCACAGAACAGGGCTCCGGGCAGCCGAGCGGAAATGGAGGAAAACTCGCCTCCCTGCGGACCTGGCATCCTTTCACTCCCTCCTCTCTACATTCTCCTCTTCTGTCTCTGCTGCTAAAGCCACTTTCTACCACTCTAAATTCCAAGCATCTGCCTCTAACCCTAGGAAGCTCTTTGCTACCTTCTCCTCCCTGCTGAATCCTCCTCCCCCTCCCCCCCCCCCCTCCTCCCTCTCTGCGGATGACTTCGTCAACCATTTTGAAAAGAAGGTTGACGATATCCGATCCTCGTTTGCTAAGTCAAACGACACTGCTCACACTGCCCTACCCTGTGCTTTGACCTCTTTCTCCCCTCTCTCTCCAGATGAAATCTCGCGTCTTGTGACGGCCGGCCGCCCAACAACCTGCCCACTTGACCCTATCCCCTCCTCTCTTCTCCAGACCATTTCCGGAGACCTTCTCCCCTTCCTCACCTCGCTCATCAACTCATCCTTGACCGCTGGCTACGTCCCTTCCGTCTTCAAGAGAGCGAGAGTTGCACCCCTTCTGAAAAAACCTACACTCGATCCCTCCGATGTCAACAACTACAGACCAGTATCCCTTCTTTCTTTTCTCTCAAACTCTTGAACGTGCCGTCCTTGGCCAGCTCTCCTGCTATCTCTCTCAGAATGACCTTCTTGATCCTAATCAGTCAGGTTTCAAGACTGGGCATTCAACTGAGACTGCTCTTCTCTGTGTCACGGAGGCTCTCCGCACTGCTAAAGCTAACTCTCTCTCCTCTGCTCTCATCCTTCTAGACCTATCTGCTGCCTTTGATACTGTGAACCATCAGATCCTCCTTTCCACCCTCTCCGAGTTGGGCATCTCCGGCGCGGCCCACGCTTGGATTGCGTCCTACCTGACAGGTCGCTCCTACCAGGTGGCGTGGTGAGAATCTGTCTCCGCACCATGCGCTCTCACCACTGGTGTCCCCCAGGGCTCTGTTCTAGGCCCTCTACTATTCTCGCTATACACCAAGTCACTTGGCTCTGTCATATCCTCACATGGTCTCTCCTATCATTGCTATGCAGACGACACACAATTAATCTTCTCCTTTCCCCCTTCTGATAACCAGGCGGCGAATCGCATCTCTGCATGTCTGTCAGACATATCAGTGTGGATGACGGATCACCAGCTCAAGCTGAACCTCGGCAAGACGGAGCTGCTCTTCCTCCCGGGGAAGGACTGCCCTTCCATGATCTCGCCATCACGGTTGACAACTCCCTTGTGTCCTCCTCCCAGAGTGCTAAGAACCTTGGCGTGATCCTGGACAACACCCTGTCATTCTCCACTAACATCAAGGCGGTGACCCGATCCTGTAGTTTCATGCTCTACAACATTCGCAGAGTACGACCCTGCCTCACACAGGAAGCGACGCAGGTCCTAATCCAGGCACTTGTCATCTCCCGTCTGGATTACTGCAACTCGCTGTTGGCTGGGCTCCCTGCCTGTGCCATTAAACCCCTACAACTCATCCAGAACGCCGCAGCCCGTCTGGTGTTCAACCTTCCCAAGTTCTCTCACGTCACCCCGCTCCTCCGCTCTCTCCACTGGCTTCCAGTTGAAGCTCGCATCCGCTACAAGACAATGGTGATTGCCTACGGAGCTGTGAAGGGAACGGCACCTCCATACCTTCAGGCTCTGATCAGGCCCTACACCCAAACAAGGGCACTGCGTTCATCCACCTCTGGCCTGCTGGCCCCCCTACCTCTGAGGAAGCACAGTTCCCGCTCAGCCCAGTCAAAACTGTTCGCTGCTCTGGCACCCCAATGGTGGAACAAGCTCCCTCACGACGCCAGGACAGCGGAGTCAATCACCACCTTCCGGAGACACCTGAAACCCCACCTCTTTAAGGAATACCTAGGATAGGATAAAGTAATCCTTCTAACCCCCCCCCCCCCTTAAAAGATTTAGATGCACTATTGTAAAGTGGTTGTTCCACTGGATATCATAAGGTGAATGCACCAATTTGTAAGTCGCTCTGGATAAGAGCGTCTGCTAAATGACTTAAATGTAAATGTAATGTAAATGTTTGTCAGAGTGTGTGGAGACTCAGATGCTTCACATCTTAGCACTTCAGTTCACAAGGAGGCATATACCAACCCCTGACACCCTCACACAGACTTCAACCTCTTCGGTGTCCCTCAAAATTTGAGAAAGAAAAGGTGTTGTCGGCAACAGACATAAGTGGGAGAGAAAGGTAACATGGTACACCCAGAGGAAATAGGCTGTTTCCGCATCTGTGCTATTGGCCAACTGGCCTAGGTGTGGCCCAGAGGAAGGACAGGCTGTGGAAAGACAGGCTGTGGAAGGACAGGTTGTGGAAGCTGTGCATAGAGAAGGATGTAGCCTAGCTATAGCTAGAGGACTGGAACAGGCAGCCCCACCACCAACAGCCACGAATCCCTCCCTCAGAGAAGCTCACTGTCTGAGTCCTGATTCTCCACCCTTTCCCCAAAGTTTGCACTTTCACACTTCCCATCAGTTGATTTAAAAACATGAATCACTGCAAGTGTAATCATTGGTTAGACGGAGTCTCCACTAGGGATGAACGATATATTGGTGAACATATCAGAATCGGCCGATATTAGCTAAAAATGCCAACGTCGGTATCGGCCCGATGTCTAGTTTAACGGCGAAATGCAAAACCGATGTCAAAGCTGATGTGCATACCTATATAATGTAGGTACATGATGTGATGACGCCACGTAAAATTTTGCGCTACACGTGCAACACAGCATTCCTAAACTAGCCCACACAATGTCTGCTGTGTGGATCGAGTAGCCAACATGTTGAGCAGTCATTTGAAAGAGTAACAACATTTCAGCGAGACAACTCAAAGGCGAATTCCATTAACACCAAGATAATGGAATTCATTGCCCTTGACAATCAACAGTTCTCTGTCGTGGATGATGTTGGCTTTCGCTAACTGGTCGAGCACCGGTACACATGTTGCCCTACCGGAGTTACACAGTAATAGCATCACTGTTATTAGCTTCACGACATACTATGGAACGCCATTTGGGTCTTTGCATGTCAAAAAAGATACATGTCAAACACTATTTTACGCGTTAAATACGCTTTTAATTTGACACGTCAAATAACACAGTTCTATTATAGAATGTTGTGTGTTCTGAATTTGCACATGCAAGCCAAGCGCCACTACTACCATCAGTAGCAAACACCGGCCACGAACGACGTGTTTACAATATCGCGTTGGTAATAAAGCATTATTTGTTCGACCGCAACTTCTGGGGTAGCTAGCTAGCTTTAGCTTGGTACCTAGCCAGCACCAATACAACCAGCCTGAAAACAATAACCAGTAGAAACTGCAGTCATTTTCATTATTCTTAGCAATGACTTAGGAATCCTTGTGAGTAAGTATTAGCTAGGTTGCCACTTGTTGTTTGCCTATTGAAATTGAACTTCAGTTCATTAAAATTAATAGCTAGCCAGCTACTTAACCCTGTTGCCCAAAGCCAACGTTATAAGCAGACAGCTAGCTTCATCTGGCTAGTGAGGCTCGACCGGACCGGGATGTGTTGTGAAGCTAGCCACAATAAGGATTAGGCACAAGTGGAATTTGTGGTTTGCCTTCAAAATAAAAGTACCTCTGACAATGATGCAGAAGGTTACAATTGGTGGAATCATGCCATATTTAGACTAGATCATGTTAAACAAGGTTGGAATGTAAAGAAATAAAATTGGGTATCAGTCTACTCGGTGACACCCACAGAATACGATTGTAGAGTTTAGGCAAATATTAGCTCTGTAGCTCTTATGGCGGGGCTGTGAAATCAAATCCCGTCAGCCTATTGTGTGTATTGACATTCATATTGCACTGTACAGCTTTACCTAAGGATTGGTAGTCAATGAAATGGGGTATCAGTCTACTCAATACCACAATATATTTTCCCAACGTCCTCAAGAGTTATCAGACTCCAAAACATCCACGCAGTATTGTTTTTTCTCGGGAATATTGTTCAATACACATAAGTTGACAATAGTGGCTCAATTCACAGTTGTCTCAGAGTCCTGCAACAAGAGCTACAATGTTAATGTTCTCTGGGTGTCATTGAGTAGACTGATATCCCATGTCA
This sequence comes from Salmo salar, assembly GCF_965601325.2. NCBI lineage: Eukaryota > Metazoa > Chordata > Actinopteri > Salmoniformes > Salmonidae > Salmo > Salmo salar. Next base: position 33,370,432 of record NC_138310.1, on the reverse strand, counting down.
TTGATCCACAATCTATAGGTAAGGCTGTACAGTGAAATAAGTATGCCCCCAATGCAATTCTAAAGTATAATACATCCAGTGTGATTTCAACAGATTTTTGTCAAATTAAACATTTTATATAACATTCCAGCCTCGTTTTGCATGATCTATTCAATTATGGCACAATTCTACTATTTGTATCAGTCAATGACATCATTTTATTTTAAAGGCTAACCGCAAAGTCCACTATTGTGGCTAATCCTTATTGTGGCTAGCTTCACATAGATGGGTCCGACCACCTTTAATCAAATAAGAACTGTCTTGTAAATTAGGGTTATTTTATGACACCTAGCTATATAGTTATCTAGCTAACTATAGCTACTGAAACAGATGTCGTTTTGCAATGTTTTTGGGGAAGAATATTGTTTGCATCCATGAGCTAGCTAGCTTTTTTATGACCAACACTGTAGGTGCGCGAGACAACTTTACCAGCATCATAGCATGCGTATCGATGAATCGCCGTGACATATGAAATACGACTGATAGTGTAATAACTACGTAAACATTTTTATGAACGCGTTAAATTATTGTGATGTGCAGTCATATTCAGGTCCTGATTGGTCAACAAGCTAATTTGACACGTCAAATAGTGTTATTTGACATGCAAAGACCCAAACGGCGTTCCATAGTATAAGAATCCTGGTTGAACAAATGGTTGAACAAATGAACAACGAAACAGCAAGTAAGTGAAAGAAATAGGTTTTGATTATGTTTTACTGGTAATGGGGACACACATAAATGCCAACAAAATAACTTTTTGATCAGTGTGGTGTGTGTAACCTTTATTTAACTAGGCAAGTCAGTTAACGACGCTGGGCCAATTGTGCGCCGCCCTATGGGACTCCCAATCACAGCCGGATGTGATACAGCCTGGATTCGAACCAGGGACTGTAGTGATGCCTCTTGCACTGAGATGCAGTGGCTTAGACCGCTGCGTCCATGTGTGTGTTAACTGTACTCGAATGCTTAAGGCCGCAAAATGTTTAAATATCAGTTATCGGTATCGTTTTATATCGGATATCGGCCAAAAATGTAATCGATGCATCACTAGTTTCCACCATTGTTAAATCCATGACGGGAAGAATGCAAGTCACACTGAGAAAAGGGTGGAGAATCATGACATATAGCTCCACTGAGGACGGCACAGACCCAGTCTGACCTGTAGTGTAAAGGGCACAATGGGGAAGTGGAGAGAGGCCCACTCATAACTCCCACAGTCAGACAGCCACACTTCAAAAGGAGAGGATGTACTCACTGCCCTGCATGAGAACACCAGGGTAAAGCCCAGACTGTAGCCTACACTGTAAGGTAGTAATGTAAGGTTGTAATCAGACGTAAAAAAAAGTCATATTCCTCTTAGAACCAATAATACTATGACTAAGAATTTTAATATTCATGTTGACAGAGAGACTGACTCAAAGGCCATTGAATGTATGAATCTTTTGAGCTCTATAGAATTCATCCAACATGTTACTGGGCCTACCTATAACCACGGCCATACTCTGGACCTGGTTATTACCAAGTGTCTTCCTATTGACATATTCTCTATTTTTGATGTTGCTTTATATACTGCTCAAAAAAATAAAGGGAACACTTAAACAACACATCCTAGATCTGAATGAAAGAAATCTTATTAAATACTTTTTTCTTTACATAGTTGAATGTGCTGACAACAAAATCACACAAAAATAATCAATGGAAATCCAATTTATCAACCCATGGAGGTCTGGATTTGGAGTCACACTCAAAATTAAAGTGGAAAACCACACTACAGGCTGATCCAACTTTGATGTAATGTCCTTAAAACAAGTCAAAATGAGGCTCAGTAGTGTGTGTGGCCTCCACGTGCCTGTATGACCTCCCTACAACGCCTGGGCATGCTCCTGATGAGGTGGCGGATGGTCTCCTGAGGGATCTCCTCCCAGACCTGGACTAAAGCATCCGCCAACTCCTGGAGAGTCTGTGGTGCAACGTGGCGTTGGTGGATGGAGCGAGACATGATGTCCCAGATGTGCTCAATTGGATTCAGGTCTGGGGAACGGGCGGGCCAGTCCATAGCATCAATGCCTTCCTCTTGCAGGAACTGCTGACACACTCCAGCCACATGAGGTCTAGCATTGTCTTGCATTAGGAGGAACCCAGGGCCAACCGCACCAGCATATGGTCTCACAAGGGGTCTGAGGATCTCATCTCGGTACCTAATGGCAGTCAGGCTACCTCTGGCGAGCACATGGAGGGCTGTGCGGCCCCCCAAATAAATGCCAACCCACACCATGACTGACCCACCGCCAAACCGGTCATGCTGGAGGATGTTGCAGGCAGCAGAACGTTCTCCACAGCGTCTCCAGACTCTGTCACGTCTGTCACGTGCTCAGTGTGAACCTGCTTTCATCTGTGAAGAGCACAGGGCGCCAGTGGCGAATTTGCCAATCTTGGTGTTCTCTGGCAAATGCCAAACGTCCTGCACGGTGTTGGGCTGTAAGCACAACCCCCACCTGTGGACGTCGGGCCCTCATACCACCCTCATGGAGTCTGTTTCTGACCGTTTGAGCAGACACATGCACATTTGTGGCCTGCTGGAGGTCATATTGCAGGGCTCTGGCAGTGCTTCTCCTGCTCCTCCTTGCACAAAGGCGGAGGTAGCGGTCCTGCTGCTGGGTTGTTGCCATCCTACGGCCTCCTCCACGTCTCCTGATGCACTGGCCTGTCTCCTGGTAGCGCCTCCATGCTCTGGACACTACGCTGACAGACACAGCAAACCTTCTTGCCACAGCTCGCATTGATGTGCCATCCTGGATGAGCTGCACTACCTGAGCCACTTGTGTGGGTTGTAGACTCCGTCTCATGCTACCACTAGAGTGAAAGCACCGCCAGCATTCAAAAGTGACCAAAACATCAGCCAGGAAGCATAGGAACTGAGAAGTGGTCTGTGGTCCCCACCTGCAGAACCACTCCTTTATTGGGGGTGCCTATAATTTCCACCTGTTGTCTATTCCATTTGCACAACAGCATGTGAAATTTATTGTCAATCAGTGTTGCTTCCTAAGTGGACAGTTTGATTTCACAGAAGTGTGATTGACTTGGAGTTACATTGTGTTGTTTAAGTGTTCCCTTTATTTTTTGGAGCAGTGTATAATCACCACTGTGTATTTTTTACCACCTTGTTGCCCATAGCACAGGGTAATACTGAATGCATTATTAAGAAACACTATCTTACCTCTGAAGTTGCTACAGATTTTAATGAGGGTATGAACAATACCCCGCCACCTATTCTGCCTTCCTCTTATGATGATTTAGTTGATAACTTTAATAGCAAATTAAAGGCAACCATTGATGCCATAGATCCAGTAAAGTTGAAAAAGAATCAAAACAGAGAGAAACTTGGATGAGTGAGGAAACTAATCAATTAAAGAGAAATTGCAGAAAGGCAGAGCAGAAGTGGAGAAAGTCAAAGTTGCTGGTCGATTATGATATTCTGAGAGAGTAATTTGGGATATATAACAAGGCAATTAGAAAAGCCAGACGGGCAAATTTTTCTAACTTCATCACTATTAAATCAAAAATAATTTGATTGCTCTTCTCGACCATTGATGGCATGATAAATCCTACCCCCGCAAACCTGTGAACTTTCCTCCACATCTAAATGTGGTAAGTTTGTCATATTTCAGAGATTCTTAAAAACTGTTTTTAATTGCATATCTGAAGAACTGCACAATATTGTTAATCACTCCCTGTTCACAGGCACTTTCCCCACTGCACCAAAAACTTATGGTGAAACACATTCTGAAGAAAAGTCATCTAGATTATTCAACTCCTAGCAATTTTCAGCCAATCTCTAACCTTCCTTTCCTCAGCAAAATCCTGGAAAAAATGGTGTTCAAACCGGTAAATCATTTTTTAAGTGCCAACTGTATTTTTGAAAAATTCCAATCTGGTTTTCAGTCCCACCACAGCACAGAGACAGCCTTAGTTAAAGTGGTAAGTTATCTTAGAGCCAACACAGATACCAAACAGCTCTCTGTCCTTGTACTCTTAGATTTAAGTGCTGCATTCAACACTGTTGACCATGATGTCCTTCTGGACAGACTGAAGAGGTGGGTTGGGCTCTCTGGTCCACATCTAAATTGGTTTAGGGCCTATTTAACCGGTCAAGAGAGTCTGTCACCCTTGGTGAACATAACTCAGAGAAAATACATATCACATGTGGCGTTCCACAAGGTTCTATTTTGGGTCTGGTACTGTTCAGTTTATACATGTTACCCTTTGGCAGAGTTATCAGAAAGCAGAGCATTGATGTTCACTGCTATGCAGATGATACACAGCTTTACATGTCACCAGAGAATTTTAGCGTCACTTATCAATCAGACTATATCAGTGATTTAAATACTTGCATGGCTCACAACTTCCTCCAGCTAAATCAAGACTGAGGTACTCATTGTTGGAGCCAAAGCACAGAGAGAAAATCTAGGCTGCACATTTTAAATGACGGGCAATAAAGATAAAATACCAGGTAAAAAAAACCAAGGTGTTATTTTAGATTCTGAGCAAAATTTCAAATCACACAGGAATGTGACCAAAATAGCTTTTTACTACCTGAGGAACATTACCAAGGTGCAGCCATCTCTCTCAGGCTGATACAGAGAGCAAGCTTGACTACTGTAATGCTCTCCTGTCTGGTCTCCCCAAGAAAGCCATTGGTCAACTGCAAAACATACAGAATGCTGCAGCGTGGGTACTGAACAAGACCAGACGGAGAGCACACATTACACCGGTTTTAAGGTATCTCCACTGGCTGCCTGTTAGTTTTAGAATTCATTTCAAGTTTCTTCTATTGGTTTTTAAATCAATCCACGAATGTGCACCCCAATACCGTAAATTCCGGACTATAAGGCGCAACTTTTTTCCCAAGCTTTGAACCTCGCGGCTTAAACAATGATGCGGCTAATATATGGATTTTTCCCGCTTTCAATCTTTTTTTCTCCAAAAAAACACATTCTGTGACGTGCTCAGTTTTTTGGCGGCATGAAGCTTTCATTAGACCAATGAAATTGCCGACCGGGTCAAACAACTTTTTTGTTTACTGTTTAGATTAAATCGAGCGCTCTCAAACTTCCCATCATTCTGATTACGGTAGTCATTTCGTCACCCTCATGGCAAAGACACGGAGAATTGCATATGATGCGGCTTTCATGTTGAAGGCGATTGATCTGGCTGTTGGAAAAGGAAATAGAGCTGCTGCACGGGAGCTTGGTCTTAATGAGTCGATGATAAGACGTTGGAAACAGCAGCGTGAGGAATTGACTCAGTGCAAAAAGACAACTAAAGCTTACTGCTAATTTTTTATTACAAGCCGTGTTTCGTTAAAGCCTATTTATTTTTGTTACAAGCTGTGTTTCGTTAAAGCCTGTGTAAAGTTAATTTGTTTCAATGTACCGGTAGGCACCTGCGGCTTATAGACATGTACGGCTTATTTATGTTCAAAATATTTTTATTTTTTAAAATTCAGTGGGTGCGGCTTATATTCAGGTGCGCTTAATAGTCCGGAAATTACGGTACATGTCAAACATGTTTTTAAGTTATGTACGCAGTAGGTCCCTCAGGTCCTCTGGCACTGGCCTTTTAACTATCCAAAAACCTAGGACCAAGAGGCATGGAGAGGTAGCCTTTAATTATTATAACCCAAGCCTCTGGAATAGCCTTCCAGAAAACCTGAGGGGGGCTAAAACTGTGGACATATTAAAACATCTGTTTAGCTTTGCTTTTCCATAGTTGTTCAGTTTGTGTTATTCTTTTTTTTTTATTTCTCTTATGTTTGTTGTGTAGAAAATATTTCAGCTTTTATTTCATTTTTTTCCCTATGAAGCACATTGCGTTGCATTCCATGTCTGAAATGTGCTGTATAAATAAAGCTTGATTTGATTACATCATGTTGGTGGGTACTTATGTTTCTCTTATTGGAAATGTGTTTTTTGCATATTCCAACTCTTCCTGAGACGCCCTCGGAGAGTGGGAGCCCGGCCATGGTCTGCCATTACCGTCGGCAACCCTAGAGCAGTTAGGGTTAAGGCCATGGTCTGCCATTACCGTCGGCAACCCTAGAGCAGTTAGGGTTAAGGCCATGGTCTGCCATGACCGTCGCCAACCCTAGAGCAATTCGGGTTAAGTGCCTTGCTCAAGTGTACATGGACACATTTTTCACCTTGTCGACTCAGGATTAAAACTAGCGACCTTTCGGTTAATGGCCCAACGCTCTAATCGTTAGGCTACCTGCCGCCCAGAATAGACACGGTGGGTCATCCTTTACCCCTACTGGGTGAGAGTGCAGAGGAAGACGTCCATCCACCAAAATATAACTCTATAATAAATATATATTATTATTGCTGCCAATTTCCCAGTCCCAGTGAGTCTCAAGGTCTTGGTATTTTGACTGCAGTCGACAGACTGGACACTGTGCCTTGACTTCCACATTGTTTGAACCTCAGCTCTCTGAGAGCAGCAACCTGCCAGGGTGGGAAAAACGTAATCTCTCCCAAAAGGTCACCCACATCCTGGTCCACATGTCACATGCTCCCTGTCACACGCACAGGCAGAGAGAGATGCCCTGGCCTGTCCTGGCTGGTACTGTACAGTCACACACTGCGGAGGGGTGTAGTCAGGCTTTCGGAAACACGTCGTCTTTGGGACCATCTCAACACAAATAAATGTCTGCCGGGCAGCCAGGCGGAAGTTCCCTCCATTGTGTTGGTTGGCGGAATGAGAGAAATTACATGGTGTGATAAAGAGAGAAAAGGACGGGAAAGAGAGGTCTGGTGTGGGTACAGAGCCGCAGACAGACAGGGCCAGCCATGCAGTGACAGATGCTGCAGGAGGTAGCGTTGGGTGGCGTGGCAGGCTGGTTTCCGCAGGGCTGGTACGACGGCAGGAAAGCCCAGAGCAGAGCGAGAGAACAAAGGAGGGAATGCAGTGACCCGTGCCTGGGTGCATCCTGCCCCTGCCCCAGCCAGGCCCAGGACCCGGACCCAGCACTGGGCTGGGTGATTAACACTTCCCCTGGTGATTCCATCATTCACGCTTTATTACCTTGTTTTTGGGCTTGATACTCTGTCTGCTGACACTGCACTCTTTTGTAGATGACAATAAAACAAATGTCTGGAAAGGGAAGGGGGACTAGTGGTTTAACCGATACATCTTTGCAAAGCTTATTGTATGTTATGTGGCATACTCAACACACGTGATTGCAGCTACTACTAAAATAGTAGTGATTTCTTCCAAACATTAGGGTATTACTGTAGTAATTTGTGGGACAATTCTCTTCCTTCCCTGACACACTCACCTACAGCCCACAGCACAGAGTCAAAGGTGTCCTGTTGGTACTGTATGTTTGTCTGTCCAAGTCACCTGCAGCGCCCCAGAGGACAGCTTATCCAATCTCTTGGGGACACTCCTCCGGGAGAACTTGGTGCCATAGGCCTCCATGTAGTCAGTCACCAGCCCTGCCATTTGCTACAGCACACACAAGACGAGAAAGGAGAAATTCAGGTTGTTGACAGCTCAGAGTCACCTTTCCAGCACTTGACTTGGGAAAACTATTATTCCAAACTTAACTTGTTCAAGAAAAGTCACAATATCACCAGTACACAAAGAATCAATGGGCTTCTGAGTGGCGCAGTGGTCTAAGGCACCGCATGCCAGTGCTAGAGGCGTAACTACAGCCCCTGGTTTGATTCCAGGCTGCATCACAACCGGACGTGATTGGGAGGCCCATAGGGTGGCGCACAATTGGCCCAGCGTTGTCCGGGTTTGGCCGGTGTAGGCCGTCATTGTAAATAAGAATATGCTCTTAACTGACTTGCCTAGTTAAATTAAATAAAACAAAAAAATCTAGATCAATTTGTAAATGAGTAGTGAGAAATTCTACGATCTCTGAAATATATTTAAAAGAAACAAAACATTTGAGTTACAGTATAAACACGATACAGTAAAGAGAAATAAGAAATTAATTAAAATGGTGTCAAATCTATTTTGAAAAATTGAAAATTGTGATAAGTGCAGTACCTGATCGAACCCCCTGAGGGGGATGCTGCACACAATGAATGTGGTGTCCAGGCCAATGCCTGCCAGGAAGCCAGCACACTCCAGGGCCACATCTTCATAGCACCATGTTCAGGAAAACAGAACACTGCACAAATGCTCTCAGAGGAACCTTGTCTATCTCTAGTTAAAGTAGAGAGGCATTGATAGACAGGTGACCCCAGTCTAGGAAGAATGGGTCACCAGTTGAACTGCAATTCACCACTTTTTGCCTTCAACATTAGGGCTAACTCACTCTGACAATATACAGCGTAACCAGTGACTCATGACCAAGCACATCGGCAGTCAAAAGGATACAGCTGGCACCAACCACAAGTCTGAAAAACAAAAACCATTAATCTGAGCTGTTTTCATTTAAAATATATATCTCTTGGAAGTTATATAGTACAGGTATATGTGCTTTTCTATACGATGCACTTCATACATTTTCCTTCAAATTATCTTGAATACTACTGCGCCAAACAAAACAGGGAAACTGGACACAAATGTTTAGTCTGAATCTGAGGAATTTAAAAGTGATGAAAATACTGTTCGAACTTCGGAGGCTCCATTACTCAACTGTAAAACGTCAAGAACTGTTCGAATGTCGGAGGCTCCATTACTCAACTGTAAAATGTCAAAACAGACAATAAGAGAGGAGGAAAAAGAGCAAGGGGTGGCGGAGTTGGTAGGGCCGGTCTCTGTGTGCGTGTGTGGGCCAGGTGAATCACACCTCTAATCCAGCCCTGAGCTCCACTCACTACTGGCGTTCAGGCTAATCCCTGCGGATGGGGTGTGCCGTGTTCATGGCTCAGTCCACACATCACTCCGCTGAGTGACGCCCATCACCCGCATGGAGGCCAGGGCCTCTTTTGCTCTCCCATCCTCTACCTATCCATGGCTCTCCACACTGGCCCAGGCCCTGGCAACTGAGGGAGCCTGGGGCACACACAAGCCCAGCCATACCCCCAACTCATGCTAGCGCTAACTGCTAAGAGCGTCAGTACCCCGATCCTCCTGTCCACCTAATGCACAGCTGCACTTAGTGCACATTGTGAGGTGGCTTAGGGAGGGATTAGGCCAGGAGCTTTAGGCCGATTCCACACTCTCATCTCCTTTCCCTGGCTGCTTGGTTATATTGTATTTCAGAGAGACTCTGGGATCGTTCTGTTATCCCTCAGCCGGATGGTGGTGTCTGAAAGCATTGGTGGAGGCACAAACTCACAAGTGGGTCTCAAAAACACTGCATCTAGATGTGAAAGATGGGGGGGGGGGGGGGCTGATTGTGTAACTAGAAACTACAGAGGGATGGATTCCAGTGGGAAAGACATACTTTACTATACTGATATGTGCCCAGTAAATGTTGCCCACTCCCCTGGAGGATGAGAAGTACTAGGAGCAGCCTTTCAAACAACAAAGATAACACAATCAAACTCAGGGCTTCCATAGGCTACATCCTGATCCAAAGCCACTTCAATGACTGTAGGAGTATGTCTGACTGTGACAGTTAAGAATTTGCCACTAGCTCGCTCTCTCTCTCTCTCGCTCTCTCTCATAACCTTGGGCCAACCTTCAGCAGTCCAGACAAGAGATAAGTGAATCTGTTCTCCTTCGGTGTCTCCTGTGTTCGCCACAATAACAGTGCTCTTTCACAAGTGTTCCTTAGAGGGGAGAATTCTACAGGGAGCGGACTTTATCTGACTCGAAATAGAAAGATATAGGATGAGAACTTAACTCCCTAACACAGTTGTGACTACAGAGAGAAAAGATAGTGTGTTACAATTGTCTCTCCTTTTGATGTCGCATCTTTTCATCCCAGGCTCATTTCCTCAGCTATTCTCTAGAGCAGGTATTCCCAAACTGGGGTACACGCAATGCCATCGGGGGTACGCCAAATAAAAATGTGATTCACATGAAAAAAAAATGTCTCTCTCTCTTGGCTTCACATTTTCAACCCAACGTCAAATACAGGTAGCCAGGTCAAATAATTAACATCCGATCACATTAACCATTACTCTCTCACGGGAATTCCACTAACGGTCCGTATGTAGCTGCTACTCATTCCGTTTGCGCGAAAGTTTCTTCTAACCATTTTATAAATGTAAGGCCCGCGTCCATAGAGACACATTCCAGCTCTACCAGCAGTACTGCTACTACCAGCAGTACTACACCTGCACCTGTCGACGACACAAGTTGTTCTGCTTCCACGAGCACATCCAATGCTAGCATCAGTAATTCCACATGTTGTTAGCCCAGCTAGCATGGACACTGACAGTTGTGAATCTAATGCAGCCGAAGAGCTACTGCCCCCTTACCTGGGAAAGCACTGAACAACAGACCGGGACGTTGGACCATCAAAGAGGCGCAAATATGATGAGAAATACATTGATTTGAGGTTCACAAATATTAGGAGTAGTGCCTTTCCTCAGCCACAGTGAGTTGTATGTGCATAACGGGCTATAAGCATCTTATATTGTGAGCTACCGAGTGGCTAGGACAGGCAAGCCCCATACTATTGTGGAGGACTTAATTCTTCCTGCTGCCACGGATATGGCTGGGACAATACTGGGGGAAAAGGCCCAAAAAACTATACAGATAATGCCTTCATCAAACAACACTGTTTCACCACGCATCAGTGATATGGCAGGAGATGTTTTGAAACAATTACTGCTTCGCATACAAGCCAGTGAATTATGTGTTACAGCTGGATGAGTCAGACATGGGGGGCCTGACACAGCTCCTGGCATATGTCCATTACGTTTATGGGGGGTCAATTAAGGAAGACATCCTCTTCTGCAAACCACTGGAAACCAGGACAACAGGAGAGGATATTTTGAAAGTATTGGACAGCTTTGTGACATCAAATGGACTTGTGGTCAAGATGTGTTGGTATCTGTACTGATGGCGCAAAAACCATGACAGGGAGACATAGTGGAGTGGTAACACGTGTGCAAGCAGTTGCTCCCGATGCCACTTGGCAGCAAGAGCCTCTCGGTGGATGCTGCAGAGCACCCAAGGAAATGCCTGACAGCTTGAAAGATGTTTTGGACACTACAGTGAAAATGGTTACCTTTGTTAAAGCAAGGCCCCTGAACTCTCGTGTATTTTCTGCACTATGCAATGATATGGGCAGCGACCATGTAACGCTTTTACAACATACACTGGTTATCAAGGGGCAAAGTATTGACACGTTTTTTTGAGAGACGAGCTTAAAGTTTTCTTTACTGACCATAATTTTCACTTGTCTGACCACTTGAATGATGACGAGTTTCTCACACGACTGGCCTATCTGGGTGATGTTTTTTCTCGCCTGAATGATCTGAATCTAGAATTACAGGGACTCTCCGTAACTATATTCAATGTGCGGGACAAAATTGAGGCTATGATTAAGAAGTTGGAGCTCTTTTCTGTCTGCATTAACAAGGACAACACACAGGTCTTTCCATCATTGTATGATTTGTGTGCAAATGAACTCAAGCTTACGGACAATGTCAAATGTGATACAGCGAAGCACCTGAGTGAGCTGGGTGCACAACTACTTTCCCGAAACGGATGACACAAACAACTGCATTCGTTATCCTTTCATGTCCTGCCTCCAGTCCACTTACCGATATCTGAACAAGAGTGTCATCAAATTGCAACAAGCGGTTCTGTGAAAATTGTATTTTAAATCAGAAGCCACTGCCAGATTTATGGATTGGGCTGTGTTCAGAGTATACTGCCTTAGCAAATCGCACTGTTAAGACACTGATGCCCTTTGCAACCACGTACCTATGTGAGAGTGGATTCTCGGCCCTCACTAGCATGAAAACTAAATACAGGCACAGACTGTGTGTGGAAAATGATTTAAGACAGACTCTCTCCAATACAACACAACATTGAAAAGGTATGTGCATCCTTTCAAGCACACCCTTCTCATTAACCTGTGGTCCCAATTTTCGATGAACAAATAGTTATATGCAAGATGGCTAAATAAAGAGCAAAATTATTGATTATTATTATTTGTGCCCTAGTCCTGTAAGAGCTCTTTGTCACTTCCCACAAGCCGGGTTGTAACAAAAACTCACACTCGTTCTTATGTTTAATAAATGTATCATATAGTGTGTGCATGGCAGGCTTACAATGAATGCAAAAAACAACATATGAGAGTGCGCTGACCCTGGTGCTAGAGGGGGTACGCAGCTGGAGGTTGAATGTTTGAAGGGGTACGGGACTATAACAAGTTTGAGAACCACTGATCTAGAGGATGAGAAACTATAGCACATTTCAAGCCTGGTTCACTACCCTTTAGCACTGGAATTGATTTAAATAAATCCTAAGTAAATATAGAATTAAAAAGTTAAGGAAATGCAGCAGAAAACTTCTTACACTCATGTCTACACTTCCCATCTATCGTGTTTGTGAGCGTGGTTGTGTGCTCCGGTCCTTCTAAAGGCACCACTCACCTGGAGCCATCCACTACCTCCACCAGCTGATCAACCCAAACACCCTCTCAGACCCCACCTGCAGAGCTGACAGCTCAGCTCCCTCCACAGAGCAAGCAGCTCCTCAACAACAGCTCCTCCTAGGCAGGGAGAGATGGGTCTGAGGAGAGGAGAGCCACGGGAGGACCTGCTAATGCTAACCCCTAGTAGCCTGAGGGGCAGAGAGGACCACACTAACAGTAGGCCCCTACCTAACCACTCCACTACACCAAACAGTCCCACTCACATAAAGGGTTTCCTGGATTGAAGCGCTCTTTCTGGGGCCACTCACTTGAAAGCTACATAAAAAAGCTGTGAGCAAATATGTGAAAATTGCTTAGGAGACATGCTGAATGAGGGAAGGACAGTGCAGGGAAAACATACATACAGAGAGCACCACCGTCTGTCCCAGATGGGCTTGTTGTGAAGATGAGTTCATATTGCCCTCTAGTGGTAGAATGTTAGAACAGCAGCCTAGTTTGACAAGAAAAATACAATTTCCCTGACTAAACTGGAGAGGGGTAACAAATAGGTTGTTACGAATTACGACGGGAATCTATTGTAGATTATATTTATAATAGCAAGGATTATCAATGAGTAGGTGACTAAGATAACTCTTCACTGTTGGCACTATGTACAGTTAAATTACAGCCACACTAACAAACATTACACTCAACCTCCATTTTGTGCCAAGTGGAAACAGTGTGGAGAGACCAATTAGACAAGCGATGACAGGATTTAAATGGCTGGATTGGAGATGTGTGTGTGTGTGTGTGCTGTGTCCCAAGCTTTGCTGAACACACACACGCACAGCTAATCTGAGTCAGGAGTGAGTGACAGGAACATTTAACACGTCCTATAGTAGAACACGCTGCGTCCTGGATGGATCATTATGACAGACCTGTCTGTGTACATGGCACAGCATTGTATGGTTTGTGTGTTTCACCACATGTACCACTCACGTCTTGGCAGGGGACTCTTTCAGCCAGAAGATAACATCACTAGTGATGCCATGCTGGATTGCTCCATGGATCTACAACACAGGAAGTAGAAACAGGTTAACACAACAAACACCGTTTGATTCATATTGTCAATACAGGTCCTGGCAAACGATTAGGCGAGGAAGGTTGGCTTTGTTCTTTGTTAGTCTGTTATCAACAGACAGTAAGTCACAGCCTGTGATACACCACAGGGAGGGAGGCCTATGAGAGGCCGCAGTCCCAGAGTATATCCCAAATGATACCCTATTCCCTATGTAATGAATAGGGAACAGGTAGGGTGCCATTTGAGATGCAGCCCCAGACAGCCTCCCTCCTCCACCCAGTGAGAGCCATGTTTTGCCCACCACCATCCCATCAAAAGCTCCAGATTCACTATGGTGTTATCAGCAGCTGGGAGGATCAACGAAGGACATCTCTCCCCCCTGTCTACTGGGCAAGGACGCATACAGAGGGAGAAGGGGGGTATGGAGAGAGGGAGAGGACAGAGAGAGAGAGAGGTAAAGGTTAATACTTACATGTGTGGGGTACTTTGCCGCCCTCCAGTTGCAATCACAATGTCCTTGGCAGTCAGTGTCATCTGCCAGACAAGGGGGAAGAGAAATTATAATGACTTCAATAGGAAAATATGAATACGACAGTGTTGAAATTATGTTCCTTAAATAAAAATAATAATATGGTGAACATTTACATTTTTTGTCATTAACTCCCAGTTTGAAATACAGGACCAGTCAAGTTTGGACACACCTACACATTCAAGGGTTTTTCTTTATTTTTACATTGTAGAATAATAGTGAAGACATCAAAACTATGAAATAACACATATGGAATCATGTAGTAACCAAACAAAGTGTTAAATAAATCTAAATATATTTGAGATTAGAGATTTTTCAAAGTAGCCACCCTTTGACTTGACAGCTTTGCACACACTTCGCATTCTCTCAACCAGCTTCATGAGGTAGTCACCTGGAATTCATTTCAATTAACAGATGTGCCTTGTTAAAAAGTTAAATAGTGGAATTTCTTTACTTCTTAATGCGTTTGAGCCAATCAGTGTTGTGATAAGGTAGTGGTGGTATACAGAAGATAGCCCTATTTGGTAAAAGACCAAGTCCATATTCTGGCAAGAACAGCTCAAATAAGCAAAGAGAAACAACATTCCATCATTACTTTAAGACATGAAGGTCAGTCAATCCGGAAAATGTCAAGAACTTGAAGTTTCTTCAAGAGCAGTCGCAAAAACCATCAAGCCATATGATGAAACTGGCTCTCATGAGGACCGCCACAGGAAAGGAAGACCCATAGTTACCTATGCTGCAGAGGATAAGTTCATTAGAGTTACCAGCCTTAGGAATTGCAGCCCAAATAAATGCTTCAGAGTTCAAGTAACAGACACATCAACATCAACTGTTCAGAGGAGACTGTGTGAATCAGGCCTTCATGGTCGAATTGCTGCAAAGAAACCATGATTAAAGGACACCAATAAGAAGAATAGACTTGCTTGGGCCAACAAGCATGAGCAATGGACATTAGACAGTTGGAAATCTGTCCTTTGATCTGATGAGTCCAAATGAGATTTTTGGTTCCAACTGCCATGTCTTTGTGAGACACAGAGTAGGTGAACGGATGATCGCTGCAGGTGTGGTTCCCATGTGAAGCATGGAGGAGGTGTGATGGTGCTTTGCTGGTGACACAGATGTATTTAGAATTCAAGCACACATCACCAGCATGGCTAACACAGCATTCTGCAGTGATACGCCTTCTGGTTTGCGCTTAGCGGGACTATCATTTGTTTTTCAACAGGACAATGACCCAACACCTCCAGGCTGTGTAAGGGTTATTTGACCAAAAATGAGAGTGATGGAGTGCTGCATCAGATGACCTGGCCTCCACAATCACCTGACCTCAACCCAATTGAGATGGTTTGGGATGAGTTGGACCGCAGAGTGAAGGAAAAGCAGCCAACAAGTGCTCAGCATATGTGAGAACTCCTTCAAGACTGTTGGAAAAGTATTCCAGGTGAAGCTGGTTGAGAGAATGCCAATTGTGCAAAGCTGTCATCAAGGTGGCTACTTTGAAGAATCTAAAATATATTTTGATTTGTTTAACACTTTTTGGTTACTACATGATTTCATATCTGTTATTTCATAGTTTTGATGTCTTCACTATTATTCTACAATGTAGAATATAGTAAAAATAAAGAAAAACCCTTGAATGAGTAGGTGTGTCCAAACTTTTGACTGGTACTGTAGTATTACCTCTTTTCCTGTCCTGGTTAACCCTTTGACTGTGTGCTCATCCACCAGACTTCCTTTATTGTTCAGATACTTCACATTCCTGTCAAAGAAAACATGGTGACAATGCAAACACCACAGGAGAACTTGAGAGATCTTGTGCAAACATTGGGTTTAGCTGAAAAAGGGTAAGTACTGCACAGCTACACTGTTAAAGCAGTTTTCTAGCCAAAACAATTATATATGAGAGTGAAGACAAAGTTTGGAGGAGAGATGTAAAGCCATTTTCTATGAAACTGCGTCTATTAAATATGAGATTCGGTTGCACAATGTGAACATCTGCTGTGAGAGTGTGGGCACATAAGAGGCAGAGCAACACCTGTTAGCCCTGCAGCCATTCAGTCAGAGCACTGCATGCAATCATGGACAATTCATCATAGCGCTGTAACCTCTGTGTACCAACAGGTCTGCTAGGCCTAAGAGGGAATATCTCAAGTCGGAAACTTAAGGAGGCAGTTGTCATAACAAAATTACTGAAAACTACAGGTATGCATGTGTAAAATCACTTTTTAAGTTATACAACAGAATCTATGACATACCGGCTGTGTTTACACAGGCAGCCCAATTCTGATCTTTTCCCCAATTATTGGCAAAAGAGCTGATCTGATTGGTCAAAAGACCAATTAGTGAAGAAAATAACAGAATTGGGTTGCCTGTGTATACGCAGCCACAGTGGCTGTAAGTAAGGGTGTGTCACTCACTTGTCCTGTAGCTGGACACGGTGGCCCCAGTTGAGGGACTTGACATGGTTACATTTACATTTTAGTCATTTAGCAGACACTCTTATCCAGAGCGACTTACAGTAGTGAATGCATACATTTCATAAATTTTTTCCTGTGCTGGCCCCCCGTGGGAATCGAACCCACAACCCTGGCGTTGCAAACACCATGCTCTACCAACTGAGCTACAGGGAAGGCTTTGTACAGGTTCTGTACAGCCTCTGCCATGGTGCTCCTAGAAAAACACACCAGAGTAACAGTTAGATGTGGTATCTGTGATAAGACAAAATACAACTATGCAAATGTTCACTATTTAAGTGCCCATTACAAGGCAAGCATTGAGCATTGTTTCATTGTTATATTTGCTCATATACTTGTGTGGATTGTGATGAACTGAGGAATATTCTGTGAATGACACACTTCAGATCAACGATGCCCACTGGTGAACTGTCACCATGTAATGTTGACTACAACCAAGGTCAACCACCATCTTGTCTTACTGCAAGACTACCACTAGATTGTAGCATTTAGCCATAACCTTAGTGTTGAATTCTTATCAATCCAAAACATTGACAAACATTTAGTCTAGTAACCAGAATGACTATCGGTATTAAGAAACGAACAAACTTGTAAAATATATGTTCTTTCTACTTAATCCTAAATAGTTTGAAATGTGCATATCCACAGGTTTCCATTGTTCTCATACTAATGAGATGTACCAGTTGTGGGAGATGGGCCTGGGGATTTGCCAGCCATACTTCTGGGTGTCTTTCACAGCTGTGCCCAGCAGAGCAGCCTGGTGCATGAGCGTCTTGGGAATGCAGCCCACGGTCACGCACGTGCCACCAATGCCCCACTTAGTACCTGGAAGGGTAGCATGATATATTTTTTAAACTTCTATATTAATGCAGATTGTTCACAACATACAGTTTGTTTACTCCCAGACAAACTAGGTGAAATGCTTCAAGTCAACAGTTCAAGTCAAGCTGTTTTTGGTGGAATGTACAGTCAGTATCAGAACATTTCTCTTACCTTTAACTGAAGGCTCCACATAATCTAACACAGCAATGTTCTGTCCTACCTGAGCCGCTGAAAACGAAGGACAGAAAGTTTTGGTCAATCTTCATGGTCGGTAAAGCTGCATTAACACATTAGATTAGACATTATCCTATATAAAACCTTTACACAGAGCCAGACCTCCTGGTAACAAACCATCTGGGGTACATGTGATTGTATACTATCCTCAAGAACAAACAGTGAAGTCCCTACTAGTTCATAACGTATTGTAATACTAATGATTTAATCATGGGATTGAGACACCACCTTCTTTGGAACAAGCCAGACCCCCAGAGCCACCTCCAATAACGACGAGATCATAGTCGGATTTCCCTGTAACAAACCAAATGCCTTGACATTCAATCTCTATTGGTCAATGCTGACACCATAAACACATAAGTTACTTAGAATGTACACGAGGTTACTTATCTAGAAACCAAGCTGACAAGTGCATAATGAAGGGCATTTGAAAAGAGCATGTTATTCTACCAAAGACACTCATTATTTGGAATATTTGACACTGACAGCTTGCCAAGTACCTCAACTATTCCGAGGTACTCGGGAAATTGACAGCTAGCTTGCAGGCCATTGGTTACCACTATAGAAAGAGAAAACGCTGTTTGAGAGATTCATTCGAAATCAATTTCTCATAATCTGTCAGTTTGTCACTAGCTAGCAATATGGCAACAAACTCCATGTCTGTCAAGTTTCTCGTAAAAAAAATGAATGCAGTTGGTGCGTTTCTACCGGCGTCTGCCTCTAGAGCATGCTGCCATGTTGTTATTACAAAAGGCCCTTCATAAGTGTCTGTAAGTCTGCCTGCCTCATTTTACATAGGAAGCACATTCACTGAAACTACGTCGTCAAAATGTAAATGTCGTTGTAGTGTTGCAAATAAAATATTGTAAAAAAAAAGTACATTTGATAGATGTGTTTTTTGTCTTCCTAGGCTAAACATAGTTCTCAAACTCCAGGCGCCATTCTGACTTCTCCCTACGGTTTTCAGCCATTAGCTTTGCCTACCACTGGCCCATCCATGTGAACAGGGTCCTTTCTGTTATGTGGTGACTTTTCTTGTCTGAGGAAATAACACAAAGTATTGTGTAAAATGTGATTTCCAAAAGGCTTAAAATATAAAGTTAGGTGTTCTTTAACATAAAAACACAAAGATATGGATCTCAAAGGGAATTTTATGCATTTTGACCATTTTGTTTTCCGTGGATGTAGGCGGGTGCTATTCATCAATTTCTACAAGAAATATGAGTCATTAAATATTCTAAATGTTTATTCATGATTTTATAGTCCTACTTAAAATATCTGTCATCAATACTTTAAAAATATATAATTTCTCTGTGTGTCCCTGATTTCACTTTCCAACCTGTTAGTGTCTAGTAATACCACTTAAAAACAGTCCCTTCCCACAATGACATCATGTTCAGGAAGCGTCAATAATTATTTTGGCGGGAAAACAGTGCAAGTATCAACACTTCATTTTATTTCTATTTTAATGTTTCATGATGTTAGTATATTTCACTCTTAAATGTCCACCCTGTTAGGCTACATTAGAGGAACATGTTATCAAATGTAATAATTAAAAAATATGTTAGGCAGAAAAGTAAAAATTTACTTCAAGTGTTCACCATTATCCTAGCTGGATCTTGATCACTCACAGGATCTTTGATGTCATGCTAGCTCAAACTTCATCACTATAGCTAATTTAGCCTCCAAATTTCCACTCTGTTAGGTTCCACCCTGTTAGGCATATGCACATAACAGTGTGGAACATGCACCTAACATGGTGGAAAATTTGTCAGAAAATATATAAAATGTATTACTTCTGTCATTATTTATTACCATATACAGAATACTTTTATATTTTATGTATATTCAGATGCATGTTACATAAATGTGATATGTCATTGTATTGCAATGTATATACAATTATAATTACCAATTGTGGTGCAATTAGCAACTATATATATATATATATATATATATATATATATATATATATATATATATATATATATTTATATATATATTTATTTATTTTTATTTTTTATTTTTTTATTTCACCTTTATTTAACCAGGTAGGCAAGTTGAGAACAAGTTCTCATTTACAACTGCGACCTGGACAAGATAAAGCAAAGCAGTTTGACACATATAACAACACAGAGTTACACATGGAGTAAAACAAACATACAGTCAATAATACAGTAGAAAAGTAAGTCTATATACAATGTGAGCAAATGAGGTGAGATAAGGGAGGTAAAGGCAATAAATAGGCCATGGTGGCGAAGTAAATACAATATAGCAATTAAAACACTGGAATGGTAGATTTGACAGCAGATGAGTGTGCAAAGTAGAAATAACAGGGTGAAAAGGAGCAAAATAAATAAATACAGTAGGGGAAGAGGTAGTTGTTTAGCCTAAATAATAGATGGGCTATGTACAGGTGCAGTGATCTGTGAGCTGCTCTGACAGCTGGTGCTTAAAGCTAGTGAGGGAGATAAGTGTTTCCAGTTTCAGAGATTTTTGTAGTTCGTTCCAGTCATTGGCAGCAGAGAACTGGAAGGAGAGGCGGCCAAAGTAAGAATTGGCTTTGGGGGTGACAAGTGAGATATACCTGCTGGAGCGTGTGCTACAGGTGGGTGCAGCTATGGTGACCAGCGAGCAGAGATAAGGCGGGACCTTACCTAGCAGGGTCTTGTAGATGACCTGGAGCCAGTGGGTTTGGCGACGAGTATGAAGCGAGGGCCAGCCAACGAGAGCGTACAGGTCGCAGTGGTGGGTAGTATATGGGGCTTTGGTGACAAAACGGATGGCACTGTGATAGACTGCATCCAATTTGTTGAGTAGGGTGTTGGAGGCTATTTTGTAAATGACATCGCCAAAGTCGAGGATCGGTAAGATGGTCAGTTTTACGAGGGTATGTTTGGCAACATGAGTGAAGGATGCTTTGTTGCGAAATAGGAAGCCTATTCTAGATTTAACTTTGGATTGGAGATGTTTTATGTGAGTCTGGAGGAGAGTTTACAGTCTAACCAGACACCTAGGTATTTGTAGTTGTCCACATATTTGCAGACAGAAACGTCCAGAGTAGTGATGCTGGACGGGCGGGCAGGTGCAGGCAGCGATCGGTTGAATATACATACATATATACAGTACCAGTAAAAAGTTTGGACACACCTACTATTTCAAGTTTTTTTTCTTTATTGTAGAATAATAGTGAAGACATCAAAACTATGAAATAACAGATATGGAATCATGTAGTAACCAAAAAAAGTGTTAAACAAATCAATATATTTAATATAGTTTTTAGATTCTTCAAAGTAGCCACCCTTGCCTTGATGACAGCTTTGCACACTTTTGGCATTCTCTCAAACAGCTTCACCTGGAATGCTTTTCCAACAGTCATGAAGGAGTTCCCACATATGCTGAGCACTTGTTGGCTGCTTTTCCTTCACTCTGCGGTCCAACTCATCCTAAACCATCTCAATTGGGTTGAGGTCCGATGATTGTGGCGACCAGGTCATCTGATGCAGCACTCTATCACTCTCCTTATTGGTAAAATAGCCCATACACAGCCTGGACGTGTGTTGGATCATTGTCCTGTTGAAAAACAAATGATAGCCCAAACCAGATGGGATGGTGTATCACTGCAGAATGCTGTGGTAGACATGCTGGTTAAGTGTGCCTTGAATTCTAAATAAATCACTGACAGTGTCACCAGCTTAAGGTTGCCTTGAATTCTAAATATAAATCTCAGACAGTGTAACCAGCAAAGCACCCCCACACCTCCTCCTCCATGCTTCATGTGGGAACTACACATGCGGAGATAATTCGTTCACCTACTCTGCGTCTCACAAAGACACTGCGGTTCGAACCAAAAATCTCAGATTTGGACTCATCAGACCAAAGGACAGATTTCCACCAGTCTAATGTCCATTGCTCATGTTTCTTGATCCACACAAGTCTATTATTTTTATTGGTGTCCTTTAGTAGTGGTTTATTTGCAGCAATTCGACCATGAAGGCCTGATTCTTTATTTGTGTCGGCGCCGACAGAGATGGCCGCCTCGCTTCGCGTTCAATGGAAACTATGCAGTATTTAGTTTTTTTAATGTATTATTTCTTACATTGTTACCCCAGGAAATCTTAAGTTTTATTACATACAGCCAGGAGGAACTATTGGATATGGGAGGAACTATTGGATATAAGAGCAACGTCAACTCACCAACACTACGACCAGGTATACGACTTTCCCGAAGCGGATCCTCTGTTTGGTCCACCACCCAGGACAATGGATTGGATCCCAGCCGGCAACCCAAAACAATTGCACTGCAGAAGGAGCAGACGGAGCGGTCTTCTGGTCAGGCTCCGTAGACGGGCACATCGGGCACCGCTCCCGAGTATACTACTCACCAATGTCCAGTCTCTTGACAACAAGGTAGACGAAATCCGAGCAAGGTTTGCCTTCCAGAGAGACATCAGAGATTGTAACCTTCTTTGTTTCACGGAAACATGGCTCACTCGGGATACATTATAAGAGTCGGTACAGCCACCTGGTTTCTTCCCGCATCGCGCCGACAGAAACAAACATCTCTACGGAGCGTGTCGTTGAAATGATGTCACCTGAGGCAGCTCTCCATACTCGTCCTGAGGTGCGTGCTGGTTGTCTGGTGAAGACTGTGCCTGCGCCCAGAAACAGGCCTCCTGCATGTCTTCCCAGCCCTGCACGTCCTGTGCCTACGCCCAGAACCAGGCCTCCTGCATGTCTTCCCAGCCCTGCATGTCCTGTGCCTACGCCCAGAACCAGGCCTCCTGCATGTCTTCCCATCCTGGTCAAGCCCGTGCCTCCTCCATGGACTAGTCCTCCAGTGGGTCTCCCTATCCTGGTCAAGCCCGTGCCTCCTCCACGGACCAGTCCTCCAGTGGGTCTCCCCATCCTGGTTCGTCCTGTGCCTCCTCCAAGGACCAGCCGGATCTGCCAGAGTGGCCCGCCGTGCCAGATCTGCCGGAGTGGCCCGCCGTGCCGGATCTGCCGGAGTGGCCGCCGTGCCGGATCTGCCGGAGTGGCCCGCCGTGCCGGATCTGCCGGAGTGGCCCGCCTGTCCGGAGCTGCCGGAGTGGCCCGCCTGTCCGGAGGTGCCGGAGTGGCCCGCCTGTCCGGAGCTGCCGGAGTGGCCCACCTGTCCGGATATGCCGGAGTGGCCCACCGGTTTGGCGCAGCCGGAGTGGCCCGCCTGTCCCCCGGCGCAGCCAGAGTGGCCCGCCTGTCCCCCGGCGCAGCCAGAGTGGCCCGCCTGTCCTCCGGCGCAGCCAGAGTGGCCCGCCTGTCCTCCGGCGCAGCCAGTGTGGCCCGCCTGTCCTCCGGCGCAGCCAGTGTGGCCCGCCTGTCCTCCGGCGCTGCCAGAGTGGCCCGCCTGTCCTCCGGCGCAGCCAGAGTGGCCCGCCTGTCCTCCAGGCACAGCCAGAGTCACCCGCCAGCCGGGCGCAACCAGAGTCGCCCGCCAGCCGGGCGCAACCAGGGTCGCCCACCAGTCCTCTGGTGCGGCCAGGGGCGCAACCTAAGTGGGCGACGCCAAGGGTGCAGCGGAGGCCACGTCCCGCACCTGATCCACCTCCAGGTTAGGTGGGTTGGGGAGGGGGGGTGTAGCACAGTGCCGTCGTTAACGGCAGTCACCCTCCCTTCCCTCCCTTATTGTTTAGGGGGGAGACATTTTTTGGGGGGGATTTTTTGTTGTTTCGGTGTAGGTGCTTTCGGGGTATGCACCTTTTGGGGGGGGGGGGGGGGGGGGGTACTGTCACGTCCAGAAGAGAAGTGTGTAGGTTGGTTTGTTTCGTTTATTTTGGCCGTGTGGCTTCCAATCTGGCACAGCTGTAGAGGGTTATTGCTGATTGGGTGTCACACATAAGTAGCCTACTTTTCCTTTGGGGTTTGTGGGTAATTGTTTCTGTCATTGTGTTTCACCTGACAGGACTGTTTGGCTGTCAGTTTCTTGTTTTGTAGTTGTTTAGTGTTCCGTTTAAATATTAAATATGATGAACACTAACTCCGCTGCGTTTTGGTCCAATCACTCTTCAGACAGCCCTTACAGCTATCTTCTGTATCAGCCCTGATTGGCTCAAACGCATTAAGAAGGAAAGAAATTCCACAAATTAACTTTTAGCCTGGCACACCTGTTAATTGAAATGGATTTTAAGTGACTACCTCATGAAGTTGAGAGAATGCCAAGAGTGTGCAAAGCTGTCAGCAAGGCAAAGGGTGGCTACTTTGAAGAATCTCAAATATATATATATTAGGATCTATTTAACACTTTTTTGGTTACTACGTGATTCCATATAAGTTATGTCATAGTTTTGATGTCTTCACTATTATTATACAATGTAGAAAACAGTAAAAATAAAGCAGTGGTGTAAAGTAAAAATACTTTTAAGTACTACTTAATTTAAGTAGTTTTTTAGGGTAGCTGTACTTTACTATTTATATTTTTGACAACTTTTACTTTTACTTCACTACATTCCTGAAGTAAATTATGTACTTTTTACTCCTTACATTTTCTCTGACACCCAAAAGTACTCATTACATTTTGAATGCTAAGCAGGACAATAAAATTGTCTTATTCACACATTTATCAAAGAACATCACTGGTCATCCCTACAGCCTCTTATCTGGAGAACTCACTAAACACATGCTGCATTTGTAAATGATGTCTGAGTGTTGGAGCGAGCCCCTGGCTATCCATAAATCAAATAAAAACAAGAAAATTATGCCGTCTGGTTTGCTTAATATAAGGACTTTGAAATCATTTATACTTTTAATACTTAAGTATATTTTATCAATTACATTTACTTTTTATACTTAAGTATATTTTAAACCAAATACTTTTAGACTTTTACTCAAGTAGTATTTTACTGGGTGACTTTCACTTAAGTCATTTTCTATTAAGGTATTTGTACTTTTACTCAAGTATGACAATTGGGTACTTTTTCCACCACTAAAATAAATAAAAAAACGTTGAATGATTAGGTGTGTCCAAACTTTTGACTGGTACAGTATATATAGTTGCTAATTACATTACAATTACTAATTATAATTGTATATACATTGCAATACAATGATTTATGTAAATGTAAATAGGCCTAGTCATTATTGTAATTAGAAACAAATATGTATCTAAATATACATAACATCTGAATGTATTATGTAAATGGTAATAAATAATGACATACGTAATTCATTTTCTAACTTTTCTGACAAATTTTCCACCTAACAGATTGGAAATTTGGAGGCTAAGTTAGCTATAGTGATCAAGATCCAGCTAGCATAATGGTGAACACTTGAAGTGAATTTTTACTTTTCTGCCAAACATATTTTGAATTAGTAGGTGTCCAAACTTTTGACCTGTACTGTATATAAAACAAATATATTGGCACCATGACTGAGTGCTCCTGAAATGCAGTGGCGTTACCGAGCACGCCGTGATGCAGACCCAGAGAGAAGACAAAAAGTACCTTGAGACAGAGATGACAGAGAGACAGGGAAAAAGATGAGGATAGCAGACGTC
Organism: Salmo salar; assembly: GCF_965601325.2. Classification (NCBI taxonomy): domain Eukaryota; kingdom Metazoa; phylum Chordata; class Actinopteri; order Salmoniformes; family Salmonidae; genus Salmo; species Salmo salar. Next base: position 33,345,223 of record NC_138310.1, on the reverse strand, counting down.
AGTGAGAGAGAGAAGCGTGTTCAGGAAAAAATGGAGAGAGATGAAGAGAGAAGGCAAGAGAAACAGCCAGGGCATCTTTTACCCCTTCTCCCACACCTCCCCCACTTCCTGAACATGACCCAATGCCAGGGCCCTCAAGGTTAGAGCAAGCTTGAAGTTGGGCACTTTGATGCTTTATTAGTCAGGATCTATTTTGAGTTGTGTTCACAACAGTTCCCAATATTTGTGCTCTTGTAACGGCCGTCGTCAGAATTAGACAAAGGTGCAGCGGAGGATGTGTTCATCATTAGAATTTTAATTGAAAAAGAGAACACCTGACAAAAATAAACCAAAGACGACAGCAAAACAGTCCTGTCAGGAAAACACACTAACAGAATACAATCACCCACAAAACCCAAAGGGAAAACAGGCTACTTATGTGTGACTCCCAATCAGCAACAACGAACTACAGCTGTGCCTGATTGGGAGCCACACACGGCCAAACTAAAGAAACAAACCAACATAGAAAAATAAATATAGAACGCCCACCCAATGTAACACCCTGGCCTAACCAAAATAAAGAACAAAAAACCCCTCTCTATGGCCAGGGCGTTACAGCTCTGTTCTATATTACTAAACAAACCCATGCTATTACTATGTTTTTTTGTTTGATTCATTGGTATATTGATTCATTGATTGGTCAATTTATTTATTGATTAGTATACTGATTACAATAGTAATAGTGCTTACTGGGTTTTAGGCAAAGACGTCAAGGTCAAAGAAAGACCAACAATACAAAGAAAAGGCTCATGAAAGAGATTAAGAAACTTCAAGCCACCTTGGAAAAAGAGAGGATAGTGCTGCTGAATCCGAGAAGAGAGTGAAATCCTACTTTTTGAGGGAGTCGCATAACTACAGGGAGGAAAATAAGCTGTCACGCGAAAACAAAAAGAAAATGCAAAAACGTTTTCTGACAGACACAATGAAGAATCTACACAAGAAGTTATTTTCAGAAAGTCAAAACTCGATCTCCTACTCTTTCTTCTGCACCTTTAGGCCATTTTGGGTTGTGACACCCACCGAAGCTGACCGTGAGACGTGCAAATGTAAAACCCACGAGAATCTCCAAATCATGGCTAACAGCCTTTACAGCCGTGGGCTTTTATCGTCCAAAGATCTTGAGGAGATGACAAATGTCACTGTGTGCAACACCAAGTCTAAAACCTGCGCATATGGTTATTGTAAGGAGTGCCACCATACCACTCACACCCTTGTGAAACCCCCATCAAATAAATTTCCCTGACCTAATGGTCAGTTGAGAGCTCCAAAGATGAACAGAGGACCAACGTTACAGTAAAGGAGGTAACAACAACTGATGACGAACTTGTCAATCAGTTCCAGGACAGGCTCTTCAGGTTCAGGCACCACCTTTTCAACATCAGATGGCAGTATGCAGCGTACAGAGAGCTGAGGGAAGAGTCTCAAGCACAATGAGTGTTTGATCCATGTGGACTTCAGCGAGAATTACTCCTGCAAATACTCCATGGAAGTCCAGTCGTTTAATTTCGGAGATTCGCATCAGCAGGCGACCCTCCACACTGGAGTATTATATGCAGGAGCACAGCCTTCACCCGTTGCCTTCTCCTCCACCTTCCCATCAAGAAGGCATGACCTGCCAGCAATCTGGGCACACCTTGATCCAGTTTTGGCGATGGTTAAGGAGAGGGACCCAGAAGTTAAATGGCTGCACTTCTTCAGCAACGGGCCAGCAAGCCAGTATAAACAGAAGGGAAACTTCTTCCTCTTTTCGATTGAACCATTCAAGCGAGGCTTCCACGACACAAGCTGGAATTTATTCGAGGCCAGCCATGGCAAAGGGGCTCCAGATGGTGTTGGCGGGACCCTGAAGAGATCAGCCGATAGCCTGGTGAGCCTAGAAGAAGACATTCCGGATGCTGAAGCACTGTTCAACGAGCTGAAGTGTCTAGAATCACCAGTATAGCTCTTCTTTGAGAACAGTGAGAACAGTATCAACACAAAAGTGCAGGAAATGCTTGAGGTAGGTGTATGCACATACACACACGTACACACACACACACAGAGAACTGCTTTTTTGCATGTCCATTTTCAAACTGTGAGAAGGAGATCTTGTCTAGTGGCTGTGTGACTAGCGGAGTGTTTTCTAAGTTTTTCTAATCTCGGTATATTGTCTGTTCTCTTCTCAGGTAACCCATCTAACTGCAGTAAAAAGGCACAATGAAGATGCATCAAGTGATAAGTGTGTTGCCAGGTCAATTCAAGTACAGAGACATAACCTGTCTCTGCCAAAGAGATGAGGGTGACATGGACTGTCCCTGCTTTGAGTTTAAAAAAAGCAACTCTAGAAGCTGATGAGGCTCCAAGATCTGTGTGCACCATTGAAACCCCGTGGCGACCAGGTACGCTGACAACCAGGTAGTATGCCTGATCCCAGAGCCACAGGCACTTAATAAAAGGTCTGTACAAATGGAAAAGTCCACTTGGAGGTCATGGAGTGGAGTTGAGAAAAGGTGAGAGGGGTGGAGTTGGAAGGGATTGAAGTGGAGGAGAAGCAAGAGGGAAGAAGGGGAGGTGGGGCACTTTTTATGTATCCTTATACAGTACCAATCAAAAGTTTAACACCTACTCATTCCAGGGTTTTTCTTTACTTTTACTATTTTCTACATTGTAGAATAGTGAAGACATCAAAACTATGAAATAATACATATGGAATCATGTAGTAACCAAAAAAAGTTTTAAACAAATCAAAATATATTTTATATTTGAGATTCTTCAAAGTAGTCACCCTTTGCCTTTATGACAGTTTGCACACTCTTGGCATTCTCTCAACCAGCTTTTTTGGAACGCATTTCAATTAACAGGTGTGCCATGTTAAAAGTTAATTCGTGGAATTTCTTTCCTTCTTAATGTGGCTGAGGAAATCAGTTGTGTTGTGAAAAGGTAGGGGTGGTATACAGAAGATAGCCATATTTGGTAAAAGACGAAGTCCATATTATGGCAAGAACAGCTCAAATAAGAAAAGATAAACGACAGTCCATCATTACTTTAAGACATGAAGGTCAGTCAATCTGGATTATTTCAAGAACTTTGAAAGTTTCTTCAAGTGCAGTCGCAAAAACCATCAAGCACTATGATGAAACTGGCTCTCGTGAGGACCGCCACAAGAAAGGAAGACTCAGAGTTACCTCTGCGGCAGAGGATAAGTTCATTAGAGTTACCAGCCTTACCAGAAATTGCAGCCCAAATAAATGCTTCAGAGTTCAATTAACAGACAAATCTCAACATCAACTGTTCAGAGGAGACTGTGAATCAGGCCTTCATGGTCGAATTGATGCAAAGAAACCACTACTTAAGGACACCAATAAGAAGAGACTTGCTTGGGCCAAGAAACACGAGCAATGGACACAATCCTCTCCATCTTAAATAAGCATGCCCCATTCAAGAAATTTAGAACCAGGAATAGATATAGCCCTTGGTTCTCTCCAGACCTGACTGCCCTTTACCAACACAAAAACATCCTGTGGCGTTCTGCATTAGCATCGAACAGCCCCCGTGATATGCAACTTTTCAGGGAAGTTAGAAACCAATATACACAGGCAGTTAGAAAAGCCAAGGCTAGCTTTTTCAAGCAGAAATTTGCTTCCTGCAACACAAACTCAAAAAAGTTCTGGGATACTGTAAAGTCCATGGAGAATAATAACACCTCCTCCCAGCTGCCCACTGCACTGAGGCTAGGAAACTCTGTCACCACCGATAAATCCACTATAATTGAGAATTTCAATAAGCATTTTTCTACAGCTGGCCATGCTTTCCACCTGGCTACCCCGACCGCAGTCAACAGCACTGCACCCCCCACAGCTACTCGCCCAAGCCTTCCCCATTTCTCCTTCTCCCAAATCCAGTCAGCTGATGTTCTGAAAGAGCTGCAAAATCTGGACCCCTACAAATCAGCATGGGCTAGACAATCTGGACCTTTTCTTTCTAAAATTATCTGCCGAAATTGTTGCAACCCCTATTACTAGCCTGTTCAACCTCTCTTTCATGTCATCTGAGATTCCCAAATATTGGAAAGCAGCTGCGGTCATCCCCCTCTTCAAAGGGGGGGACACTCTTGACCCAAACTGCTACAGACCTATATCTATCCTACCCTGCCTTTCTAAGGTCTTCGAAAGCCAAGTCAACAAACAGATTACCGACCATTTCGAATCTCACCGCAACTTCTCCGCTATGCAATCTGGTTTCAGAGCTGGTCATGGGTGCACCTCAGCCACGCTCAAGGTCCTAAACGATATCTTAACCACCATCGATAAGAAACAATACTGTGCTGCCGTATTCATTGACCTGGCCAAGGCTTTCGACTCTGTCAATCACCACATCCTCATCGGCAGTCTCAGTAGCCTTGGTTTCTCAAATGATTGCCTCGCCTGGTTCTCCAACTACTTCTCTGATAGAGTTCAATGTGTCAAATCGGATGGCCTGTTGTCCGGGCCTCTGGCAGTCTCTATGGGGGTGCCACAGGGTTCAATTCTTGGGCCAACTCTTTTCTCTGTATACAGCAATGATGTCGCTCTTGCTGCTGGTGAGTCTCTGATCCACCTCTACGCAGACGATACCATTCTGTATACTTCTGGCCCTTCTTTGGACACTGTGTTAACAACCCTCCAGACGAGCTTCAATGCCATACAACTCTCCTTCTGTGGCCTCCAACTGCTCTTAAATACAAGTAAAACTAAATGCATGCTCTTCAACCGCTCGCTGCCCGCACCTGCCCGCCCGTCCAGCATCACTACTCTGGACGGTTCTGACTTAGAATATGTGGACAACTACAAATACCTAGGTGTCTGGTTAGACTGTAAACTCTCCTTCCAGACTCACATCAAACATTTCCAATCCAAAGTTAAATCTAGAATCGGCTTCCTATTTCGCAACAAAGCATCCTTCACCCATGCTGCCAAACATACCCTCGTAAAACTGACCATCCTACCGATCCTCGACTTTGGCGATGTCATTTACAAAATAGCCTACTCAATAAACTGGATGCAGTCTATCACAGTGTCATCCGTTTTGTCACCAAAGCCCCATATACTACCCACCACTGTGACCTGTACGCTCTCGTTGGCTGGCCCTCGCTTAATACTCATCGCCAAACCCACTGCCTCCAGGTCATCTACAAGACCCTGCTAGGTAAAGTCCCCCCATATCTCAGCTCACTGGTCACCATAGCAGCACCCACCTGTAGCACGCGCTCCAGCAGGTATATCTCTCTGGTCACCCCCAAAGCCAATTCCTCCTTTGGCCGCCTCTCCTTCCAGTTCTCTGCTGCCAATGACTGGAACGAACTACAAAAATCTCTGAAACTGGAAACACTTATCTCCCTCACTAGCTTTAAGGACCAGCTGTCAGAGCAGCTCACAGATCACTGCACCTGTACATAGCCCATCTATTATTTAGGCTAAACAACTACCTCTTCCCCTACTGTATTTATTTATTTAGCTCCTTTTCACCCCATTATTTCTATTTCTACTTTGCACTTTCTTCCACTACAAATCTACCATTTCAGTGTTTTACTTGCTATATTGTATTTACTTTGCCACCATGGACTTTTTTGCCTTTACCTCCCTTATCTCACCTCATTTGCTCACATTGTAAATAGACTTATTTTTCTACTGTATTATTGACTGTATGTTTGTTTTACTCCATGTGTAACTCTGTGTTGTTGTATGTGTCAAACTGCTTTGCTTTATCTTGGACAGGTCGCAATTGTAAATGAGAACTTGTTCTCAACTTGCCTACCTAGTTAAATAAAGGTGAAAAAAAAATATCCACAATCACCCCGACCTCAACCCAATTGAGATGGTTTGGGATGAGTTGGACCGCAGAGAAGCAGCAAACAAGTGCTCAGCATATGTGGGAACTCCTTCAAGACTGTTGGAAAAGTCTTCACTATTATTCTACAATGTAAAAAATAGTAAAAATAAAGAAAAACCCTTGAATGAGTAGGTGTGTCCAAACTTTTGACTTGTACTGTATGGATGACATATTTTATAAATGCTGCTAAAAACCTTTTGAATAACCACTTTATTAAGCCTGAACTGTTAGCCCAGAATTGTTAGGAGCAAAATATTAGTGTTATTAAACTTGAACTAATGGTGATTTTCAAATACAATCCAACTCTTTTACATGTTGTTCTAATGCAATACTTGCATTTTGATGATCTGTTTTTATGTTTTACGAACTTAGGTAGACAAAAAGTAAATTAAATACATAGAAAGTGATTAATTATAAATGTAATGTTTCTTTAACCCTTTTCAAAGTAAAAAAAACATTCCATTGTTATTGCTTTCCACCCTGTTATGCATCATTCCACCCTGTTAGATCAGTGTTTTAAAAATCATAATTGAACAATACCATCAAATGTTATGTATATCTTTGTGGTAACTTGTAGAGATAGAAGGGGTCAACTACATATGCAAAAATGTTAAACAAATTCTGTTGTTATTCATTCTTATAAGGTAAAATGTGGTGCAAATAATGCATTGGTTATGAAAATAACACATTTCGCTCAATAATCGTTGATTTATAATTATCTGAATAAAATAATGTAATAGAGTAAGGGACATTTGATTCAAAAATCTAAATACATGGTTTGTTAACACTTTCAGATAGTTATGTGTATGTTCCTGTCACGTTGGTATAAAGGATTTTGAGAGACAGGCGCAGGAATGCGTAATAGGGATTTTTATTACACCCAAATTACGGCGTGCAGTGTAAAGGCACGGGGACGAAGACCAAACAAAACTATACAAAACACAGGGTTGAAACCCAAACAAAAGAGTGAGGAATACCTTGAATAAATGACACACGCACAATGATTATCACATGGGACGAGACCCGTAATCATCTGCACAATCCACAAGGGCACGAAAGCCCAAAACACACAGCACAGGTACTCACATGCATCAACAGACATAGTAACAATAATTGACAGCCCAATGGAAACCAAAAGGCACACTTATACAAGTACTAATCAGTGGACGTCAGACGGCCCAGTTGCAGCTGCCGAAGTTGCGGCGGTGCCGGACAGACCAGTCGCGTCGTCGGACAGGCCATTCCCGTTGTCTCCCTTAATAGTTGATTATCCTGTCACGCTGGTATAAAGGATTTCGGAGACAGGCGCAGTAATACACAATAGGGGTTTTTAATACACCCAAAACAAACACATATACAAAAATACTGGGCTGAACCCAAACAAAAATGCGGGGGTAAACCTCGTTGAACGACACGGGTGTCACGTCCTGACCCTTGTAAGATGTCATTTTCTATAGTAGAGTAGGTCAGGGCGTGACAGGGGGTGTTTTGGGGTGGTTTTCTATGTTTTCTATTTCTATGTTTAATTCTAGGTTTCTATTTCTATGTTCTTTTTGGGGGGGTTGATCTCCAATTGGAGGCAGCTGGTCCTCGTTGCCTCTAATTGGAGATCATATTTAAGTCGGGTTTTTTTCCACCTGTGTTTGTGGGCAGTTCAAATCAAATCAAATCAAATTTATTTATATAGCCCTTCGTACATCAGCTGATATCTCAAAGTGCTGTACAGAAACCCAGCCTAAAACCCCAAACAGCAAGCAATGCATGTGAAAGAAACACGGTGGCTAGGAAAAACTCCCTAGGAAAAACTCCCTAGAAAGGCCAAAAACCTAGGAAGAAACCTAGAGAGGAACCAGGCTATGAGGGGTGGCCAGTCCTCTTCTGTCTGTGCAGGGTGGCTATTATAACAGAACATGGTCAAGATGTTCAAATGTTCATAAATGACCAGCATGGTCAAATAATAATAATCATAGTAGTTGTCGAGGGTGCAACAAGCACGTCCGGTGAACAGGTCAGGGTTCCATAGCCGCAGGCAGAACAGTTGAAACTGGAGCAGCAGCACGGCCAGGTGGACTGGGGACAGCAAGGAGTCATCATACCAGGTAGTCCTGAGGCATGGTCCTAGGGCTCAGGTCCTCCGAGATAAAGACAGAAAGAGAGAAAGAGAGAATTAGAGAGAGCATATTTAAATTCACACAGGACACCGGATAAGACAAGAGAAATACTCCAGATGTAATAGACTGACCCTAGCCCCCCGACATATAAACTACTGCAGCATAAATACTGGAGGCTGAGACAGGAGGGATCAGAAGACACTGTGGCCCCATCCGATGATACCCCCGGACAGGGCCAAACAGGCAGGATATAACCCCACCCACTTTGCCAAAGCACAGTCCCCACACCACTAGAGGGATGTCTCCAACCACCAACTTACCGTCCTAAGACAAGGCCGAGTATAGCCCACAACGATCTCCGCCATGGCACAACCCAAAGGGGGGCGCCAACCCAGACAGGAAGACCACGTCAGTGACTCAACCCACTCAAGTGACGCACCCCTCCCATGGACGGCATGGAAGAACACCAGTAAGCCAGTGACTCACCCCCTGTAATAGGGTTACAGGCAGAGAATCCCAGTGGAAAGAGGGGAACCGGCAAGGCAGAGACAGCAAGGGCGTTCGTTGCTCCAGCCTTTCCGTTCACCTTCACACTCCTGGGCCAGACTATACTTAATCATAGGACCTACTGAAGAGATAAGTCTTCAGTAAAGACTTAAAGGTTGAGACTGAGTCTGCATCTCTCACATTGGTAGGCAGACCATTCCATAAAAATGGAGCTCTATAGGAGAAAGCCCAACCTCCAGCCGTTTGCTTAGAAATTCTAGGGACAATTAGGAGGCCTGCGTCTTGTGACCGTAGCGTACGTGTAGGTATGTACGGCAGGACCAAATCGGAAAGATAGGTAGGAGCAAGCCCATGTAATGCTTTGTAGGTTAGCAGTAAAACCTTGAAATCAGCCCTTGCCTTAACAGGAAGCCAGTGTAGGGAGGCTAGCACTGGAGTAATATGATAAAACATTTTGGTTCTAGTCAGGATTCTAGCAGCCATATTTAGCACTAACTGAAGTTTGTTTAGTGCTTTATCCGGGTAGCCGGAAAGTAGAGCATTGCAGTAGTCCAGCCTAGAAGTAACAAAAGCATGGATTAATTTTTCTGCGTCATTTTTGGACAGAAAGCTTCTGATTTTTGCAATGTTACATAGATGGAAAAAAGCTGTCCTTGAAACAGTCTTGATATGTTCTTCAAAAGAGAGATCAGGGTCCAGAGTAACGCCGAGGTCCTTCACAGTTTTATTTGAGACGACTGTACAACCATCCAGATTAATTGTCAGATTCAACAGAAGATCTCTTTGTTTCTTGGGACCTAGAACAAGCATCTCTGTTTTGTCCGAGTTTAAAAGTAGAAAGTTTGCAGCCATCCACTTCTTTATGTCTGAAACACAGGCTTCTAGCGAGGGCAATTTTGGGGCTTCACCATGTTTCATTGAAATGTACAGCTGTGTGTCGTCCGCATAGCAGTGAAATTTAACATTATGTTTTCGAATGACATCCCCAAGAGGTAAAATATATAGTGAAAACAATAGTGGTCCTAAAACGGAACCTTGAGGAACACCGAAATGTACAATTGATTTGTCAGAGGACAAACCATTCACAGAGACAAACTGATATCTTTCCGACAGATAAGATCTAAACCAGGCCAGAACTTGTCCATGTAGACCAATTTGGGTTTCCAATCTCTCCAAAAGAATGTGGTGATCGATGGTATCAAAAGCGGCACTAAGATCTAGGAGCACGAGGACAGATGCAGAGCCTCGGTCTGACATCATTAAAAGGTAATTTACCACCTTCACAAGTGCAGTCTCAGTGCTATGATGGGGTCTAAAACCAGACTGAAGCGTTTCGTATACATTGTTTGTCTTCAGGAAGGCAGTGAGTTGCTGTGCAACAGCTTTTTCAATTTTTTTTGAGAGGAATGGAAGATTCGATATAGGCCGATAGTTTTTTATAATTTCTGGGTCAAGATTCGGCTTTTTCAAGAGAGGCTTTATTACTGCCACTTTTAGTGAGCTTGGTACACATCCAGTGAATAGAGAGCCGTTTATTATGTTCAACATAGGAGGGCCAAGCACAGGAAGCAGCTCTTTCAGTAGTTTAGTTGGAATAGGGTCCAGTATGCAGCTTGAGGGTTTGGAGGCCATGATTATTTTCATCATTGTGTCAAGAGATATAGTACTAAAACACTTTAGTATCTCCCTTGATCCTAGGTCCTGGCAGAGTTGTGTAGACTCAGGACAATGGAGCTTTGGAGGAATACCCAGATTTAAAGAGGAGTCCGTAATTTGCTTTCTAATGATCATGATCTTTTCCTCAAAGAAGTTCATAAATTTATTACTGCTGAAGTGAAAGCCATCCTCCATTTGCGAAGGCTGCTTTTTAGTTAGCTTTGCGACAGTATCAAAAAGAAATTTCAGATTGTTCTTATTTTCCTCAATTAAGTTGGAAAAATACGATGATCGAGCAGCAGTGAGGGCTCTTCGATACTGCACGGTACTGTCTTTCCAAGCTAGTCGGAAGACTTCCAGTTTGGTGTGGCGCGATTTCCGTTCCAATTTTCTGGAAGCTTGCTTCAGAGCTCGTGTATTTTCTGTATACCAGGGAGCTAGTTTCTTATGACAGATGTTTTTAGTTTTTAGGGGTGCAACTGCATCTAGGGTATTGCGCAAGGTTAAATTGAGTTCCTCGGTTAGGTGGTTAACTGATTTTTGTCCTCTGACGTCCTTGGGTAGGCAGAGGGAGTCTGGGAGGGCATCAAGGAATCTTTGGGTTGTCTGAGAATTTATAGCACGACTTTTAATGCTCCTTGGTTGGGGTCTGAGCAGATTATTTGTTGCAATTGCAAACGCAATAAAATGGTGGTCCGATAATCCAGGATTATGAGGGAAAACATTAAGATCCACAACATTTATTCCGAGGGACAAAACTAGGTCCAGAGTATGACTGTGGCAGTGAGTAGGTCCAGAGACATGTTGGACAAAACCCACTGAGTCGATGATGGCTCCGAAAGCCTTTTGGAGTGGGTCTGTGGACTTTTCCATGTGAATGTTAAAGTCACCAAAAATTAGAATATTATCTGCTATGACTACAAGATCCGATAGGAATTCAGGGAACTCAGTGAGGAACACTGCATATGGCCCAGGAGGCCTGTAAACAGTAGCTATAAAAAGTGAGTGAGTAGGCTGCATAGATTTCATGACTAGAAGCTCAAAAGACGAAAACGTCATTGTTTTTTTTTTTGTAAATTGAAATTTGCTATCGTAAATGTTAGCAACACCTCCGCCTTTGCCGGATGCACGGGGGGTATGGTCACTAGTGTAACCAGGGGGTGAGGCCTCATTTAACACAGTAAATTCATCAGGCTTAAGCCATGTTTCAGTCAGGCCAATCACATCAAGATTATGATCAGTGATTAGTTCATTGACTATAACTGCCTTGGAAGTGAGGGATCTAACATTAAGTAACCCAATTTTGAGATGTGAGGTATCACAATCTCTTTCAATAATGGCAGGAATGGAGGAGGTCTTTTTACTAGTGAGATTGCTAAAGCGAACACCGCCATTTTTAATTTTGCCCAACCTAGATCGAGGCACAGACACTGTCTCAATGGGGAAAGCTGAGCTGACTACGCTGACTGTGCTAGTGGCAGACTCCACTAAGCTGGCAGGCTGACTAACAGCCTGCTGCCTGGCCTGCACCCTATCTCATTGTGGAGCTAGAGGAGTTAGAGCCCTGTCTATGTTCGTAGATAAGATGAGAGCACCCCTCCAGCGAGGATGGAGTCCGTCACTCCTCAACAGGCCAGGCTTGGTCCTGTTTGTGGGTGAGTCCCAGAGAGGGCCAATTATCTACAAATTCTATCTTTTGGGAGGGGCAGAAAACAGTTTTCAACCAGCGATTGAGTTGTGAGACTCTGCTGTAGAGCTCATCACTCCCCCTAACTGGGAGGGGGCCAGAGACAATTAATCGATGCCGACACATCTTTCTAGCTGATTTACACGCTGAAGCTATGTTGCGCTTGGTGACCTCTGACTGTTTCATCCTAACATCGTTGGTGCCGACGTGGATAACAATATCTCTATACTCTCTACACTCGCCAGTTTTAGCTTTAGCCAGCACCGTCTTCAGATTAGCCTTAACGTCGGTAGCCCTGCCCCCTGGTAAACAGTGTATGATCTCTGGATGATTAGTTTTAAGTCTAATACTGCGGGTAATGGAGTCGCCAATGACTAGGGTTTTCAATTTGTCAGAGCTAATGGTGGGAGCCGTCGGCGTCTCAGACCCCACAACGGGAGGAGCAGAGACCAGAGAAGTCTCGGCCTCCGACTCCGACTCGCTTAATGGGGAGAACCGGTTGAAAGTTTCTGTCGGCTGAATAAGCGACACCGGTTGAGCATTCCTACAGCGTTTCCCTCCAGAAGCCATGAGAAAGTTGTCCGGCTGCGGGGACAGTGCGAGGTGGTTTATACTAACGTTACTATCTGTACTTACTGGTGGCACAGACGCTGTTTCGTCCTTTCCTACACTGAAATTACCCTTGCCTAACGATTGCGTCTGAAGCTGGGCTTGCAGCACAGCTATCCTTGCCGTAAGGCGATCGTTCTCCTGTATATTATAAGTACAACGACTGCAATTAGAAGGCATCATGTTAATGTTACTTAGCTTCGGCTGTTTGAAGTCCTGACGAACCATGTCCAGATAAAACCTCCGGGGTGAAAAAGTTGAATGAAAAAAGTTGAGTGAGGGAAAAAGTAAAAATATACGGTAATGAAAAAGTAAAAACCGTCAGGTAGCAAAGTAAGATCGGCAACAAAACGCACAGCAGCGTAAACAAGTTGCATTCTGTTTAGTCTCAGTACCTGACAGAACTGTAAGTTGATCGTTTCCGTTTGTTATTTTGTCTTTAGTGTTTTTTGAGTTAATAAATATCATAATGAGCACTCAACACGCTGCGCTTTGGTCCCCTCTATACGACGCCCATTACAGAACTGCCCTCCACAACTGGATCAAGCAGCGTGCTCGGAAGGAGATTGATACCTGGCTAGAGAAGGTTAACTGGACTTGGGGCCAAGTAATAGACAGATATCGAAGCCTGCCAGGGAGGCACGAGAGGCTACAGAAACCCAAAGAACATTTTGGGGGGGGGGGTGAGCACATGGAGCAGTCGGCGGAGCCGAGGAGTAAACCAGAGACAATCCGGGAGAAGAAAGAACATTTGGAGAAGGGAGAAATGGGAGAGTTATTGAGTTGGTGGAGGACGCACGTGTTTTTCCCAAAGGAACGTGTCGTCAGTTTGGTGCCACCTGAGTCAGCTCCCCGTACTCATCCTGAGAAGTGTGTGGAAGTTCCGGAACAAGTGATACCGGCTATACACACCAGGTCTCCAGTAAGTCTCAACAGCCCGGTATGTCCTGTGCCTGCTCCTCGCACTCTCCCTCCAGTACGCTTCCACAGCCCAGTTCGTCCTCTGCCTCCTCTCCGCACTCGCCCTGAGGTGCGTGTCATCAATTTGTAAGTCGCTCTGGATAAGAGCGTCTGCGAAATGACGTAAATGTAAAATCAGCCCGGTGCCACCTGTACCGGTCCCACACATCAGACCTCCGATGCACCTCCACAGCCCAGTACGTCCTGTGCCTCCTCCCCGCACTCAACCTGAGGTGCGTGTTACCAGTCTGGCGCCACCTATGCCAGTCCCACGCATCAGACCTCCAGCGACGCTCCCCAGCCCGGAGCCTCCAGCGACGCTCCCCAGCCCGGAACCTCCTGAGACGGCCTGCAGCCCGGAACCTCCTGAGACGGCCTGCAGCCCGGAACCTCCAGCGATGATCTACAGTCCGGTTCCTCCTCCGACGATCCACGGTCCGGTGGTACTAAAGCAGAAGGTGGAGCGGGGGTTACGCCCCAAACCGGAGCCGCCTCCTCTGCTGGAAGTTAAGGTTATGTGGACTGCATTTGAGCCGCCAAAGACAATTGTCACCCTCCCTACACTCCCTTTTTGTTTTGTGGTTTCTTTTGTTGGTTTTGTTAGTTGCATTCGGAGTCTGCAACTTTGGGGGGGTGAGGTACTGTCACGTCCTGACCCTTGTAAGATGTCATTTTCTATAGTAGAGTAGGTCAGGGCATGACAGGGGGTGTTTTTGGGTGGTTTTCTGTTTTCTATTTCTATGTTTAATTATAGGTTTCTATTTCTATGTTGTTGTTTTTTGGGTTGATCTCCAATTGGAGGCAGCTGGTCCTCCTTGCCTCTAATTGGAGATCATATTTAAGTAGGGTTTTTTTCCACCTGTGTCTGTGGGCAGTTGCATTCTGTTTAGTCTCAGTACCTGACAGAACTGTAAGTTGATCGTTTCCGTTTGTTAACCTTGGCGTTGCAAGCACCTTGCTCTACCAACTGAGCTACATGGGACATACTTTTTTCACAAAAGTTATGTGTTCCGTAGGAATGACCCAACTGCAATCCTGAAGCGGTGTTTTAATATTTTTTAACAGCACATGCGATACAGATTTCGAAACATATGGTCCTCGTCTTTCATCAGCAATTAATAATCCTTCAATTAAAAAAGACACTTACTTTAGCAGTTTTGCACAGATCCATACAGCTATGGGTGCATCCAACAAAACTACACTTCCATTACACTTCCCACGCTACGCTCACACAGAGGTGTTCAACGCTAGATAGATAATTAGGTGTTCGCCTCTTGTCTTCCATCTTTTTTATGTAAACAAGCGCTGTAACATGGAGATATGGCCGTGTGGGAACCTATCAAGGTGTGTATCAATTGAACCTTTAACCGCTGATATGAAAGATAAGGTCCTTATGCTTCCAAAACCTTTTCTGCAATTAGCGCATGTTAATGTTCAGATTGAGCATCAGGGCTCTTAACAAAACTACCCCACACGGAAGACGCCTTCGTCCAATGACTCTTATGTGTAATGGAACTGAGAGTCATGATCAAGGGCTATGCCAGACATACAGGAAATTAAATATTCAGAAGGAATTCGTGAAATAGGACTTTTAAAATAGGATTTTTTTTAACCATGGGATTACAAACAGTAACTGAAATAATATCAGCATGTCTTGTTTATAATTTAGATGGTAGTGTCATGACGTGGCCCTCTTTGGGGATAGCAAGTACCATCCACCTCTCTCTGAAACATCCCTCTCTCTCTCACCACCTCTCTCTCTTCCCCCTACACCCAGGCTATGTTATCGCAGGTAATAAATTCAGCCAGAGTGTAGAGAGAGAAGGTTCACAGGAGAACAAAGGAACCTCTTCTCCATCATAGAACTTGAACTGAACAATGTCCATGTTTTGGAGAATGTGTACACGGTCGGGGGAGAATTCAGCTACGAACGGTCCATTTCGTTCAATGTTTGTGAAACTCATGAGAGACAATACAGCCACATTACCATAACTCTGTTTATACAATAATCTCAGTTGTGAGTGTTGCATCTAATTGTTGTATAAAATGAATGAGCCAAGATGAAACTATTTGTGAAATTATGTAATGTGATTTTAACCTGTTATGGCTAGGGGGCAGTATTTTCACAGCCGGATAAAAAACGTACCCGATTTAATCTGATTATTACTCCTGCCCAGAAACTAGAATATGCACATAATTATTGGCTTTGGATAGAAAACACTCCAAAGTTTCTAAAACTGTTTGAATGGTGTCTGTGAGTATAACAGAACTCATTTGGCAGGCCAAAACCTGAGAAGATTCCATGCAGGAAGTGCCCTGTCTGACAATTTCTTGCCCTTCTTGATTATCTCTATCCATTACAGGGGATCTCTGCTGTTACGTGACACTTCCTACGGCTCCCATGGGCTCTCAGAAGGCGGCAAAAAGCTGAATCGTGGCTTTGCAGGCTCTGGCTGAAAAAAAGTAGCGCGTTTGGATAGTGGCTGGTTACAGTACTGTGAGACTCAGGCGCGTGCCCAAGTCGACCCCATGCTTTGTTTTCTTTTGTCTTTTTACCTAAACGCAGATTCCCGGTCGGAATATTATCGCTTTTTTACGAGAAAAATTGCATAAAAATTGATTTTAACCTCTATGGGACCGGCGGGACGAATTCGTCCCACCTACGTAACATCCACTGCCAGCCTGTGGCGCGATTTTCAAAATCTTCAAAATCCTATTACTTCAATTTCTCAAACATATGACTATTTTACAGCCATTTAAAGATAAGACTCTCGTTAATCTAACCACACTGTCCGATTTCAAAAAGGCTTTACAACGAAAGCAAAACATTAGATTATGTCAGCAGAGTACCAAGCCAGAAATAATCAGACACCCATTTTTCAAGCCAGCATATAATGTCACCAAAACCCAGAAGACAGCTAAATGCAGCACTCACCTTTGATGATCTTCATCAGATGACAACCCTAGGACATTATGTTATACAATACATGCATGTTTTGTTCAATCAAGTTCATATTTATATCAAAAACCAGCTTTTTACATTAGCATGTGACGTTCAGAACTAGCATACCCCCCGCAAACTTACGGGGAATTCGCTAACATTTTACTAAATTACTCACGATAAACGTTCACAAAAAGCATAACAATTATTTTAAGAATTATAGATACAGACCTCCTCTATGCACTCGATATGTCCGATTTTAAAATAGCTTTTTGGTGAAAGCACATTTTGCAATATTCTAAGTATATAGCCCAGGCATCACGGGCTCGCTATTTAGACACCCGGCAAGTTTAGCACTCACCATAATCATATTTACTATTATAAAAATGTCATTACCTTTTGTTGTCTTCGTCAGAATGCACACCCAGGACGTCTACTTCAATAACAAATGTTGGTTTGGTCCAAAATAATCCATCGTTATATCCGAATAGCGGCGTTTTGTTCGTGCGTTCCAGACACTATCCGAAATAGTAAAGAAGTGTCGCGCGCTTGGCGCAATTCCTGACAATAAAATTCAAAGTATTCAATTGCCGTACGTCGAAGCATGTCAACCGCTGTTTAAAATCAATTTTTACGTCATTTTTCTCGTAGAAAAGCGGTAAAATTCCGACAGGGAATCTCCTTTTCGGCAAACAGAGGAAAAAATCCCAAAGGCGGGGGCGGTCGGGGTCACGCGCATAAGCTAGTGTCTCTTGATGGGCCACTTGAGAAAGGCGATAATGTGTTTCAGCCTGGGGCTGGAATGACGACATTCTCTTTTTTCCCGGGCTATGAGAGCCTATGGACGACGTGGGAAGTGTCACGTTAGAGCAGAGATCCTTAGTAAATGATAGAGATGGCAAAGAAGTTCCAGAAATGGTCAGACAGGCCACTTCCTGTAAAGGAATCTCTCAGGTTTTGACCTGCCATTTGAGTTCTGTTATACTCACAGACACCATTCAAACAGTTTTAGAAAATTTAGGGTGTTTTCTATCCATATGTAATAAGTATATGCATATTCTAGTTACTGAGTAGGAGTGGTAACCAGATTAAATCGGGTATGTTTTTTATCCAGCCGTGTCAATGCTGCCCCCTAGCCCTAACAGGTTAAACAGCGGTTGACATGCTTCGAAGTACGGTAATGGAATATTTAGAAATCTTTTGTCACGAAATGCGCCATGCTCGTGACCCTTATTTACACTTCGGATAGTGTCTTGAACGCACGAACAAAACGCCGCTATTTGGATATAACTATGGATAATTTTGAAACAAACCAACATTTGTTATTGAAGTAGCAGTCCTGGGAGTGCATTCTGACGAAGAACACCAAAGGTAATCAAACTTTTCTAATAGTAAATCGGAGTTTGGTCAGGGCTAAACTTGGTGGGTGTCTAAATAGCTAGCCGTGATGGCTGGGGTATCTACTCAGAATATTGCAAAATGTGCTTTCACCGAAAAGCTATTTTAAAATCGGACACCTCGATTGCACAAAGGAGTTCTGTATCTATAATTCTTAAAATAATTGTTATGTTTTTTGTGAACTTTTATCGTGAGTAATTTAGTAAATTCACCGGAGGTTTGCGGGGGGTATGCTAGTTCTGAACGTCACATGCTAATGTAAAAAGCTGGTTTTTGATATAAATATGAACTTGATTGAACAAAACATGCATGTATTGTATAACATAATGTCCTAGGTGTGTCATCCGATGAAGATCATCAAAGGTTAGTGCTGCATTTAGCTGTGGTTTTGTTTTTTGTGACATTATATGCTAGCTTGAAAAATGGGTGTCTGATTATTTCTGGCTGGGTACTCTGCTGACATAATCTAATGTTTTGCTTTCGCTGTAAAGCCTTTTTGAAATCGGACAGTGTGGTTAGATAAAGGAGAGTCTTGTCTTTAAAATGCTGTGAAATACTCACATGTTTGAAAAATGGAAGTTTTTGTATTTTTTAGGAATTTGTAATTCGCGCCACGCCTATCATTGGATATTGGAGCAGGTGTTCCGCTAGCGGAACGTCTAGATGTAAGAGGTTAAACTGTTTAATGAAGGAAACTCCAATTCCCTTTGGAGTTTAACTAAGTCATAGGCCCGCCCCATGAGCACAGACATTGATCTGGCATCATGGGATAGCCCTTTCCTACGGTTCTGGATATAACACTCACCTTCGGATTTTCCCAGCAGACCAGTACCTCGATCACAGAGGGAGCTAAGGTTTGAGTAGCGACCATAAACCTGAGTATAAGCTAAGGTTGTAATGGTTGTTGAAACTCTGAGACTATCGATACCGACAGAATAAGAGCAAATCTTTGATACTAATTACTAGTCTGCAGCTAGGAATTCTATACCATTGAATGCGAAGACCGACAACCGCCGAAACATCTATTCTATAATAACATTTTTGAATGGGACTCTGAAGTATCCATTCTAACCACGATAGACGGGCGGATGAACTTCCAACAGAAAGAAGGACGATTCCAACAGAGATCACGACGACACACTGAGCATAAATATATTTATTGATTGCAATTATTCCCGAATGAGTGAGCATTCATGTGCAAAGGATTAGCATTTCAATGGTTATAATTATGAACTGTGTAGTGTCTTTTGTCTTTTGTGCCCTTCTCAGTCCCTTTGTCTACCAAGCTGCCATACCGGTTAAGCCCACTAGGGCACATCCCCTATCATTTCCTTGTAACCATATCCACTTTGTTTGTTTGTTTGAGCATTTCTGTGATTATTTATTTAGTTAATAAATAAATGATTGAGACAATTGATGTATGGATGATTCATAGTGAAGACTGGGTTTGTGCAGATAACCAACAATTTATTAAGATGTTTAGAATGAGACTAACATGAGGTAAAGAATAATTCATTAATTACAAGACTAATGGATCAGATATTAAAATATCTGAAAGTTATATCCGGAAAATTATAACTTTGTAATCTGAATATTTTCCTTGGTGCCCCGACTTCCTAGTTAATTACATTTACGTGATTTGTTTAATCACGTAATAATAATTACTGAGAATTGATTTCAGTCTTCAGTTTAATGATGCCAAAGACACGACAGTAGCATGAGTCTCTTTTAACCATATGACAATGTGACATTAGTGACAACTTCTACAATATATTATTTATTGGGAATGGATTTTGGCTTAAGGTAAAATTCATGAAGCTGTATAGATCCTTGGTCTTCTTGGAATGGAATATCAACAACACAAAATTCACAGCCAACATGTTCTTTCCAGGCATGGTTTATTGAAAACACACCAAATTGATACTCTACAAATCAGTATTTTTTACGTTATTTGAACAAGCGTAATACTTGCCTCTGGGTATTAGTAAAATCAACATAATACATTCTGTCACTGTGGCATCGCTCTGATAGCTACGAAAGCATTAATGTACTCTTCTATGAACTCAAACCATGTTTTATGTCTCTATCTTTTAAAAGTTTATAATACAATGTAATACAAAGCAAAAACCCACCAACAGTCTAGTCTACACTGAGGACAGAGTGAGTGAATGTGTAAGTGTCTAAAATGAAGGGGAAGGGGAGAGATATACTGTAGGGAGGGAGGCTGACACAGTTGAGAAAAGGAGAGGTATAAGGGGATGAGGAGGAAGGAGGAACGGCAGGAGGGATAAAGAGTTATATAAAACACAATGATATCTTTATGTACCATGGAAAATGTTAAGGCACATGATAGTTACAAACACATTTGCTACTGAGTAGTACAGTTACTTTATTTTGAAGAGTTTGAATCAGTGATATCTACACAGGTAGGTCTTGCTCATTTGATTCAATTTCTGCCCCATTTTCTTGCATTTCTTTCACAGCACAGTTAGCACAGTCCACAAACAAGCCCATGGACTCATTTCATATGTATATAAATACAACACAAGATTCTCTGGTTGTGTACTACAAAATGCAGTCAGGAATAGACAGTCAAAGATGAACAATCCAATGAAAAGCACACAGTTTTGAGGACGTACGTCGACATGGAGGACGTTAACGTGGGGCTATTATTACAATGCTTTTCTCTGAAATTAAATGTTTATTAATACATGTACTTTACATTTTTATTTGATCACATAAGTCTTTGTAAACACTGTGTAAAATATGCAAGCTTTATAAAGTCACATCACAAAGAAATTCGGCATTCAACGCAGGCACATGCCATTTGCCTATAGCTGACGCATGAGTTAAGCTGTCCATTAGTGGAGGGTCCCCTCACTAGTCCCAGAATTGGGAGAGAGAGAATGGGTTCATAGTGGAGAGTCCACTTGGAGATGGAGATAAAACAATCACAAAACCACTACTAAACCTTTAACCGCGTGTAGTTCAGCCTTTCTTCTCGGCTCTTTTTAAAAGACAATGACGTAATCATCTGCACTACTACATTTCAACTGCCCCTAGAGAGGGCCCAAAAAATATCATTATCAAACAGATGTTGTATACTTCATACGTGATGCAAATTCTGCCTTGAACCACATGAAAACTGCTCTCCTCTCCGGATATAAATGACTAATATCCAATCACACCACAAAAACTGGCACTTAAAAATAATATAATATGAACATTTGTACATTTTTTCATGCTTGTTTCAAATAGTTCTTTAAAGATGCATTAGTGAAATCAAAGCATGTTTTCAGGTTCTCAGCGACTTCATATAAATTGCAGTGTGAAATGTGAAGGGAATTGTAACACTTCTGTCTAACATCTTTCTGTCTATCCCTGCTGCTGCATCCACCCACCCATCCATCCCTCTTTTCTCTCAGTCGTATCTCTTGAGTGATCCCTGCTGAACCATCCACTCCCTCCCTCTATTAATCTCCTTGAAAGATTTGGAGACCAGGTCATCAGTTCAACTCGCCTTTAAAAAGAAAGCTGAATAACAGCTGTTCTTTTTTTGTTTTGTTTTCTCTTGACAGTACAAAATATAAATATGTGATCAGCATGACGACAGATTTGACACTTAAATGATGTGGTTATTTCTGTTTACAAACATGATCTTTTATCCAATGAATGTGCTTCCCAAACAACCTGTTAAGAGTAGACAACTAAGACGTCTTTGTTTTCTCTGTTCTCTTTTTGTTTTTCTTTGACCCTAATATACATTTATAAAACCAACAAAAATATAAAATGCTTTTAGATTCTACCCTTTGACACCAGGGGCATGTACTTTCCATTCCTTCATTAACACAATCCATTTATAAACAAAATGTCTTATATCCTCTTCAACTTTAATACATATCAATGACAAACTGCAACCAACCAAGCAATTCATATATCGTCGGCAAACGCATATCTCTAGTCTGTGTCGATACTGAAAATATATTTTCATTTTGTTTCGCTCAACAGCTATAAGTAACCCAACCAAATGCACGTCATTTCACTTCCTTAACTCCAATCAACACTTGCAGGTATACAGTTCCTTTAAGTGCCCTTCAAGCATCAAGTCCTTCAAACCACCCCAACCTTCATCTACCACACCAGTCCACACTTCTTCAATCCGGAAAACCCAAACAAAAAGAAAGACCAACAAAATAAAAAAATAACAATTATATTACAAACAAAAACGATTTACTGTGCCTCGACGAAAGACAAACCAACAAAAACAAAACCTAAACAATAGGCTAAATTGTAACATAGAAAAAAAAAATGGAAAAAAAAAATACTATTAGAAGCAAAATGTCTCCTTTCCAACACACTTCCTTTCCTCCCAACAGACATCACCTTCTCTCCCCCTGCTTCACACCACCAGCCATCCTTACATTGCCATAGAGATAGAACTCTAGAATACTTGTATCTCTATGACAATAACTGCTTCCACTCTTCCATCCTGACACCATGCAGTGCTGCTCCAGTCAGAGTCCTTGCTGTTAGGGTACCCTACGTCTGTCCATCCAGTGGGGAATGTAGATATGACAAGTAGTCGTTTTTAGATTTTCTTTTCTTTCTTTTTTTATACATCATTTCATTTGCTGATTCAAAAGCATGAAACATTGGTTGTTGGATGATGGTTTCTTTTTTCTTTCTTTTACAAAGTCTATCTGCTGACGAGTCAACATCAAAATGAGTTCCATGTGTTATGGCAGTGATGATATGGGAGATCCTCTAGTTTAGGTGTTACGCTGTCGTTATTTAAGCCTAGAACACAGAAGAACAGGGAGGGGGGGGACAAGGTGGTTATGTCAAGAGCTGAAAACCTATAAGAGAGCAGGCTTGTGTACCAAAAGGCACCCTATTCCCTATATAGTGCACTTATTTTTACCAGAGCCAAGTGGGCACTGGTCAATAATAGTACACTTCAAAGTGAATAGGGTGCCATTGGACGCAGGCCTGGTGTTTAAAGCAGTTGAATAATCAAGCTTTTAAAGTAAGTCAGAGAGCACAATGACCAAATTATATTACATAATCACAATACAAAAATCACTATATTCATACATGCTTGACAGATGTCAAATCCAATGTAACAGACAGCGAGAGAGATGCTTTGATGATATGTTTGAATGGCAGCTGCTGCATAAAGCCAGCTTGATTAACACTCAAATGAAGCAGGCCTTTCGTATGATTACGCTATCTTACCTGATTGACTCAATGTCCATTCTTTGGTATGATTACTCTGTCCATTCTAAGCATGTTATTGTTAGAGTAGATCTGTTATTTCGTTCATTAGCTTTGACTAGACCTTAATGTGGTGATCACAACCTGTTTTCACCGTTATTATATAAACGCAATTGTTTTCAGTACTTCATTCTGTACGGATGATCATTGTCATATTTCAGTTTGCGTTTCAGAGCACCACATGAGGAGTCAATCAAAGCAGTATGGTTGATCCCTTACCTAGGACAATAAGAGTCATGGGGAAGCAATGAGAGAATAAAGAGACTTACAGCAAGGAAGAAAGATAGCCCTTCACCTCTATAGAGCTGTTGATGATCAGCCACCTACCTCAGCTTCTCACCCAGAGCAGATACACTCAGTGATTAGTGATGGAACAGGAGCAAAGAGATGAGCAAGTGATGAGAGGATCCCCAATAGTGAGCTCTCGTGATGCTAACCCAGAGCAGCTAGCCTATCCTAGCCTACCACAGACTGTGTAGCCATAACTGAGAAAGAGGAGCTGGTGTGTGTGTTCATCCAGGCATCCATTATTTATCTGGAGGAGCTCTCTGTCCCAGGGAAGGGTGTGTTGATTACTGCTGATAGGGAGATGATACACCATGTTCTTCCCACAGCTTTTCATTCCAGCTACACTGGGAGGAATTGTGTGTGTGTGTGTGTGTGTGTGTGTGTGTGTGTGTGTGTGTGTGTGTGTGTGTGTGTGTGTGTGTATGTATTCCATCTAAAGTCTAGAGTTAATCCCTTTCATAATTTAGAACAAACATCATTTCATCTGGAATAGTCAAGGGAGTCTGTCTGTTTTGCAACAGGTGGGTTTTATTTAGGCAGGTGCTCCACAACTGTGAAAATGATGACATTTCATCCAGCTTTTCTCAAGTTTGGTGTCATAAGCCAACTACTCTGGGTCAAGCAGGTCCAAGCACAGATAAAAAACAAACAGAAGTGACGTGTGTGAGGGTTAAAACAGAAACAGTGTGGTGGTGGTGGTGGAGCTAACAAAGAAAGGAGACTAACAATCCAGAAAGTGGAAAACTAACATTTGTAAGACCTACCATGCATGCATTTAGACCCAGGAGTCAACAGGCTGAGGTTTAACGTCACAAGCATCCACCAGTTTGACTGCAGGCCTGTTACTCCTGACATAGTGTTTCCTATTTGTGTCATTCTGCAGCAACGGGAGAAGGGGTTAACAGCAAAACAAAGAGGTCGATAAATATCATCCATAGAGAGGAGTGGAAAGCCAGGGTTAGTTCCTTAGCATAAAGGACGATGTTTTTTGAGTCTGAAAAAGTGATTAAAAACAACAAACCAACCGACACATGCAAACAAACAAAAACAGAGTGGGACAGAGCAGTTCAAACAGCAGAGTTGCATTTTGGTTCCAGGCTTCTGGAGGTCTAGAAAGTTGGGTTGAGCAGTTGTTGCTGTGCTGAAGTAAATTCAAAACATGAGAGGGACAGGGTCTGTAAACATGAGAGGAGATATCTGCCAACTCCAGTCCTGTCTGATGGCTAATTTGCTTCTGGAGGTTTTGAAGCATACTGTTTCTTGACAAGCATTTGCGTCTTCAAGCTGCAACGTGTCTGCATAGCTGCCATTCTACACATGGTAAGCAGAGAAGGTCAGCAAAACACCTATTTTCCCATTCTATCTCTTGATACTATCATGATGTCTGATTCTGAACTCATGGTAACTCTTCATTAACCAAGAGGACTTCTGTGTTCGTATGCTTGACCTATCAAACCACCTTCAGTCCTTACGCCACGCTGACCGATCAGAGCGTGAGAATATAATCCTGTGATGGGAAACACAGGACTGGACTGGACATCACCCTGGTTCAACAGTGAATAAATCATCCTCAATCTCTCTCTCTCTCCCTCTCATTCACTCTGAGTTTTCTCTAGCGATGGGCACTGAGCCACTTACTATGCAGGCTTGTGTGTGTGAGTGAGAGTGTGAACCAGGCCTTGGTTCTCGCTCTATGAGGAGAAGTGGAGATGGAGGGGCAGGAGTCTTTTAATCAGTCCCAGATTAATTACTTTCACAATCACAAAGCTTACACTCAATTATCTGCTGCTTAGCTGTCAGATCTGCTGTCTGCAGTCAGTAAATTGGACTACCAGATGAGTGGCACCCGGCTCGACAGACAACAACATTAACTGCTGCTGCAAAAACGAAAATCCAGATTCCTCTTCAAGAAATCAAAAGGCCATGGCATTGACAAATGGACAAGGGCACTGGAAGAGATGGATTCAGGCTACCTTAACAGAAACGGAGTATCATGACTTGTGTGTTTTAATAGCCTGATCCCTTAGTCACCTATAGCATTGCTGTAACTGAGCGGTGTGAGCTGTTACGGGTCGGTCCAGACCAGACGTACCTTCAATGGCTCCCGTTCTGTCAGGTCCACTGACCCGTCTCCACTACTCTTGTACTTGCAGTCTTTGTCTCTCTGGTCGATGGTGGAGTAGCCATCTAATGAGGAGAGAAAGGATCACAGAAATATAGCACTCTTAAATACATTGATGGAAACTACAGACGTATAAGCTGCATGCAGCCTTCCAGGAGTGGAGCTGTGCATATCTGATGTGGAGGAAGAACTCATTAGTAAGAGAGGAAACAAGACAATTGTTTTTACATTTTCATTGAAAAAAGGAGCACTGAGGAGGACATTAAAGTTTGCCAGGTTTTGAACACAGTCATTAGAGAATTGCCCACACCTCCTGTTGGTCCTGTGTCTGAATTAATGGCCATCCTTATACCAACATCTTGTTAAGAGAGGGGTCTTGCATACAGCATCATAAGTAAAACATTGTCCACTGTTAGAGCATCACAACAATATATTTGTTCATTCCCAATATTGCTTGTCCCAAAATAGTTGTCCTACAAACTTGTTCTTAAATTTCCATGTTGGCAATGGTGTTGTTAGGGTTCTAGAACTGTGAGTAGTTCCTACAGACAAGAACATTCCATCTGAGACTACTAGTGCTCCTCGTCGGTGATTGAGGTCATGCAAACTCGGTCTTACCTGGACCAAGCTCGTCCATAGGTATCATATCACCACTTCCATTTTTCTTGGTGCCTGAAAAGCATTTATATGCCATTTTTTTATCATGAGCACCACACACACAACTTGTTTTAATCACGAGCCAATGCTGCTTTCAGGCCAATGGTCCTCAGTCACTGTCTGCTGGTACACTTTAGCAGTAATGCAGGCAGGCTGAGAATGGGTGTGAATGACAACTACACTTTATGTGTATGCATGGTTGCAAAAAAAGTCACATGACCAGAAACAAGATAAGTACTGTCATGCTCTCGACTCCTCTGTCAATGAGATGTTTCGTGTTTTAGGCTGCTTCCGTACCTCCCTCTATGCATATATCCTAATATACATGCTTGGATTTGCGTTCAAGAACACACTATTGGATTAGATAAATCTACCCATGATGCATCATTCTCCCGACCACACCATCCCAAAAAGAACCTACTTACACATAAAGATCACCAAACACTGCAGCACAACAATGAGGGCGAAAGGTTTCAAGCACAGCCCTCCAACAGTAGGTAAATGGATATGAGTGAGAACACACAAAGCAAAGCGCAGATGGATAGAACCATCCCCCTAAACACTTGTTCTAATCAAGGCTTCTGATACAAACAGACACACAGTAACAGCAGCACAGTTTGCTCCATTGATATAGAGCAGTTATTAATATCTATGGTTTCCTCACTCAGTTCACCACAGTAGGCCAGGCCCGGAGGATCCCCAGTCTCGCCTGCCATCACAGACTGACCTTGGTTCTTCTCCATCAGGGGCAGAGTGGTGTCGTCATAGCCTGGCTTGCCATTCTTGGCTGCTTTAGGGGCACCGGTCGCTGTAGGCTGAGGGGGGAGAGTAGAGACATATGAGTGTACTAATTGTATGTGTGTGCATGTGTGTGTGTAAATACTTGTACATGTATATGTATGAATGCGTGCGTGTTTGTGTGTTCTACTACACAGCCGTATACCTGGAAGTGGCTCTTGTTCCATCCTTCCTTGGTCAGGGCGTTCCTCAGGTCCTTGTAACTCCACACCGTTTGCAGCACGTGGGAGGCGGCCTTGTCCTCACGTGGTGATTGGCTGAGGAAGGTAGACAGGAAGAGAATCAGAGTCGG
The DNA here is from genome assembly GCF_965601325.2 of Salmo salar. NCBI lineage: Eukaryota > Metazoa > Chordata > Actinopteri > Salmoniformes > Salmonidae > Salmo > Salmo salar. The sequence continues at coordinate 33,318,037 of NC_138310.1, read as the reverse complement.
TATTCACAAAGCGTCTCAGATTGGGAGTGCTGATCTAGGATCAGGTCCCCATGTGCATTCATTATAATTGAAAAGGCAAAACTGATCATAGATCAGCACTCCTACTCTGAGACTCTTTGTGAATACAGGCCCAGAATATTGGGCCCAACCACTGCCAGCAGCTAGTGGAGGCTGGAGCCAAATGCAATCAATCTCACATTCAAAGCCATCTATTCCCACTGGTTGCCCCAGGTGCTTGCTTTTAATTCATACTCCAATGGCCGCACACATTTATTTTCATTGAATTCATTTGCTACTCCTTAGCCCTTCTGTTAATTACATGGGAGGGTTCTTCATTACTTCAAAGTAATTCTCATGGGTGCAGAGAAAACACATTTATTTGGTATTAAATAAAGTATGGGTATCAAATCCCCACTGGAAACTAATCTTAAATTATCAATAGGTTGTAGAAGGAGACAGCTATCATTGCTCGCTGACTTGATCAAGTAGATCAGATAATTCAATGGGATATGAGGAAAGTGAAATATAGTAGAAACTGGGAAATCATTAAAACAGCTCCTGAATTCCTATTCATAGTACTTAGTATTCAGGTGAAGTGCACTATAGTTTGTTTCCTGGAAACCAGACACTGCACGGTAAGGGCTTATCTATTCAATCTAAGTAGTGTTCTACAGATCGAAATAATGTGACAAGGAATCCAGCTTATATTACCTTCTATTATTAATTCCCATGCCAGAGAGGACATGAAAAGACAGGGTCGTTACATTGTATAAGGCTAGAAGCAGACACTCCTGGTCCTTGAGAGACTGCAGAATATATATCATGAATATAAATGTGTCACTATGTTATTAATTGAACTCAAGTTCAAAACAATTAAAATGGGTAGGTGATTAGAGGCAGTAAGAGACCTGTCTCATGGGGGAGGAAGACCGGTGGTACATGTAGGCCTACATACGGTATGTATGTGCATACTACACACGTATAGTATAGTTACTATGGAACTGAACTGCTGTTGATTGAGTCATTGATTAGATTGATCAATCAATCATTAAATTCTAAGAAAAACAAACAAATCTATTCGAAACACTAGAACCTGTGAGCGGCCAGACGTTAGCATTGTGCTGTGCTACACTATGCTGAACTAATACGCTGCCTTGTACTGTACAGTGCTGTACTGTTGCTATACTGCACTGTAGCCAGCTGTGCTAGCCAATGGTCATACCTTGTCTTGTTGATGGCCACCAGTTTCTCGATGGCCTGGGCCTGGATGAGGGAGCGTGCGTTCTCGGAGCTGTCCGTCACGATCTCGTGGATGGTGTTGAGAATGGCCACCACCGTGTCTTCCTCCAGGTTCTTGGCTGGCTGCTGCTGACCGCTGGGCAGGTTACTCACCAGGTCCCTCATGGCATAGCTCCCTACAGGGTAGAGGTCAAAGAGCAGTGTCACCGTCAAATGGTAATAGAGGTAAAAGGTGTGTAAACATTCAGGAAAGGGGTTTTTGTTTAGTTTTTATTACATCTTGTTGCGCTACATAGTGTTTTAATAGCATTGTACAAAATGTTTGATATCAACTAATTAAAACTTTGACTATTCTGCAATCAATCAGCAAAAGACATACACAGGTTCAACAATCATATTGTTATCTTCAGTAGCTAGGTTTCAATCCAATTGGCAACAGATTTTCATGCGAATATTCAAAAATCTGCATAAAGAAAATATGCACATTTTCCCACCAGTGGTGTGTTTCTTGCTTATAAATGGAATTATTGTGGATAAAAGTCAGTGGTGATGACATAGCGCACACAAAATGTATTTTTTCGCTTAAGTTTTCATGTACCGAATAAAAATGTGTGTTTCCATCGCTATCTACTGATAGTTTTGTCATAGAAACTGTTGCGTTAAACAGCAAATGTGCCTGCTCTGATCTTGGCATGTGCGCCCTAGCCAACAGCTCGCAGATACAGTGTGCGTAGGCTGCTAGTCTTATGAGATTATTATGGATAAGAGCGAGAATATGTTTATTTGTTAAACGGCAGTCAAGCATCAATCATCATGTCACCAGAATTATCGATATTTATTGGAAAGCAGGATCAAGTTCGTGCACTTTCACAACCCTGTAAAGTTCATCATAATTGATTTCATCTGTAACCTAATAAACTGCATGCTTTCCGATCACACATCATATCGCCGCGTGACTCCAAATGTACTTTGCTATGATGGTTATTATATCAATATTTGTAAATAAAGGCATTTCCACCGCCATTTCTCGAATAATTTATTTTACCAACACAAAAAGATCCTACCATGTCGAACATACAAATTGTACAGAAACTTCCTGTTTCCATCACTGGTGTCGTGATTTAAAAAAATATGATATGACTTTACTTGCATAAAAACTGAGGATGGAAACGTGGTTAGTAACAGCTATCTGATCTCACAGCATTCCAAAGTGTTTTACCCCATTGTTGTACTTGTGTGCTGTAAAGAGAGGCCGTGTGTGGTCAAGCCCACAGTTAACACACGGCCTCTCTTTACAGCATACAGTTGGTCAATGGTCGTACCGATCAGGTCTTTGTTGCGGCGGTCGATGGAGAGGTTGCGCAGGGCGATGGCAACGGCTCGGACCACCTTGTCAGAGTCAGAACGCAGCAGCTCCACCAGGATGGGAAGACCCTTCTCCTTCCTCACTGTGGCACGGATATAGTTGGACCACTGGGGACAGAGAGAGGAGGGAACATGGAGGATAAGGATAAAATGTCTGAAGAGAGAATACTACCAGCTAATACATACACACGCATGTACACACACACACACCCCTACACAAGCACACACGCAAGCCCCTCCCCCACACACAATTATTGTACATTAGCACAGCCAACAGTGGCTATCTAGATTTGACTGTTCAAAAGAATTACACAGCAGGGCTACAGACTGTCATGTGATGCAATTTGTCACTGATTAAACATCAACGAATGCTCCTCTCTTTTTTTTCTGTAACGCAAAACAATACGTTTGACATGAAAGAGCTCCTTTGCGGAACACTGTTACCCCCTGAGATGTAATTAAACTGGTGCAACACCAGAACCCGGCCACTAGGTGGGAGTAGTAAACCTAAAACAGACCGTACCTAGCATAGCATAGTTAACAGCTAGGGAGCAGCAAGGAGAAGGGGATGAATAGAGGATTTAAAGTAAAAAAGCTTGAGATATCCTCATCGGGAATGGGGACACGTTATCTCCATCTCCTTTAAGCAGAGGTTTGATGTGTTAGCATCAGCCCCAAGCCCCAGTGTGGACTGGCATTCTGATCAGCCTCTATATACACAGACATGGAATCACTGGCCACTTTAATAATGGAACACTAGTGACTTTAATAATGTTTACATACTGATTTACACATTTCATATGTATATACTGTATTATATTATACTGTAATTTAGTCAATGCCACTCCAAAATTGCTCGTTCTAATATGTATATATTTCTTAATTCCATTCTTTTACTTTTAGATTTGTGTGTATTGTTGTGATACTACTGCACTGTTAAGAGCTAGGAACACAAGCATTTGCTACAGCCGCAATAACATCTGCTAAATATGTCTATGTGACCAATAGCATTTGATTTGATCTGCTCAAACTACATAAATAAAATAACTACATAAATAAAATAAAATGTTATTGGTCACATACACATGGTTATCAGATGTTAATGCGAGTATAGCGAAATGCTTGTGCTTCTAGTTCCGACAGTGCAGTAATATCTAACAAGTAATCTAACAATTTCCCAATAACTACCTAATACACACAAATCTAAAGGGGTGAATGAGAATATGTACATATAAATATATGGATGAGCGATGGCCGAGCGGCATAGGCAAGGTGCAATAGATGGTATAAAATACAGTATATACATATGATATGAGTAATGTAAGATATGTAAACATTATTAAAGTGGCATTATTTAAAATGGCATTGTTTAAAGTGACTAGTGAACCATTTATTAAAGTGGCCAGTGATTGGGTCTCAATGTAGGCAGCAGCCTCTGAGTTAATGATTGCTGTTTAGCAGTTTGATTGCCTTGAGATAGAAGCTGGGTTTTTTGGAGGGAGAGAGCAATTCTGTCTCTTTATATACAGTGCCTTCAGAAAACATTCATATCCCTTGACTTATTCCACATTTTGTTGTGTTACACAGGTGCACCTTGTGCTGGGGACAATAAAAGGCCACTCCAAAATGTGCAACACAATGCCACAGATGTATCAAGTTTTGAAGGAGCGTGCAATTGGCATGCTGACTGCAGGAATGTCCACCAGAGCTTTTACCAGAGAATTTAAATGCACATTTTTCTACCATAAGCCACCTCCAACATCGTTTTAGAGAATTTGGCAGTATGTCCAACCGGCCTCACAATCGCAGACCATATGTATGGCGACGTGTTTGCGGTTTGCTGATGTCAACGTTGTGAACAGAGTGCCCCATGGTGGCGGTGGGGTTATGGTATGAGCAGGCATAAGCTACGGACAATGAACACGATTGCATTTTATTGTTGGCAATTTGAATGCAGAGATATCGTGACGAGATCCTGAGGCCCACTGTCGTGCCATTCATCCGCCGCAATCATCTCATGTTTCAGCATAAAAATGCACGGACCATGTCGCAAGGATCTGTACACAATTCCTGGAAACTGAAAATGTCCCAGTTCTTCCATGGCCTGCATATTCACCAGACATATCACCCATTAAGCATGTTTGGGATGCTCTGGATTGACATGTACGACAGCGTGTTCCAGTCCCCACCAATATCTGACAACTTCTCACAGCCATTGAAGAGGAGTGGGACAACATTCCACATGCCACAATCAACAGTCTGATCAACTCTATGTGAAGGAGTTCATGATGCAAATGGTGGTCACACCAGATACTGACTGGTTTACCGTTTTTTTTAAAATGTATCTGTGACCAACAGATGCATATCTGCATTTCCAGTCATGTGAAATCCATAGATTAGGGCCTAATGAATTTATTTCAATAGACTAATTTCCTTATATGAACTGTAACTCAGTAAAATCTTAGAAATTGTTGCATTTATATTTTTGTTCAGTATACATAACAGTATTCACACCCCTGAGTCAATACATGTTAGAATCCCCTTTGGCAGCGATTACAGCTGTGTGTCTTTCTGGGTAAGTCTCTAAGAGCTTCGCACACCTGGAGTGTACAATATTTGCATATTATTATTTTTTAAATTCTTCAAGCTCTGTGAAGTTGGTTGTTGATCATTGCTAAACAGCCATTTTCAAGTTGCCATAGATTTTCAAGCCAATTTAAGTCAAAACTGTAACTAGGCAACTCAGGAACACCCATTGTCGTTTTGGTAATCAACTCCAGTGTATATTTGACCTTGTGTTTTAGGTTATTGTCCTGCTGAAAGGTGAATTTGTCTCCCAGTGGAAAAGCAGACTGAAACAGGTTTTCCTCTAGGATTTTGCCAGTGTTTAGCTCTACTCCGTTTCTTTTTATGCCCCAAAAAACTCCCTAGTCCTTGCCGATGACAAGCAAACCCATAACATGATGCAGCCACCAACATGCTTGAAAATATGAAGAGTGTGTCACGTCCTGACTAGTAAAAGGGGTTATTTGTTATAGTAGTTTGGTCAGGGCGTGGCAGGGGTGTTTGTTTTGTGTGTTTTGGGGTTTTGATGTATGTTTTATATTTTATATTTCTATGTGGTGCCTCCAAAGCCCGCATGACGCACCAGGCCTCCAGTGCGTCAGCCCAGTCCAGTACGTCCTGTTCCTGCTCCTCGCACTATCCCTGAGGTGCGTGTCTCCAGTCTGGTACCTCCAGTACCAGCCCCACACACTAGGCCCCCAGTGCGTCAGCCCAGTCCAGTTCGTCCTGCTCCTGCTCCTCGCACTAGCCCTGTGGTGCGTGAAAATAGTCTGGCGCCTCCAAAGCCAGCCCCACGCATCAGGCCTTCAGTGCGCAGTCCCCGTCCAGAGCCGCCCGCCAGTCCGGAGCTGCCAGAGCCGCCCGCCAGTCCGGAGCTGCCAGAGCCGCCCGCCAGCCCGGAGCCGCCAGAGCCGCCCGCCTGTCCGGAGCCGCCAGAGCCGCCTGTCCGGCGCAGCCAGAGTCGCCCGCTGCGAGGGTCCCCCATCCGGGGTCGGCGGCGAGGGACCTCGCTCTAGTAGCGCCACCAAAGTGGGGTGAGCCAGTGGTGGAGCGGGGTCTGCGTCCCGCTCCTGAGCCACCTCCGTAAGGGGGAGGATTGGGAAGGGGGGGTGTAGCAGAAGAACCGTCGTTGAACGTGGCCACCCTCCCTTCCCTCCCTTTACTTTGGGGTTATTATTTTGTGAGTTTTTGTTTCATGGTGCATTCGGGGTCGGTACCTTTTTGGGGGGGGGGGGGGGGGGGGGGGTACTGTCACGTCCTGACCAGTAAAAAGGGTTATTTGTTATAGTAGTTTGGTCAGGGTGTGGCAGGAGGTGTTTGTTTTGTGTGTTTTGGGGTTTTGATGTATGTTCTATATTTTATATTTCTATGTTCATTCTATGTTCCCTATCCTTGTTTTGTATTTCTGTGTTTTGGCCTGGTATGGCTCTCAATCAGGGACAGCTGTACTTTGTTGTCGCTGATTGGGAGCCATACTTAGGTAGCCCTTTTTCCACCTGTCTTTTGTGGGAAGTTGTTTTTGCACTGCTGTGGTTTGCCTGCAAACTGTCTAGCTGTCGTTCATTTTTTTCTTGTTTTGTGTAGTGTTCAATAAAAGTTAAGATGAGCATTCACATACCCGCTGCATTTTGGTCCAATCACTACGACGGCCGTTACAGAGTGGTACTTAGTGATGTGTTGTATTTGCCCCAAACATAATGCTTTGTATTCAGGACATAAAGCTAACTTCTTTGCCACATGTTTTGCAGTATTACTTTAGTGCCTTATTGCAAACAGGATGCATGTTTTGGAATATTTTTTATTCTGTACAGGCTTTTTTCTTTTCACTCTGTCATTTAATGTTTTGTGGAGTAACTACAATGTTGTTGATCCATCCTCAGTTTTCTCCTATCACAGCCATTAAACTCTGTAACTGTTTTAAAGTCACCATTGGCCTCATGGTGAAATCCCTGAGCAGTTTCCTTCCTCTCCGGCAACTGAGTTAGGAAGGACACCTGTATCTTTGTAGTAACCCATCTACCAATTGGTGCCCTTCTTTGCAAGGCATTGGAAAACCTCCCTGGTCTTTGTGGTTGAATCTGTGTTTGAAATTCACTGCTCGACTGAGGGGCCTTACAGATAATTGTATGTGTGGGGGAACAGAGATGAGGTAGTCATTCAGAAATCATGTTAAACACTATTATTGCACACAGAGTCCACGCAACTTATTATGTGACTTGTTAAGGTAATTTTTACTCCTGAACTTACTTAGGCTTGCCATAACAAAAGGGTTGAATACTTATTAACTCAAGACATTTCAGCTTTTTATTTTTTATTAATTAGTCAAATTTGCAAAAACATAATTCCACTTTGACATTATCGGGTATTGTGTGTAGGCCAGTGAAATCTATATTTAATCTATTTTAAATTCAGGCTATAACACAACAAAATGTGTAAAAAGTCAATGTGGTATGAATACTTTCTGAAGGCACTGTATCTAATTATTAAAAATCCCCAGTGCAGAACAGTGATAGAAAACAGTAAAAATGAAAATGGTGACATGGTTTATACATGGTATACATGTACTGTAGGCTACACATGTTTTACATGTTACCACAGGTTATGTGTAAGCGTTTCAGATTTTAACAGCAAGAGATACAAGTTCGATGTTTTCAAATCAATCTAACATCCTGTCTGTTGTGTTGTGTTTTACCACCGCTGTGGATGGAGAGATCTGTGAACGAGTTGAGCTGAGAGGAACAGGAAGGTGTGAGCATGGTGCTGGAGCCTGGTGATGATTAATGCCGTGGCAACGGATATTTTTACAGCATGACACATAAGTGTTAAAAAATGAATCACGATAGCGCTAAAATGACAAAGCTCTCTAGGCCTAACATAGGCCAGTACTGACTAAGAGCATTCCATTCCTGGAGGGAATAACATGATAGGCCTCTGTACTTTACACTAGTGATGGTAATGAGTGTGTAAATGATGGAAAAAACATCACACTCTGATTACTCACTACTGTAACCAAATGGAAGTGTTTTTGTACTGACAGTGCAGAGCTCCATTTGGGATAAATGACTTGTCCAGCCTATTGAGGTTCAGAGACCTTATTCCCCATAATCACATTGTGTGTGTGTGTTTATGTGTGTGAGACTCACGGTCCACTGTCCGGCGCTGAGGTTCTGCAGGGCCCCTGCAGCAGCCTCCAGAGTGTTGTAGTTCTGGCTCTCAGTTAGCAGAGACAGGTACAGCCTTACCACTTCCGGTTGGTACAGCAGCTCAAAACCTAGAGAGAGAGAGACATGGAAGTTAGATATTGAGACAGAGAGAGAGATGTGGAAATTAGGGACAGAGAGAGAGAGAGAGAGAGAGAGAGAGAGAGAGAGAGAGAGAGAGAGAGACATGGAAGTTAGATATTGAGACAGAGAGAGAGATGTGGAAATTAGGGACAGAGAGAGAGAGAGAGAGAGAGGGGAGAGAGAGAGAGAGAGAGAGACATGGAAGTTAGATATTGAGACAGAGAGAGAGATGTGGAAATTAGGGACAGAGAGAGAGAGAGAGAGAGAGAGAGAGAGAGAGAGAGAGAGAGAGAGAGAGAGAGACATGGAAGTTAGATACAGAGACAGATAAGTTAAATATGGAGAGAAAAACAGAGAGAGAGAAATAGACATGAAAGTTAGATACGCAGACAGAGAGAGATATAAGTTAGATATGGAGAGAGAGGGAGAGACAGAAGTTAGATACAGAGACACTTTTAGGATAGATACAGAGGGAGACAGAGAGCCAACAGAGACAGATTATTGAACACAATTAAAAGAAACAGAGACATGTAGCTCAGATACAGAGACAGGCAATCAGTCTGTGAAACTGCTCACATAATAAGACTAATAGAAGTCGGCTATCTTCCCACATAATTATGGCAGGCAAGACTATTAGGTGTCTGTCAATTATTATTCTCCCTTTCACACTCTGGTAAATCTCATTAACAGTACGTGATAAACATAACAAACAACTGTGCATAGTCTACCCAAGTTATTGTTATCGCTGGGTAGAAACCATGTGACAACCCTTTAAATGACATAGTCATTATTCCATAACTACAATGGAATAACCAATGGCTCCCAAGTGGTCTAAGGCACTGCATCTCAGTGCAAGAGGCATCACTACAGTCCCTGGTTCGATTCCAGGCTGTATCATATCTGGCCGTGATTTGGAGTCCCATAGGGCGATGCACAACGTTGTCCGGGTTTGGCCGGGGTAGGCCATCATTGTAAATAATCATTTGTTCTTAACTGACTTGCCTAGTTAAATAAAAGTTACATACATTTTTTTTTTTTTTTTTTTAAACAGTATTAGTACTGCTGGTACAACACAGTATTTACTAATACCACTGATAGTTAGTATGGTATAAGTGTGGCCAAAAAGTATTAAAAGCTCAGTCACAGATGAAACAGCCATCAGCCACCCCTAGAAGAAATGGTCTTCTACAGTAACAGAGCCAATAGCCTAATGGCCACTATGTAGCTTTTATCAAAGTACAAATCTCTGCTAATGTGATCAATGACCTCAGTCATAAAACTGTGCCCTGCTTCTACTGAAGGTAGAGGGAGTGAGTCCCCTCCTATGTTGTTGAGGCAAGGTAACGTGGAGTTTTTTGACATGGTCGGGTCCCTTTGACCTCAGATTATAGTTTAGGACTGTGATTACACCGTTTAAGAAGACTTAAACTGTAGAAAACTGTAGAGAGCATATATCATTGGTTGTAATTATGTGAATACTGCAACATATAACCTGATCTTTTTATCATTTAGACTAAATTACACCCAAATAAATAATCTGTTGCCACAGACCAAGTTTCAGATCCGATCTCACAACAATACATCACTCACACTAGATTGATAAATATATTAGTCTTGTGAATGAATCATGATGTAAGTAGATATTGATTTTACATATACAACAAGATCAAGTATCTGAAAGCAAAGTTTCTCTCTGTCCATTTAACACATTGTAGCAGTCAGTCAATGGTTGTCTTGAGCTGTGTGGTAAACTGTGTAATTATATTATCAGCTATGGATGGATCGGGCTGGGCAGGGAGAGGCAGAGAAAGTATCGAACCCCACTCTCCTTTCCACTACCAAGGTTAGCTCAGGCTGTTTGACCTCCCAGGGGAGGTGCACTTCTCAAACTGTAGTACATCCACACTAACAGCCCCTCGCTATGGAAGACAACTTGGTTTGGCTCTATGGACTCAAAACCAAGTACTTCATCATCATCACAATGCATCTGCATTCATATATTCTCAAAAACCTTCTGCAGATTAAAGTCTGCAAGTCTAAAGTGGTGGTTCAGAACAGACTGCCTTTTCTTCACTGTTCTCTGAATAATAGTATCAGTCAGAACACACTGTACGTGTGCGCACACACACACACACACACACACACACACACACACACACACACACACACACACACACACACACACACACACACACACACACACACACACACACACACACACACACACACACACACACACACACACACACCTCAATCATTCACTTCCACTGAGCTTAAATGAAAGAAAATAACCATTGGTTCATTCCATGTTATCCGAGGCGTTCATTTCCAGAGGTATATTTCAAACCCCATATATTAAATGTTAATGATTGATACACTGTGGTGGGAGAGGCATTCCATACATTCTTTGTTGGAAATGAAGAGAACAGTGAAAGTCTTAGTAATACAAAGAGGTAAACAAAAGTACTGCTCGCTTCAATGGATGAGGCCAAGAAACAGACTTGGATATCTGGAAGGGCCTTTTACCATCGCCTTAATGAGGGAGAGAAGAAAAGAAGAAAGTCTAGAGTGAGACAAACGACTCTGAAGCCCAGGAGAGGAGGAGACGAGAGGGAGCAGAGCTGTCTATTTCTGCCAGATCTAGGCTAGACTACATCCAGCTCTGGGCGTGAGCAGACCTCTAACTATCTTCAGGAAATGCACAAACCTTGAATAACCATTTTCACCTAGAATAACCATTTTCACATCTAAATCTGGGCCTCACACCCATAATTTTGGAGAAAGAGTAAATTATGGATGTGGGAATGGCTGGCTTTGGTCCCTTCATCCTGGGGTTGCCAGATCCAGACACTCCACAGAGCTGTTTCCTGTCCGTGCTCCTGTCCTAATCCTTCCACAATATTCCTCCACAACCATGTAAACCAATTGTGGTACATGGAGAGGAGGTTGCCAGTCATAAAGAAAGATGCTTGTTTGTGTTAGGGATTCAGGTTTCCTAAGGAGCTCTGTGAGTCAGAGGGAGTGAGTTCACAGTGTGTGAGTAATCAAAGAGAGGCCAGCTAATGTGTGATTCAAAACAACTGAACTGCCTTTGTCTGGGGCTTAAACAGCATACCACAGCTCGGAAGCAGAACAGTAGAACAGACACAGACAGCGCAGTGCTGTAGAAATACGTCTCCCCATACAACTTGGCTTATTTCAGGCATATTCAGTCAGTCAGTGCAGACTCAGCAAAGTCAAGGCCATTTATCAGACTCAGAGGCTTCACAGCAGAGGCAGAAACTCCCAGTGCCAAGTTCACTTTTAAATCCAGGACAGCGTTTTAATAAGCAAGAACCTGTAAATCTGCAATCCTACATTTCCCCGTTCCCCACTCTCTTGTAATTCCTCAGTCTTGGACTCGTCTCTTCCAGTCCGAGAATTATGAAGTTGCCATTTCGGAGCCAAGGGCTCAGATAAAGTGGCCAAGTACTGTCCCCTCAGAGGCAAATGAAAAAGGAGAGACATTCATGTGGCCTTTAAACTAATTCCTAGAGCTCTCTCTAAGATCTCCGCATGTCCAGTGAATGAAGATCTGTTCCAGAGCTCTGAGCCCATGTCCACAGTAGACATATTATCTCTGTAAGGTTCATTTCTATGGTTTGCAGTCAAACGGCAGTGCACATCATAGGGGTTGATTTAGCACCATAGAGATGCTAATATCTTTTTGAGGCTTTTTTATTTGGCTTGCAGTGCATCTTCATGGTTCACCTTCATGTCAGACTAGCTAGTAGGCTATAGGGTGGTGCTGTACTAGCATAGTATGGTCATGACATGTACAGTGTATTAACCACTTTCCAGTCATTAGTGAGCATTGCCTTTGCCTGGCTACCCAAACTCCTTGCTCCTGCTAAACGCTATGCCACAGTACAGCACAATGAGTCTGGATCGGAGTACCTCCCCGAGGATTTCTATAATGGAAATCCATTCTAGACCGTCTGATTGGTCCCAGAAACCGATGGGTTGGGCCAAAGCCAGAACACGCGTGTGTAAAGCGTCATTTTGAAAATTCGTCATTGGCTTTGATACTCTGATTGGTTGAGATGATCCAATCGGTGATGACTTTGTTTTGTACAACAACCATCATTTTGACGTCACCACAAACGATGGCAGTCTCAGACTGAAGTATGCAGCAAACATAGAGCAGCGGAAAAATTCAGTTTGAGTCGTCAGGCAAGCGTTGCCTGCTAGCTGCCTGCCAGGCAGGTTGTTAGTAGGGAATTATAATGAATTATAATGAATGTTGAATAATTAACTGTCGCTGTGGCGTGACCTCTATGTCCCTCTGGTGCTGGTGCTTAGAGCTACACACACACATTGTACCACATGCAGCACGCACCCCTGCATGTACTCCCTATCTCTCTCTCTCTTTTAAGGCCTGGCATATCCTGCATATATTATATACTTCTATATTTAATCTACAGAAAATGTTGACAAACATGGACGCACACACACCCCTCCTATCTACACCCAACACCCAACACACACACACACACACACCCCTCCTATCTACACCCAACACACACCCCTCCTATCTACACCCAACACCCAACACACCCCCCCATCCTATCTACACCCAACACACACACACACCCCTCCTATCTACACCCTACACCCAACACACACACACACCCCTCCTGTCTACACCCAACACACACACACACACCCCTCCTATCTACACCCAACACACACACACACCCCTCCTGTCTACACCCAACACACACACCCCTCGTATCTACACCCAACACACACACACACACCCCTCCTATCTACACCCAACACACACACACACCCCTCCTATCTACACACAGCACCCAACACACACACACACACACACACACACACACACACACACACACACACACACACACCGCATATTAGCCCTCTTCTGTCAAAAAAACATTGTTTATCAATCAAAACTAAGTGGGGAGCGTATTGTAACCCCAATCCGAGGCAAGCCTCTCCCAAAGCCTCCAAGTCACGTCCTGACCATGGTAAGCTGTTATTTTTCTATGGTAGAGTAGGTCAGGGCGTAACAGGGGGAGTTTTTCTATGTTTTGTATTTCTATGTTCATGTTCTAGTTTTGTATTTCTATGTTGGTTTTGTTTGGGATGATCTCCAATTAGAGGCAGCTGGTCCTCGTTGTCTCTAATTGGAGATCATACTTAAGTAGTTTTTTTTTTTCTTCTTCCACCTGGTGTTGTGGGATCTTGTTTTTGTATTGCTCAGTGAAGCCTGCAGAACGTGACGTTCGTTTTCCGTTTCTTGTTTTGCTTTAGTGTTCAAAATAAATATTTATCATGAGCACTCAACACGCTGCACCTTGGTCTACTCCTTACGACGATCGTCACACTCCCGCTTCTATCACATACAATGAGTGTACAAAATATTAAGGACACCTGCTCTTTCCATGACATATACTGACCAAGTGATCCCTTGTTGATGTAAATCCACTTCAATCAGTGTAGATGAAGGGTAGACGACAGGTTAAAGGTCTTTAAAGCCTTGAGAGAATTGAGACATGGATTGTGTATGTGTGCCATTCATAGGGTGAATGAGCAAGACAAAAGATGTAAGTGCCTTTGAACAGGGTATGGTAGTAGGTGCCAGGCACACCGGTTTGAGTGTGTCAATAACTGCAACGCTGCTGGATTTTCACGCTCAACAGTTTCCTGTGTGTATCAAGAATGGTCCACCACCCAAAGGACATCATTGACACAACTGTGGGAAGCATTGGAATCAACATGGCACAGCATCCCTATGGAATGCTTTCGACACCTTGTAGAGTCCATGGCCCGATGAATTGATGCTGTTCTGAGGGCAAAAGGGGTTGCAAGTCAATATTAGGAAGATGTTCCTAATGTTTTGTACACTCAGTGTATACTCTACTCCCTTCATATACATAGGATTACCACTTAAAACCCCATCAGATCGAGTGAGGAACATCTGTAGTTTCCATGAAAACACACTTCAATCAATAACAGCTTGCTATATCACTTCATAAAGTGGATACGTTTTTACAGCAGGTCAAAGTGTAGTTTTTTCCATGTCCTTAAGAGAATGGGAGAGAGGGAGCAGAGAGTCACATTCTCTGCCTATGAAACACTAGCTAAATAAATAACACTGTTTGAACAGGGGAAATCAGAAGTCATTGGATCCCCATTCCAGCTCTGAAACATATGCACATGTTTAACCCCATGAGACCCCTGTGGCTCTGAATGTATGGTTAAGGTTTTCATATCGCTGTCTGTGTCATAGATAATGAACGCTTTCACAGGGGAAGCCACGGAGAGAGCAGCTATCACATCACATTGTTAGGGCTGCTTTGAAAGACAATAGCTGACCCCAGGTGACCCGCAAACCCGTCAGAAAATATCAGGAAGTGTAATTGAAAACAACAACAAAATTGAATGCTAGGAAAGTTGGATAAATGCCTGTTTTCAGTTCAGTCGGTTCAAACAAGTCAGTTCTTAACCCGCTCTCTCTTTCCATCGCTCTTTCCACATCTTTCTCTCTCTCCTTCTCTCCATCTCTATTTTTATTTTCCCTGGCCTTGGTACCAATTCAAACAAAGCACAGCCAGGCCGCTAAGGCCACTTTCAACAACAGCCATCTCACTAGAGAGGCCGGGAGCAAATGTCAAGC
This sequence comes from Salmo salar, assembly GCF_965601325.2. Lineage (NCBI taxonomy): Eukaryota > Metazoa > Chordata > Actinopteri > Salmoniformes > Salmonidae > Salmo > Salmo salar. Next base: position 33,302,899 of record NC_138310.1, on the reverse strand, counting down.
CTTTGAATAATGCTTATCCTCTCTCTTTCTCTCTGTGTATTGGCGTCTCTTTGGGTATTGGCTTGGCAAACCAAGGGCACCAAACATTAGCATATCCAAACAACAACAGTTGGTGGCATTTTGTTGGAAGGTGACGTTAAAGGGTCCAGAGGGTAACTGGCGGTCAGCCGATTTTATGGACAGTTAACTACAGTACTCATCCTCTAAGACACGCAACATACCAATCCGGCCCGCAGGTGGTTTGAGTAATAAAAAAAAAAGAAGAAGATATTTTGTGTTTTTATTTCCTAAACAAAAAATGTGGGGGGTGGGTGAACTCAATATACTTTAAAATGACAAATACAAAATCAAAACTGTGTAGAAATAATAATGGACCTACATTTCCACAGTTTCTTGACTGTGTCCAGCTCACTAATCATTTTGACGGTGAGGAAATATAACCAATTTTCAGTGCGGCATCCCGGACCTCGTTGAAGAATGAATGCGGCCCCTGGGGCAAAATGAGTTTGTCACCCTGCTCTAAAGGCATAAAGATACCCCAGAGAGCAAAAAGAGAAGGAAGAGGAGGTGGGTAGAGGTGCATAAACAAACTTCCGGTACCTACTTCCTCTCATCCCTCTGTCTCTCTCCATCATTGCCATTCCACCACTGGGTGTTGGTAGGGTATCAATGGGAAGACACTGTCAAAAGGCTGACAGATACTTGAAAGAGTTTGGCTGGCTTGGCTCAATGTGTGTCCTGGATCACAACTCCGGTGCTGCCATTTTAGGAGAAGACACCAGACATCCTTTCTCCTGTGCAAAATGCATAATTAGGTCCTGCTGTGGCCCCCCAGGATTAGATGTCTTCCAGGTCCTCCAGACCGGAGCTATCGTTAGCAGAGAGACTGTCTGTCACCGGTCTCCCATGGACGCCTCGACGCCGGCCGCCTCAACGGGCCACATTGTTTGCTTGTCACACACTTCAAACCTTTCCTTTTCCAAATCCACAGGACATGTTTCTGTTTTCACCCTCCTCCAGCTGAACAGAAAACAACAGTTCAGTAGTTGTTCACCGCTACCCAACAACAAGTTATAAAGGCTGCTGTTATAGAGGATGTGCCTTCCAGCGACAACCTTTCTGGATCAACAGTTAGAATCCAATGTGCTCTGGCTTTGTTTCCAATGTTCCTAAATCTAATAGTTCCTAATCGTTTCTGGGCCATGGGTTGAGGAGGATGTCTGTTTATATGAAACCTTGGTCACGCATGACAATAATATTCTTCAGCTATGGCCCTTGACCTGACATAATATCAACGTCTCTCTCCAGGAGGCGCTCCGACTGACCACCCGTCATAGGGATGGGTTCATCTGTTTCTCTGAGCCTACCTTCAGCCCATCCACACAGTGGCCAGTTAGCTTAGGGTCCCTACATCCTCTCCAGGGCTCAGAGAGAGACAGACACTGGCCATTAGACTGATATGCGTAACCTCAGGGGAGGTTTGAGAGAGAAAACCGCTAGCCGCTCTACATACGTCAGCATGCGGCCTGGCCTGGCCAGACACACATTTAGATGCATATCTGGACCTGTAGGGGACTGGATGTTGATATGAAGGCTGCAGATAAGGCTCAGATACCAATGCCCATGTGGTCGGAGGCTCAGCACTTCATTTCCTCCCTCTGTCTTTATCTTTCTCCCTGTAAGGGCCCCAGAATGCAGACCGTACCACAGTTTTTTTGACTGGCTGGCTGGTGACCTTGCTGGTTGGCTGGTGGACTAGCTGGCTGGCTGGCTGGCTGGGTGGCTGGCTGGCGGACTGACTGGCTGGTTGGCTGACTGACTGACTGGCTGACGGACTGACTGACTGGCTGGTTTGTTGGTTGGCTGTCTGGCTGACTGGTTGGCTGGTTGACTGGATGGTTGTCTGGCTGACTGACTGGCTCTGTGTGCTCCTATAGAGGTTTAGTGTCAGACTGTATGCCACAGGGGAGCTCAGAGCTCAAATCCTGGAGATTGGGTTGGGGGGAAGGGAGGGGAGTGGGGGGCTCATGGGGCTGAGGGGGGGGGGGGGGGGGGTAAGCTGAGCTGCTCACAAAATGTAGTCGCAGACAGAAAACGGGAGAGTGAGAGATGGAAGAGGATATGGAAGATAGAGATGGATGAAGCAAAGGAGGGAGATGTATAGGAGAAAGAGGAGGAAGCGGAGGAGGGATGGGAGGTGTGTAGGAGAGAGTGAAAAGGAGGAGGATAACAAAGCGAAGGAGGGATGGGAGGTGTGTAGGAGAGGCAGAGGGAGTAAGAGGCGTGTGGTGGAGGGCAGAGGCAATGTTCCCTCAAAAAAAGTTAATCAGTGAGCAAATTTCTGGTCTGTTGAGCGCAAACTTGAACGTTGTGAATATTCTTCCGTCTGGCTTTTACTGTGAACCCTGAGGCTATACCCACTTTAAGTTAGTTTTAACAGTGGTCAAGTAGGCTACTGTGGCTATTCGATCATAATGTAGGCCTACCATCAAAAACAATGAAGAAAATGCATCCCATACATACAATTGTAACAGTGGTGTAAAGTACTTTAAAGTACTACTAGTTTTGGGGGGGTATCTGTACTTTACTTTATTATTTATATTTTGGACTACTTTTACTTCACTACATTCCTGAAGAAAATCATCTATAATTTACTCCATACATTTTCCCTGACACCAAAAGTCCTGGTTACATTTTGAACGGAAAATGGTCCAATTCAAGCACTTATCAAGTAAACATCCATGGTCATCCCTACTCCCTCTGATCTGGTGGACTCACTAAGCACAAACGCTTCATTTGTAAATTATGTCTAAGTGTTGGAGTGTGCCCCTGGCTATCCGTCAATTAAGAAAATTGTGCTGTCTGGTTTGCTAAATATAAGGAATTGAAATTAATTATACTTTTACTTTTGATGCACAGCACACAAACACAGCAATTGATTAATGAACTGCCGAATATTTTTCTCTTGCTTTGTTTTCTCTTTTCCATATGACGTCATCTTTGATAAGCTACCCAGGAAAGGGCTGAAAATAGCCCAAATTAATATATATAGCATTAGAAATAAGGTTCATGAAAATAATAACATCAGACAAAATTCAACCCACGCCCCCAACCCCTCTTTTTACGCTGCTGCTACTCTCTCTCTGTTCATCATATATGCATAGTCACTTTAACCATATCTACATTTACATACTACCTCAATCAACCTGACTAACCGGTGTCTGTATGTAGCCTCGCTACTTTTATAGCCTCGCTACTGTATATAGCCTGTTTTTACTGTTGTTTCATTTCTTTACTTACCTATTGTTCACCTAATACCTTTTTTTCACTGTTGGTTAGAGCCTGTAAGTAAGCATTTCACTGTAAGGTCTACACCTGTTGTATTCGGCGCACGTGACAAATAAACTTTGATTTGATTTGATTTATAGTAGCCATTTCTGAGACTTGCTTAGATAATTCATTTGATGATACAGCAGTGGCAACACAAGGATATAACATCTATAGAAGAGACAGAAATGCTTATGGGGGAGGTGTTGCTGTATATATTCAGAGCCCTGTAATGCTTAGAGAATATCTTATGTTAAGTGTTATTGAAGTGTTGTGGTTGCAGGTTCACTTCACACATCTAAAGCCTTTTCTTCTGGGGTGTTGCTATAGGCCACCAAGTTCTAACAGTCATTATCTAAATAATATGTGTGAAATGCTTGATAGTGTATGTGATGTAAACAGAGAGGTCTACTTTCTTGGGGACCTGGATATTGACTGGTTTTCATTAAGCTGTCCGCTCAAGAGGACACTTCTCACTGTAACCAGTGCCTGTAATCTGGTTCAGATTATTAATCAACCTACCAGTTTACAAACACTACAGGAACAAGATCATCCACATGTATCGATCACATTTTTACTAATACTGTAGAACTTTGTTCTAAAGCTGTATCCCTACCCATTGGATGCAGTGATCACAATATAGTGGCTATATCCAGGAAAGACAAAGTTCCAAAATCTGGGCCTAAAATCATGTATAAGAGATCACACAAAAGATTTTGGTTGAAAGAGATGGGGCAAAAGGACTGACTAAGGAGTGGCCACTGCAACCCACTGGCTCCAGGTCATCTACAAGACCCTGCTAGGTAAAGTCCCCCCTTATCTCAGCTCACTGGTCACCATAGAAGCACCCACCTGTAGCACGTGCTCCAGCAGGTATATCTCTCTGGTCACCCCTAAAACTAATTCCTCCTTTGGCCGTCTCTCCTTCCAGTTCTCTGCTGCCAGTGACTGGAATGAACTACAAAAATCTCTGAAACTGGAAACACTTATCTCCCTCACTAGCTTTAAGCACCAGCTGTCAGAGCAGCTCACAGATCACTGCACCTGTACATATCCCATCTATAATTTAGCCTAAACAACTACCTCTTCCCCTACTGTATTTATTTATGTATTTTGCGCCTTTGCACCCCATTATTTCTATTTCTACTTTGCACTTTCTTCCACTACAAATCTACCATTCCAGTGTTTTACTTTTTTTTGCCTTTACCTCCCTTATCTCACCTCATTTGCTCACATTGTATATAGACTTATTTTTTTACTGTATTATTGACTGTATGTTTGTTTTACTCCATGTGTAACTCTGTGTTGTTGTATGTGTCGAACTGCTTTGCTTTATCTTGGCCAGGTCGCAATTATAAATGAGAACTTGTTCTCAACTTGCCTACCTGGTTAAATAAAGGTGAAATAAAAAATATTAAAAATACAAATTTTAACATGGAAATAACTGTTCTATCGTTCAGCCTACAGTAGCAGTCAATGTGTGGTGTTCAGTGTAGGCCTACATTCCATGAAACTTCTGAAAAAAACTTGCAGGGCTTCACATTAACTAGTTTATCCGCTTGTCCTTCAGACTAGGAGGTGGCTGAAAATGTTATGTTGTTTGATGCAAGAAACCACTTTACAAAATAAAATGCATTGTTATTCCCATATTATTGTTACAGAGAATCAGACAAATTATGCTACCCTCTGCCTATTGGCTATTTATCTTATTCAAGCCTGTCTCAAAATACAACATTGCCCCTTTAATTAAAAAAGAAAACGCTCATATTTTGTGCTCGTCGTAAGCAAATCATTCCCCCATTGCGAACTACAAATTAGCTATAACTGGGCTAATAACTCATTAACTAGCCAAAGATATGAACAAATGTACAAATGTGCACATATCGCTACATGTAGATCTTTCTTTGATCTCAAAACAATCTACTCACAACCGCTCATGCTGTAAAAACAGTCCAGTTCAAAGTGATTGGCACAGATCCATATATGGAAATGGTCTATTTGCATTTTGGCCTTGTCACGTCCTGACCAGTAAAGGGGTCTATTTGTTATTGTAGTTTGGTCAGGACGTGGCAGAGGGTATTTGTTTTCATGGTTTTGTGTATGTGTTTAGATAGAGGGATATTTTGTGTAGAGTGTTTCTGGGGTTTATTGGTGTAAATGTCGATGTAGAGGGGGTAGTTGATTTAGGTGGTTCGGGGTGTGTGTGTATTGTAGAGGGGTATTTGATTTATGTGTTCCGGGGTGTTGGGTATGTTCTTGTGTTTGTATTTCTAAGGGGCTGTTCTAGTTTTGTATTTCTGTGTTGGCCTGGTATGACTCTCAATCAGGAACAGCTGTACTTCGTTGTTGCTGATTGAGAGTCATACTTAGGTCGCCAGTTTTCACCTGTTAGTTTGTGGGAGATTGTGCTGTGTATAGCTTTGTGCCTTACCGGCCTGTTATTCGTCGTTGTGTTTTGTATTCGTGTTTGTTTTGGGTTTTTCCTTCTTTGTCCATAATAAAGAAGATGAGTGTACATATTCCCGCTGCGTTTTGGTCCTTACCCTACGACTACCGTGACAGGCCTACTACAGCTCTGATTGGTTATGGTGCACCTGTCTGTGTAGAGTACGGGCCTGAGTCGTGCCTGTCAATGCAATAGAATCCTATTCCAATGTGTTCTGTCTACAACAAAATCTCTTGCATAGTTAGTTTTGCATACTAAGTCTTGCATAGTTTGTTTTGTTTTGGTATGTTGCATTGAAAGTGGCTAATATTACGTTGATTCGATCACAATTGCCACAGTAAAAGTTGATAGTGTTAACTAACGGGGAAAACTCTAGAAAGCTGAGTGAAGTTCAGTCTCGTGTTTCTCTGCGCACGCTGATATTTCTTCTGCGTGGCAGTCCCGGTGGAGCTTCACACCCGCAGCTTAGAGGGAACAATGGGCAGAGGATACAGAGAGGAGTAGAGTATCCACTGGAACAGAAATAGCATGGGTCTGAGGTTGCCACGGCAACCATGTCCTCCACTACTAACAAAACAGGATCACACTGACATCTGGACGATGGGAAAGCTGTCTATTTATTTTGTGAAAGCTGAGAGATTGACAAGCTAAAACGGAAACGAAAGAGAGGGGTGTCAAACGTGTCCTTTCAAAGTCCTCGAATAATGCCTGCAATAATTCCTCAGTAAGTGATACACTTCAGATAGAAACGGCACTGCAGATTTAGAATTAATGTCCAGGTTTTTGAGAAGGATCGTATCTTGTGTTGTTTTTAATAACAACCCACATGTCTCGCAGACAGTGTTATGTTTCTGAGACGAAAGGGTTGGTGTTCTGCAGCATCACCTGGATGAATGGCTGGTGCCGACTCTTTGTCAAGGCTCATCACGTACTCAGATAGACACAAATGTTAGAAACGCCAGCAGAACACCCAATACCAAAGGGAAAGACAGGGAGGGAAAGGCATCCACAGAGAACTGAGATAAAATACTTGATATTAGCTGTCTTGTGTCGCTTCACAAAGCCTGGAAGGCAGAGCAGGAAGTGAAGTTGTTATGAAGCTGCTACGCATGAATACAAACTTACTAGACAGCTGGTCAGTAATGCAGACTTTTGGTTAAATAGGACGAGAGAATTGGCATTCCGAACACGTGGCGACTGCATCTGACAAGGATTTAAGAAACAGGAGGCTTCTTTTTACATTGGGATTCAAGAAAGGAAGAGGATTAGACAATGAAAGAGAGAGAGAGGGAGAGCGCGGAGGTAGACAAAGAAGAGAAATTGCAACTGCTCGACTGTAAAGTGAGCTAGTGTATTTTAGATCAAAGCCTATTAAGAGACTGGACACCTGTCTTGCTAATGGTATCATAGACAGATTAGAGCTAGGAGGCTAAGCTGACAAACAAATGTATCATGTTTGGGGGAGAAGAAATCTTGATAATGACCAAAATAGATTATGGTGCAGTTAATCCAGTGTGATTCTGTCTTGGTCAGTGCCTGGGCTGTGATGAAAGGCAGAGGTGGGCAGGGACAAATGTGGACGTGTGACTGGGTCTGGAACTGAGGCTTTGACTCGGGATTGGAGAAAAAGGCTGAAACGGATTCTGTGGCTAGGACAAGGACAGATGCAGGCTTGGCGATAAGATTGGAGCTGGGAGAGCTGGGGATCGGTGCGTGCTGAGGACAGTGACTGTATTTGAAGGAGGGATTTCCCCCGCCTGTGTCTGTTTCAGGCTTCACACCATACACTGTGTCATGATGAATATTTGTGCAGAGAAAGATCCCAGTCTTTCTCTGCACACGTATGCTAACATAGTAGCCGCGCACACACACACAAACACACAATACTCCATCAGCCTCAGCCTTGTGAATCTATGGGCGCCATTTGGACAAGCAATCTTCTGTGTCTGTGGAGCGGCATGATGAACAGCACACAATAATGGACACATAATACCACCTTCATGGTCAAGGGCACAACACCTTGTCCTCCGCACCACAGGGGTGTGTTTGTGTGTGGTGTGTGTGTGTGGGTGTGTGTGTGTGTGTGTGTGTGTGTGTGTGTGTGTGTGTGTGTGGTGTGTGTGTGTGTGTGTGTGTGTGTGTGTGTGTTTTGCACTCGCTCTCTGAGAGTAGAATGAAGAGAAACAGTAAAGGGGACATGGGGATGGAGGTTGACTGCATCTCAATCCCTGATAGTCTAAACACATTAGTGAGAGAGTATAGGAAAAATATATTTCTGGTAGATTGTAGAAGACTGTTCTAGTGAATATCACACACTATGGTAATGGCCTATGGTTTGTCACCTTGTATGAATAGATGGAATTACAGTTCAAACAGGACTTGACCTTTTCAACGTAAACCCTAGGAATGTACTTAGTTGAGCAGAAGTTCAAACATGACTTCACCCTTTCAGCATAAACCCAGGGAGTGTATTTAGTTGGCCAACAGCCAAAGTGTAAACTTTGCATGGCCTTGTGACACTTCCCTCCTGTTTACAACATGGCTCCCGTTTACAACTTTTTAGGACTCAAATTTAATTCTAATACTTTTTTTCCTAAAACATATCACATTGAATTCCTAGGGGGGATTTGGTGTGCAAACCTCCATAGTGGCTCTGACAGCTATGTCATGTCTCTGCCATTACTCTGGTTATAATAAGATTAAAGCATCTCTTGCAGAAACATCCCGTTTTGGCTCAAAAGGGGCCAAACAAAGGCTCCCATTGGTGGGATAAATCTCCTTGCATTCTTCCCTCCTGCTTTTAATTCTCCTCTGTAATTATCGCTCCAGCCATTCTGGTTTAGAGGGAAGGCGGGGACATTAAATCATCCAGAGAGTCGTGAAGATATTGTGGGCTATTGTGGATTGGATTCCGCCACCCATTCCTTTCTCCAGCTCAATCCTGCAGAGTTGAAAACACTGTTTAGAGAGAGACAAGGGGGCTCTGGTAGAAAATGAGAAACATTTCATTACGGATCTCGCAGGAAGAGAGGAAGTGGTCATGAGGATTGCAGACCACAGGAAGACTAGTGCAATCAAAGATGGCTATCTGCCATCAGGTTTAACACACTTCCACAGCGCCCACCCTGCACCCCGACACACACACACTTCTTTCCTTTCATGTTCATTATTTCTGTTCATCATCAACTGTTTGAATGATTTGGCTTGCGGGGGAATTCACAAGAGCAGTGGCGTCCTCTGAGAGCCGAGGCGTTGACAATTTAAATGATTACGCCATGTCGGTTGTAGGCCCATTTCGTGATGTTTTTGTTTCAGAGGCGGCGGTAGGAGATGAGATACAGAGCCCAGCAGAGTGTGATTGGCATGCGACGGTTGACAGGCTGGCAGCGCCACGCTCCGCTATGACCAAGGATCACGATGGGTGGCATCCCAACAGCTGGCCTCGGAGAGAATAACTTATTTATAATCTCATCCCCTCATAGCCGGGGAGCTGCCAGTAATGGTACGCTTAAGTTAAGAGAGCATGGTGAGAGGCTCGAAAGCTGGCCTTTAAGCTCCCCTACACACAGAAACACACACACAGAAACACAAACACACAAACACACACACTTCGCATTAAGTGCTGCATTGTTTCTGAGTTCAGAGGATTTATTTCTCCATTGGATTATTTATGTCCATGGAGAATTCTATAGCTTACTTTGTGACTGAATATGGTGACTGGAATGGTTACTCAAAGCCAAAACAGTCACTCATCAAATTCCATGCATACAATTCCATTCCAGAATAGAGACTGGGCTAGTGATCTCACTAGGCATGATGTTATGGAAGGCTATATGGTTGTTTCTGTGTACACAGTCAGGAAGTGTATGTTGTTTTTCTATTCTACGTGGAATGAATGTACATTCACATGGCAGGCCCATCTAATAACAGTGAATGAGGGACTGCTCCTAGCGTTTCCTGGCAGCTGGGCGAAGTCAGACATCCATGTGTTATCTGACGGTTGCTGTGAGTTTGAGGTGTGTGTGTGTGTGTGTGTGTATGTATGTGTGTGTGTGTGTGTGTGTGTGTGTGTGTGTGTGTGTGTGTGTGTGTGTGTGTGTGTGTGTGTGTGTGTGTGTGTGAGGTCACAGGAGGTGTTTGGCACTGGCCCTTATTTACTGAGTTTCTACTTTCACTTGGGGCGGCTGTCGATACGCCCTAACTTTCCCTCCCGTTTTGGAATAATGTCGCTCTGACTCACATTTCTATTTATTACACAAAATAAAACGGATGAGTTTGGGGAGTAAAAAAACGGAACATAGAAGGTGTTTACTTTCTGTTAGGGATTAGGGAGTTCAGGAAAGTTTCTGTGTCAGGGTGAAAAGAACACTTCTTCTCTGACATTGAATCCACAGGAGGGCAATTCCACGGTAACAGAATGATGGCGAGACTAAAATGACTCCCTCTAAAATGTATGTCAAAGAAAAACCAATGATTGCAAAGTTAAACATACAACTACTTTTAGCAATTTCCACAGATATTCTTACAAAAACAATAACAGTGCAGATGCAAAATTTGGTAACAGAATGACAGAACAAACAGCACAAACCGTCATTCAGTTACCCAACTTTGCATTAGCAACCAGAACTTTGGGTTCTGGTTGCTAATGTGATAAATGTACCTGTGATGAGTAAAGTTGAGAAACAAACAATGACTCTAAAGCCTGATTCTCCATTCAGTTCCGATCCATACAATCTACCTATCACATCCCCATATTGTTTTTATTTACTGTTCTGCTCTTTTGCACACCAGTATCTCTACTTGCACATCATTATCTGCTAATTTAACACTCCAGTGTTAATCTGCTAAATTGTAATTACTTCGCTACTATGGCCTATTTATTGCCTACCTCCTCATGCCATTTGCACACACTGTATATAGACTTTTTTTTCTTTCTATTGTGTTACTGACTGTACGCTTGTTTATTCCATGTGTAACTCTGTGTTGTTGTTTGTGTCGCACTGCTTTGCTTTATCTTGGCCAGGTCGCAGTTGTAAATGAGAACTTGTTCTCAACTGGCCTACCTGGTTAAATAAAGGTGAAATAATAAAAAAATGTAAATCGAGTCTACACTTTGCCTTCATACTGACAGTCACATTTCATTAGACAACTATAGATAACTCAACCGGGACACTATAGGGAGAAGAAACAAAGAAGCAAGTCACAATAGTAACACTCTTGTTGTTGACATTTTAAAACCCTTTAAATGAAATGCTGCACTTGTAAATCAAGCCGTTAAAGCATTATGGAGTCATACCATGAAATGCTATGGCTTCCCCTCTCTCTCTTGCACAAGGGCGGACTTAGTGATTTGGAGGCCCCAGGCAGAGGCCAGTCTGATTGTCAAACAAATCACTTTAAAAAGTAGGTTACTTTTGCATGGTCATCCCCAAAAAATCCAGCATCTGAACAGTGCACTATGCACCTGCCAACTTTCCTTCAATTCGCAAGTTGCAGAAACAATCTCAACGGAGAAAGCATCCGAGCGAGCGAAACAGCTCCCCTCTATCTTACTATATGTAGCCCAGGTACAATGCATTCGGAAAGTATTCAGACCCCTTGACTTTTTTCACATTTTGATACGTTTTGGAACCACCAAGTCTATTCCAAGAGCTGGCCGCCCAGCCAAACTGAGCAATCGAGGGAGAAGGGCCTTGGTCAGGGAAGTGACCAAGAACCCGATGGTCACTCTGACAGAGCTCCAGAGTTCCTCTGTGGAGATGGGAGATCCTTCCAGAAGGACAACCATCTCTGCAGCACTCCACCAATCAGGCCTTTATGGTAGAGTGGCCAGATGGATGCCACTCCTCAGTACAAGGCACATGACAGCTTGGAGTTTGCCAAAAGGCACCTCAAGACTCTCAGGCCATGAGAAACAACATTCTCTTGTCTGATGAAACCAAGATTGAAGTCTTTGGCCTGAATGCCAAACGTCACGTCTGGAGGAAACCTAGCAGCATCCCTACGGTGAAGCATGGTGGTGGCAGCATCATACAGTGGGGATGTTTTTCAGTGGCAGGGAATGGGAGACTAGTCAGGGTCAAGGGAAAGATGAACAGAGCAAAGTCCATAGAAAACCTTGATGAAAACCTGCTCCAGAGTGCTCAAGACCTCAGACACAGCCAAGACAAAGCAGGAGTGGCTTCGGGACAAGTCTCTGAATGTCCTTGAGTGGCCCAGCCAGAGCCTGGACTTGAACCCAATCAAACATCTCTGGAGAGACCTGAAAATAGCTGTGCAGCAACGCTCCCTATCCAACATGACAGAGCTTGAGAAGATCTGCAGAGAAGAATGGGAGAAACTCCCCAAATACAGGTGTGCCATGCATCATACCCAAGAAGCCTCGAGGTTGTAATCGCTGCAAAAGGTGCTTTAAAAAAGTACTGAGTAAAGGGTCTGAAAACATGGAAAAAGTCAAGGGGTCTGAATACTTTCCGAATGCAGGGTATCTGATGTATCTGATACATGGACTACATATAGTAAGACAGAGGGGCGCTGTACACATACATGTCCTGTGCCTCTGCCTTGACAACAATAGCAGTATTATCAGCAGCTACTGTCTTTTTACTAAATAAATGCATTAACTTAGGCAATAGTCCATTATTATTCGGAACCAGACTTTTTTCTACTATCATGACAAAAATGTGGAATATTGACATGAAATATGTGAAATAAATTATTGATCGATTATGAACTATTGTTTCAGCGTGTGTATAAATTCATTAACTTTTTAGCTGCCTTTTTTGTTAACAATGTGGCCTCATTAACCTGGGCTCAGTGGCCAGGAAAACCCCCCACCCACCAATGAAAAAAATAACAAACGAAAAAATTACAAATTAGAAAAGTGGTGCGTGCATATGTATTCATCCCCTTCGCTATGAAGCCCCTAAATAAGATCTGGTGCAACCAATTGCCTTCAGAAGTCACATAATTAGTTAAATAAAGTCCACCTGTGTGCAATCTAATTGTCACATGATCTGTCACATGATCTCAGTATATATACACCTGCTCTGAAAGGCCCCAGAGTCTGCAACACCACTAAGCATGGGACATCACCAAGCAAGGGGCACTATGACGATCAAGGAGCTCTCCAAACAGGTTGGGTTGGGTTCTAAAAAAATATCCGAAACTTTGAACATACCACGGAGCACCATTAAATCCATTATTAAAATATTGAAAGAATATGGCACCACAACAAACCTGCCAAGAGAGGGCCACCCACCAAAACTCACAGAACAGGCAAGGAGGGCATTAATCAGAGGCAACAAAGAGACCAAAGAAGGAGCTGCCCTGAAGGAGCTGCAAAGCTCCACAGCGGAGATTGGAATATCTGTCCATAGGACCACTTTAAGCCGTATACTCCACAGAGGTGGGCTTTACGGAAGAGTGGCCAGTAAAAAGCCATTGCTTAAAGAAAAAAATAAGCAAACACGTTTGGTGCTCGCCAAAAAGCATGTGGGAGACTCCCCAAACATATGGAAGAAGGTACTCTGGTGAGATGAGACTAAAATTGAGCTTTTTGGCCATCAAGGAAAATACTATGTCTGGAGCAAACCCAACACCTCTCATTGCCCCAAGAACACCATCCCCACAGTGAAGCATGGTGGTGGCAGTATCATGCTGTAGGGATGTTTTTCATCACCAGGGACAGGGAAACTGGTCAGAATTGAAGGAATGATGGCGCTAAATACAGGGAAATTCTTGAGGGAAACCTGTTTCAGTCTTCCAGAGATTTGAGACTGGCACGAGGTTCACCTTCCAGCAAGACAATGGCCCTAAGCATACTGCTAAACCAACATTTGAGTGGTTTAAGGGGACACATTTAAATGTCTTGGAATGGCCTAGTCAAAGCCCAGACCTCAATCCAATTGAGCATCTGTGGTATGACTTAAATATTGCTGTACACCAGCGAAACCTATCCTACTTTAAACGGCTGGAGCAGTTTTGCCTTGAAGAATGGGCAAAAATCCCAGTGGCTAGATGTGCCAATCTTATAGAGACATACCCCAAGAGACTTGTAGCTATAATTGCTGCAAAAGGTGGCTCCACAAAGTATTGACTTTGGGGGGGTGAATAGTTATGCACGCTCAAGTTTTCAGTTTGTCTTATTTCTTGTTTGCTTCACAATAAAAAATATTTTGCATCTTCAAAGTGGTAGTCATGTTGTGTAAATCAAATGATACAAATCCCCCAAAAATCTATTTTAATTCCAGGTTGTAAGGCAACAAAATAGGAAAAATGCCAAGGGGGTGAATACTTTCACAAGCCACTGTATATATGTACAGTTGAAGTCGGAAGTTTACATACACCTTAGCCAAATACATTTAAACTCAGTTTTTCACAATTCCACGCATTTAATCCTAGTAAAAATTCTTAGGTCAGTTAGGATCGCCACTTTATTTTAAGAATGTGAAATAGCAGAATAATAGTAGAGAGAATGATTTATTTCAGCTTTTATTTATTTCATCACATTCCCAGTGGGTCAGAAGTTTACATACACTAAAATAAAAAATAAAAAAGGGGTGGATCAGCTTAGTATTGCAGAAAGATTGTTGCTTCCATCAATGTAATTGTCTGCATCATTTCCAATCCCCCATATATTTTGGGGGGTAAATATATATATCCATATACATACACACATGCATACATATACACATATATACATACACATACCTATATAGACATACACACTTTTCTTTAGAATATACCTTTATTATTCCCCGCAAACCCTACCACCCTTCCCCCAATTGGAGGAAACTAATAAACAACAACACTTAGGCTTAAACATTCAGCCTACACATCCTATACACATTTTACAGACACAATCTATTTCACAATAGCTATATTTTGTTTGTTTTTAGTCCTTTCTCTATTTCTGATGTCCATCCAGTTTGATTTCTATTTGTAACTGTGTTATTTCACAAAATTTCTGAACCTATATACATTTTACAGACCCCGCATGCTTTACATTGGTTATCCTGTTATTAGTCCCATCCTTCAGCTCCATTTAACCCCTCCCATCTATCTCTCAACACCATCTATTTTGGACTTCTATTTGCCATATATTTTTCAACTGTGCTGTGATGCTTGACAAAAGTACTGAACCTTTCTATTCTCATAGTTTCTACAGATTGTAAATGAAAAATAAACATTTTTGCTAAAATAATTATTATATTATTGATTGATTGACTATGGCTTTTCAAATCACCCAGTATTACTATCTGCAGCGTTAGTTCTAGGCAAATGTTGCAACTCTTCAGCCATTCCTGGGCCTGTGACCAAAAACGAGCTACATATGGACAATACCAAAATAAATTATCTAATGACTCTGCCTCCTCACAGCAAAATCTGTAGAGCTGGGAAGATTGGATCCCCCATATATATAACATTCTATTGGTTGCAAGAATTTTGTATAGTCATTTAAATTGAAAAATGTGAAGTTTTGAATCCGGCGTTGTTTTGCGTATCAATTCATAAACCATGTGTCATGGAATGGGTACATAGGAAATCTCTTCACAACTATTTCGCAATTTATATGGCACAGCTGTCAGTTTTTTGGTCCTTAAATGAAATTGGTATGTTTTTATTTATCAAACTTTTCTTAAACCATTTATGTTCTTTAATACAGGGGCGACATACAAGTTCCTTACTTTTTTCCCCTTCTACTTGCCTCTTCTATTTTTGTGGTAATGCTGCTATTAGTTGGTTGTAATTTTGGGTAGAGCTGACATTTCCATATGTCTGTGTTAGCTGCATGTGTGACATAACTCCACCAGTCCTATTTATGATATCATTCACTAAAATTATACCTTTTTAAAACATTTTTTTTCATCAGTATATTTGAGTTTAACCACAATATTTGTTGTATTATTTGTTCTGTCTTTTCAGGTGGATTAAACTGAAATTGCAACCAACTTTCTAAGGCTTGTTTAAAAAATAACGACATTTCCTTTTTCAAACAACCGAAAGTGAGCAGGTGTAATCTGAATAAAGGGAAAAAGGCCCTTCTTGAACATAGAATGAGACATTCCTACCAATTTACTAGAAAATCAGTTTGGATTTAGGTATAACTTTTGTATGACTGATGCCTTTAGTGAGGGGTCTAATGCTTTAATATTAATAATTTCTGCCCTCCGAATTCATATTCGTTATATAAATAGGTCCTTTAAGTTTTGTCTGACTTGCCATTCCAAATAAAATTGAATATTTTTTGTTCATATAATTTAAAAAGCAGGTCACTAGGTGTAGGCAAAACCATGAGCAAATAGGTGAACTGTGATATGACTAAAGAGTTAATCAGGGTTATTTTTCCACAAATAGACAGGTATTTTCCTTTCCATGGTAGCAAGATCTTATCTATTTTTGCTAACTTTCTATAAAAATGTATTGGAGTGAAATCATTTCTTTCTTTTGAGATTTGTATACCGAGTATGTCCACATCTCCGTCAGACCATTTAATTGGTAAACTACACGGTAATGTAAAATTTGCATTTTTTAGTGATCCAATACGTACACTTATCATAATTTAGTTTTAATCCAGAGAGGATAGCATCTAGATCCTCTATAAAGTATCTAGATCCTCTATGAGGCCGTGGAGAGATTCTAATTGTGGTTTTAAAAGAAAACATGAATCATCAGCGTACAATGACACAGTTTTTAAGCCACGGATTTCTAATCCCTTAATATTCTTGTTTGATCTAATTTTAACAGCTAACATTTCGATGGCAATAATAAACAGATATGCCGATAATGGACGACCTTGTTTTACTCTTCTAGATAGTTTAAAACTTTCTGAGATGTAGCCATTATTTACTTTTTACACCTAGGGTTACTATACATAACTTTAACCCATTTTACAAGAGATTCCCCAAAATTGGAATATTCTAGGCATTTATATATAAACTCCAGTTGTACTTTATCAAAAGCCTTTTCAAAATCAGCTACGAAAACCAGGCATGGTGTCCCTGATATTTCATAGTGTTCTATTGTTTCCAGTACTTGTCTTATATTATCTCCAATGTATTGTCCATGTAAAAAACCTGTCTGATTAGGATGAATAATATCTGACAATACTTTTTTATTTCTATGTGCCAAGCATTTTGCTAGCATTTTTGCATCACAACACTAAAGTGTAAGAGGTCTCCAATTTTTTTAATGGACTGGATCTTTATATATACCACTTGGGTCCTGGTTTCAGTAATAATGAAATCAGACCTTCTTGTTGCGTGTCCGATAATCTACCATTTATATAGGAGTGGTTAAAACATGCTAATAATGGTACTTTGAGTATATCAAAAAAAGTTTTGTATACTTCCACTAGTATGCCATCCAGCCCTGGAGTTTTCCCAGCCTTAAAGGCTTTAATTGCATCACGAAGTTCCTCTTCTGTAATTTGGCCTTCACATGAGTCTTTGTGTACAGATGTTAATTTTACCTTATTATTAGGAAACAAACCCATACAATTAGTTTCAGTTAGCGGAGATGGAGGACACTTAGACGAAAACATATTCTTAAAGTAATTTACTTCCTCTTTCAAAATATCATTCAGTGAATCATGCGTGACTCCATTATTTGTAACAAGTTTCAATAAAAAAAAAATTGGTAGCATTTCTATATTGAAGATTGAAAAATAATTTGGTGCATTTTTCCCCATATTCCATCCAGTTCGCTTTATTTTTATAATATATTACACTGGATCTTTCTTGAATAAGTTCCTCCATTTCTTTTTCTTTTACCTCTAACTTATTCTGTGCCTATATGGTACAGTTTTTATTGCTATCTAACTGTACTGTTAGTCCTTCAATTTCCTTTGTTAATATGGACTCTTTTGATCAAAATTGCTTTTGTTTTATAGATGAATACTGAATTGCATGGCCTCTAAAGGCACATTTAAAAGTGTCCCATACAATATGGGGATCTGCTGTAGCTATGTTATGTCTGAAAATGTCAGTTATAAATTCTTCTGTCCTAGTTCTAAACAATTTATCATCTAGTAGGCTTTGATTACATTTCCAATATCCTCGCCACGTGGAAATTCTGTAAGAGTAATATATATGCCAATTATGTGATGATCCGACCGCATTCTGTCCCCTATCAACACTTTTTTAACTTTTGGTGCCAGAGAGAATGGCATAAGAAAGTAGAGTCAAGACGACTAGCTTGATTAAGCCTCTGCCTCTGCCATGTATTAAGCCTCTGCCATGTATTACCACAAAAATATATCTCACTAGGTCAGGGTATTTAAGTCTCCATATATCCACTAATTCCAATATATCCATGACATTCATGATTTCTTTAAGTGCCTGAGGGTGATAGTTTGTAGTGTGATTTCCTTTCCGGTCCATAGAGGTATTTAAGACCGTATTAAAATCTCCCACAATAATAATAGAGTCTAAGGTTACTTGTAGAGTTGATCAATTCTTATATATATTTTCAAAGAAGCTTGGATCATCATTATTTGGACCGTATAGGTTAATAAGCCATATTTGTTTATTGTCCAATAACATATTTAAAATAATCCATCTACCTTGCTGATCTGTTTGGACAATTTGCACATTTGGATCAAAATTACTGTTAATTAAAACCATCACCCCTTTTGAATTTCTTTGCCCATGGGAGAAATATATTTCACCCCCCCCAGTCCTTTTTCCACAAAACTTCATCTAAAATTGTTGAATAAGTTTCCTGTAAACAATAGATATTATATTCCTTCTCTTTTAACCATGTAAATACTGATAGTTTTTTCTTATTATCTGCTAAGCCATTACAGTTGTAACTGGCTATACTTATTTCACCACTTACCATAATGGGACAACTTTCAATTCTATTCATCAAAATATATGTTTGTAAACATACCATTAAAAAGTAACATGATGATTGAGTGTCTATATAGCTGTCCCATGATATTTGCATTGCTACTAAGTAAACCTCCAATTGGTCCCTACTATTCCACCCGCTAAAAGCCCTCCGCATCCCGAGTTGGGTTGTCATCCCAATGCCCGGCAGACCACCCCCAACCCCCCGGATCCCATAGCCCTGAAAAGACTGGGATCCATCCTTCAAAAAGAGCACACAGTGCCATTTACAGAACAGAAGTAGATCAACTGCCAAATGCATTTCTATCACCCTCACCTCAATTTGTATTATATATAGCAATAATAAAAAAAAAATAATAATAATAATTATATTATATATATATATATATATATATATATATATATATATATACACTGCTCAAAAAAATAAAGGGAACACTTAAACAACACAATGTAACTCCAAGTCAATCACACTTCTGTGAAATAAAACTGTCCACTTAGGAAGCAACACTGATTGACAATACATTTCACATGCTGTTGTACAAATGGAATAGACAACAGGTGGAAATTATAGGCAATTAGCAAGACACCCCCAATTAAGGAGTGGTTCGGCAGGTGGTGACCACAGACCACTTCTCAGTTCCTATGCTTCCTGGCTGATGTTTTGGTCACTTTTGAATGCTGGCGGTGCTTTCACTCTAGTGGTAGCATGAGACGGAGTCTACAACCCACACAAGTGGCTAAGGTAGTCCAGCTCATCCAGGATGGCATATCAATGCGAGCTGTGGCAAGAAGGTTTGCTGTGTCTGTCAGCGTAGTGTCCAGAGCATGGAGGCGCTACCAGGAGACAGGCCAGTACATCAGGAGACGTGGAGGAGGTCGTAGGAGGGCAACAACCCAGCAGCAGGACCGCTACCTCCGCCTTTGTGCAAGGAGGAGCAGGAGGGGCACTGCCAGAGCCCTGCAAAATGACCTCCAGCAGGCCACAACTGTGCATGTGTCTGCTCAAACGGTCAGAAACAGACTCCATGAGGGTGGTATGAGGGCCCGACGTCCACAGGTGGGGGTTGTGCTTACAGCCCAACACCGTGCAGAATGTTTGGCATTTGCCAGAGAACACCAAGATTGGCAAATTCGCCACTGGCGCCCTGTGCTCTTCACAGATGAAAGCAGGTTCACACTGAGCACGTGACAGATGTGACAGAGTCTGGAGACGCCTTGGAGAATGTTCTGCTGCCTGCAACATCCTCCAGCATGACCGGTTTGGCGGTGGGTCAGTCATGGTGTGGGGTGGCATTTCTTTGGGGGGCCGCACAGCCCTCCATGTGCTTGCCAGAGGTAGCCTGACTGCCATTAGGTACCGAGATGAGATCCTCAGACCCCTTGTGAGACCATATGCTGGTGTGGTTGGCCCTGGGTTCCTCCTAATGCAAGACAATGCTAGACCTCATGTGGCTGGAGTGTGTCAGCAGTTCCTGCAAGAGGAAGGCATTGATGCTATGGACTGGCCCGCCCGTTCCCCAGACCTGAATCCAATTGAGCACATCTGGGACATCATGTCTCGCTCCATCCACCAACGCCACGTTGCACCACAGACTGTCCAGGAGTTGGTGGATGCTTTAGTCCAGGTCTGGGAGGAGATCCCTCAGGAGACCATCCGCCACCTCATCAGGAGCATGCCCAGGCGTTGTAGGGAGGTCATACAGGCACGTGGAGGCTACACACACTACTGAGCCTCATTTTGACTTGTTTTAAGGACATTACATCAAAGTTGGATCAGCCTGTAGTGTGGTTTTCCACTTTAATTTTGAGTGTGACTCCAAATCCAGACCTCCATGGGTTGATAAATTGGATTTCCATTGATTATTTTTGTGTGATTTTGTTGTCAGCACATTCAACTATGTAAAGAAACAAGTATTTAATAAGATTATTTCATTCATTCAGATCTAGGATGTGTTATTTTAGTGTTCCCTTTATTTTTTAGATGCACTATTTTTGGAGCAGTGGCTTCTTCCTTGCTCAGCGGCCTTTCAGGTTATGTTGATATAGGACTTGTTTTACAGTGGATATAGATACTTTTGTACCTGTTTCCTCCAGCATCTTCACAAGGTCCTTTGCTGTTGTTCTGGGATTGATTTGCACTTTTCGCACCAAAGTACGTTCATCTCTTGGAGACAGAACGCGTCTCCTTCCTGAGCAGTATGATGGCTGCGAGGTCCCATGGTGTTTATACTTGTTTACTATTGTTTTTACAGATAAACGTGGTACCTTTAGGCATTTGGACATTGCTCCCAAGGATGAACCAGACTTGTGGCTGATTTCTTTTGATTTTCCCATGAAGTCAAGCAAAGAGGCATTGAGTTTGAAGGTAGGCCTTGAAATACATCCACAGGTACACCTCCAATTGACTCAAATTACGTCAGTTAGACTAACAGAAGCTTCTAAAGCCATGACATCATTTTCTGGAATTGTCCAAGCTGTTTAAAGGCACAGTCAACTTAGTGTATGTAAACTTCTGACCCACTGGGATTGTGATACAGTGAATTATAAATAATCTGTCTGTAAACCATAGTTGGAAAAAGTACTTGTGTCATGCACAAAGTAGATGTCCTAACCGACTTGCCAAAACTATAGTTTGTTAACAAGGAATTTGTGAAGTGGTAGAAAAACAAGTTTTAATGACTCCAACCTAAGTGTATGTACATTTCCGACTTCAACTGTGTATATATATATATATATATATATATATATATATACTATATATATATATATATATATATATATAATATATATATATATATTATATATATAATATATATATATATATATATATATATATATATATATATATATATATAGTGCCATCAGAAAGTATTCATACACCTTAACATATTTCACATTTTGTTGTGTTACAGCCTGAATTCAAAATAGATTAAATAGTTTTTTTCTCTACCCATCTACATACACAAAATACACCATAATGACGAAGTGAAAACATGTTTTTAGGTACATTTCTAGAGTTTTCCTCTAGAATTTCACCTGTGCTTAGCTCCATTCCATTTATTTTTATCCTAAAACAATCCGTAGTCTTTGCTGACGACAAGCATACCCATAACATGATGCAGCCACCACCATGCTTGAAAATATGAATAGCGGTGCTCAGTGATGTGTTGGATTTTCCCCAAACATTATGAAGGGCAGCTCAGAACAGTTGAAGATGGATTTTAAAGACCTGATTGGGTCACTACTTGACACCAACAAACACCCCATATTTTCTGTCCCTCTGCCCTCCCTAAATCGTGGCATGGAATTGTTCAGCAGACTTTTTGCCCTCCATAACTGGCTACAAGACTATTGCAGCTCTGTGGGTGTAACATTTATTGCCAATTTTGATACGTTCTGGAAACAAAGCTCGTATTATAAGGAGGATGGGATCCAACCAAATCATTTGGGTTTATGGATCCTTTCACAGCATTATAAGGCTGCGTTGAGACAATGACTTATCAAGTCCAGCTAATTTAATCCCTACCATTGTGTCGCTGAGTTGTCATAATGCTTCAGCAAATGTACATTATTCCAGGGGTGTTGGAAGACACAATGTAAGTAACCTAATGTATGTCCCTTTTACTGCCCTGAATGCCTCTGCTGATCCTACAGCTATTGTATGCAGTAATTATGTGCCTATGAACCAGAGTTATACTGTTAGCACTGAGGTGGTGTGCCCTAGAAGGAAGTCCACTGCGTGCACCTCACCCTGTACTAACATAAATAACCAGAGCATGTCTACCTCTGCTAAGCTTCCCAGTAAAGTAAGAAAAACAATCAAGCATCCCAGAAGTGTTAAAAATAGCCCATGTTAACATATGTAGCTTAAGAAACAAGGTTCACGAAATCAATAATTTGCTAGTAACAGATGCCCTTCATATTCTGACAATCTCTGAAACTCACTTAGATAATTCCTTTGATGATACAGTGGTAGCAATACATGGTTATAAGATCTACAGAAAAGACAGAAATGCCAAAGGTGGAGGTGTGGCTGTTTATATTCAGAACCACATTCCTGTAAAGCATAGAGACGATCTCATGTTAAATGCTGTTGACGTAATATGGCTTCAGGCTCCTCTGCCTCACCTAAAGCCCATTCTGGTGTGAAATGCTTGATAATGTATGTGATATCAATAGAGAGGCATATTTTCTTGGTGATTTAAATATTAACTGGCTTTCATCAAGCTGCCCACTCAAGGGAAAGCTTCAAACTGTAACTAGTGCCTGCAACCTGGTTCAATCAAATCATCGACATGTATTGATCACATCTTTACTAATGCTGCAGAAATTTGTTTGAAAGCAGTATCCAAATCCATCAGATGTAGCGATCACAATATAGTAGCCATATCTAGAAAAACCAAAGTTCCAAAGGCTGGCCTAATATAGTGCATAAGAGGTCATACAATATGTTTTGTAGTGAATCCTACGATGTTGATGTAAATAATATTTGTTGGTCCGTGGTGTGTAATTACGAGCAACCAGACGCTGCAATTGACACACTTATGAAATTGCTTATCCCAGTTACTAATAAGCATGCACCCATTAAGAAAATGACTGTAAAACTGTTAAATCATCCCAGTGGATTGATGAGGAATTAAAAAATGGTATGGTTGTGAGGGATGAGGCAAAAGAAATGGCAAATTGGTCTGCCTGTACAACCAATTGGCAAACGTACTGCAAATTGAGAAATCATGTGAATAAACTGAATAAAAAGAAGAAACTACACTATGAAACAAAGACACATGACTTAAAAAATGATAGTAAAAAGCTTTGGAGCACCATAATTCATTGAATCAGATGGCTCATTCATCACAATACCCACTGATATTGCCAACTAATATTTTTTCATTGGCAAGATTAGCAAATTTAGGCATTACATGCCAGCAACAAACGCTGACACTACACATCCAAGTACAGTGGGCTCCAAAATTACTGGCACCTCTGACTGGCAATGCATAAACAATACTTAAAAAAATATAAACAAAATAATTATAGAGACAAACTCAAAATACCAACATGTGAAAAATACTGTACTCTATTAATGTTTCAATGGAACCCACCAAAATCATTTATTGATTTAATTGAAAATCAATGTCCTCCAAATCAAGGTTTCACAATTATTGGCACCCTTAAATGTTATTGTAAATAACATCTACCAAAATTAAACCAGGAATTAAATTCCACTTATTTAAGTTTATCTAAGTGTTAAGGAACTATATTGAGCCATTACATCACTTCCTTTTTCACTAGTGTATAAAAAAAGAGGTAACATGCTTGCAATATCCTTTTGTCATCCAACACCATGAAGAAATGAAAATAACTGGCAGTTCAAAAGGGACAGATGGTCCTAGACCTTCATAAATCTGTTAATGGCTACAAGAAGATCCACAAATGATTGACTATACCACTGAGCACTGTCAGGGCAATTATTAAAAAATTCTAAAGATATGGAACAGTTGAAAACCTCACGGGTAGAGGACGCAAATGCATTTTGCCCCCCAGAATAGGGAAGAGGATTGTGAGAGAAGCAACAAAATCCCCAAGGATCCCTGTTTAAGAATTGCAGGCCTTGGTGGCATCTTGGGGTCACCAGGTTTAAAAAAGCACAATCAGGCGCCACCTCCACAACCACAGGGTCTTTGGAAGGGTTGCCAGAAGAAAGCCCTTAATGACCCCAAGACACAGACGCAAGCGCTTGGAGTTTGCCAAACGTCATTTAAATTATGATTGGAAGAAGGTGCTCTGGTAAGATGAGACCAACATTGAACGTTTTGGTCAGATACAGCATCGGCATGTTTGGCGTCGAAACAGAGATGCATACAAGAAGAGGCACCTCATACCCACGGTGAAATATGGTGGTGGGTCATTGATGTTTTGGGGCTGTTTTAATTCCAGAGGTCCAGAGGCACTGGTTAAGATTGATGCCATAATGAATTCCACCAAGTATCAGGCAATTTTGGCTGACAATCTGGTTGCCTCTGCCTGAAGGCTGGGACTTGGCCGTATGTGGACTTTCCAACAAGACAATGACCCAAAACAGACCTCAAGATCCACACAGAAATGGTTCTGTGACAACAAAATCAATGTTCTGCCATGGCCATCTCAGTCGCCGGACCTCAATCCAATCGAAAACCTGTGGGCTGAGTTGAAGAGGGCAGTTGAGCACAAACCCAAGAATGTGAAGGATCTTGAAAGAATCTGCATATGGGAATGGTCCAAAATCCCTGTGTTCCTTAACCTTGTCAAACATTATAGGAAAAGACCATGCTGTTATCCTTGCCAGAGGTGGTGACACTAAGTACTAAATGAGGAGTGCCAATAATTATGAAACCTTGATTTTGGTGAAATGTATTTTGTATCTAATAATTGTATGATTTTGGTGGGTTCCATTGAAACATTAATAAAGTACAGTATTTTTCACATTTTGGTATTTTGAGTTTCTCTCTATAATTATATTGTTTATATTTTTTAAAGTATTGTTTGTGCATTGCCAGTCAGGGGTGCCGGTAATTTTGGAGCCGACTGTATATATGACCAAATTATGAAAGACAAGCATTGTCATTTTGAATTCCGTAAAAAGTAAGTGTGGAAGAGGTGAAAAAAGTATTGTTGTCTATCAACAATGACAAGCCACCGGGGTCTGACAACTTGAATGTAAAATTACTGAGGATAATAGCGAACTATATTGCCACTCCTATTTGCCATATCTTCAATTTAAGCCTACTAGAAGCCTAGAGGGAATCAAAAGTTATTCCCCTACCTAAGAAGGATATTGACTTCACCCCATCAGTAGAGGATGCCTGGTCGTTCTTTAAAAGTAATTTCCTCACCATCTTAGATAAGCACGCCCCTTTCAAAAAATGTAGAACTAAGAACAGATATAGCCCTAGGTTCACTCCAGACCTGACTGGCCTCGACCAGCACCGTGGCGGACTGCACTAGCATCAAATAGTCCCCGCGATATGCAACTTTTCAGGGAAGTCAGGAACCAATACACGCAGTCAGTTAGGAAAGCAAAGGCTAGCTTTTCCAAACCGAAATTTGCATCCTGTAGTTCTAACTCCAAAAAGTTTTGTGACACTGTAAAGTCCATGGAGAATAAGGGCACCTCCTCCCAGCTGCCCACTGCACTGAGGCTAGGAAACACTATCACCACCGATAAGTCCACGATAATCGAGAATTTCAGTAAGCATTTCTCTACGGCTGGCCATGCTTTCCTCCTGGCTACCCCAACCCCGGGTCAACTGCTCCGCATCCCCTGCAGCTACTTGCCCAAGACTCCCCAGCTTCTCCTTCACCCAAATCCAGATAGCAGATGTTCTGAAAGAGCTGTAAAACCTGGACCCGTACAAATCAGCTGGGCTAGACAATCTGGACCCTCTCTTTCTAAAATTATCCGCCGCCATTGTTGCAACCGCTATTACCAGTCTGTTCAAGCTCTCTTTTGTATCGTCCGAGATTCCTAAAGATTGGAAAGCTGCTGCAGTCATCCCCCTCTTCAAAGGGGGTAACACTCTAGACCCAAACTGTTACAGACCTATATCCACCCTGCCCTGCCTTTCTAAAGTATTCGAAAGCCAAGTTAACAAACAGATCACTGACCATTTCGAATCCCAGCGTACCTTCTCCGCTGTGCAATCCGATTTCCGAGCTGGTCACAGGCGCACCTCAGCCACGCTCAAGGTAATAAACAATATCATAACCGCCATCGATAACAGACAGTACTGTGCAGCCGTCTTCATCGACCTGGCCAAGGCTTTCGACTCTATCAATCACTGTATTCTTATCGGCAGACTCAACAGCCTTGGTTTCTCAAATGACTGCATCGCCTGGTTCACCAACTACTTCTCAGATAGAGTTCAGTGTGTCAAATCGGAGGGCCTGTTGTCCGGACCTCTGGCAGACTCTATGGGGGTACCACAGGGTTCAATTCTCGGGCCGACTCTTTCTCTGTATATATCAACGATGTCGCTCTTGTTGCGGGTGATTCCTTGATCCACCTCTACGCAGACGACACCCATTCTGTATACATCTGGCCCTTCTTTGGACACTGTGTTAACAAACCTCCAAATGAGCTTCAATGCCAAAGAACACTCCTTCCGTGGCCTCCAACTGCTCTTAAATGCTAGTAAAACTAAATGCATGCTCTTCAACCGATAGCTGCCCGCACCCGCCCGCCCGACTAGCATCACTACTCTGGACGGTTCTGACTTAGAATATGTGGACAACTAGAAATACCTAGGTGTCTGGCTAGACTGTAAACTCTCCTTCCAGACTCATATTAAACATCTCCAATCCAAAATGTAATCTAGAATCGGCTTCCTATTTCGCAACAAAGCCTCCTTCACTCACGCTGCCAAACGTACCCTCGTAAAACTGACTAGACTTTGGCGATGTCATTTACAAAATAGCCTCCAACACTCTACTCAGGAAACCGGATGCAGTCTATCACAGTGCCATCCGTTTTGTCACCAAAACCCCATATACCACCCACCACTGTGACCTGTATGCTCTCGTCGGCTGGCCCTCGCTACATATTCGGCGCCAGACCCACTGGCTCCAGGTCATCTATAAGTCACTGCTAGGGAAAGCTCCACCTTATCTCAGCTCACTAGTCACCATAACAACACCCACCCGTAGCATGCGCTCCAGCAGGTATATCTCACTGGTCATCCCTAAAGCCAACACCTCCTTTGGCCGCCTTTCCTTCCAGTTCTCTGCTGCCAATGACTGGAACGAATTGCAAAAATCGCTGAAGTTGGAGACTTATATCTCCCTCACTAACTTTAAGCATCATGTCACATGTATTGCCGTGTTGAAGGGAGGACCAATACGCAGCAGGAATGTGGATGCACATCTTTTAATTAGATATAATGAAGCATACACAAAAAAACAAGAAAACAAGAACGACAGTTTCACAGGCTAAAGCAACAATACTTAGCAGTGCAAAATGTAACTACCCACAAATGACAAACCAAACACACACCTACTTATAGGACTCCCAATCAGAGGCAACTAGAAACACCTGCCTCCAATTAAGAGTCCAGCACCAAAACCTACACATAGAAAAACTAACCTAGAACATACTAATTCAGAAACATACACCCAAAACCCAGGAACACATAAATAACACACCCCTCTAAACCACACATAAAAAAAACACCATTCAAAACAAACATACCTCTGCCACGCCCTGACCAAATATAATACAAATAATACCTAAATACTGGTCAGGACGTGACACATCAGCTATCTGTGCAGCTTACCGATCGCTGCAGCTGTACACAGCACATCTATAAATAGCCCATCCAACTACCTACCTCATCCCCATATTGTTTTATTTACTTTTTTGCTCTTTTGCACACCAGTATTTATACTTGCACATTATCATCTGCACATCTATCACTCCAGTGTTAATTTGCTAAATTGTGATTACTTTGCTACAATGGCCTATTTATTGCCTTACCTCCTCACGCCATTTTCACACACTGTATATAGACTTTTTCTATTGTGTTATTGACTGTACGTTTGTTTATTTCATGTGTAACTCTGTGTTGTTGTTTGTGTCATAC
Organism: Salmo salar; assembly: GCF_965601325.2. Classification (NCBI taxonomy): domain Eukaryota; kingdom Metazoa; phylum Chordata; class Actinopteri; order Salmoniformes; family Salmonidae; genus Salmo; species Salmo salar. The sequence goes on along the minus strand of NC_138310.1, from coordinate 33,274,655 downwards.
TGCTTTGCCACTCGACCATCGCGCATCCATATATTTATATGTACATATTATTATTCCATCCCCTTACATTGTGTGTATAAATTAGTCGTTGTGAATTTGTTAGATTACTTGTTAGATATTACTGCACTGTCGCTACACCCGCATTAACATCTGCTAACCATGTGTATTTTTTGTATTTTTTATTTTACCTTTATTTAACTAGGCAAGTCAGTTAAGAACAAATTCTTATTTTCAAAGACGGCCTAGGAACTGTGGGTTAACTGCCTTGTTCAGGGGCAATGTGACCAATAAAATTTGATTTGATGATAACTTAAGCACTATGTACACACGTACACATGGATTTTGTGTGTGTAGGTATGTGGTAGTAGAGTAGGGACCTGAGGGCACACACTTAATATGTTGTGAAAAGTGTTGTGAATGTATTGGAATGTTAAAAAATGTAGAACCGCCTTAATTTTGCTGGGCCCCTGGAAGAGTGGCTGATGGGGATCCATAATGGGGATCCATTATAAATACAAATACAAATAGACTAATAGGCTTTGTATTCAGGACATCATTTTTTTGCAGTTTTACTTTAGTGCCTTATTGCAAACAGGATGCATGTTTTGGAATATTTTTATTCTGTACAGGCTTCCCTTTTCACTCTGTCATTTAGGTTAGTATTGTGGAGTAATTACAATGATGTTGATCCATCCTCAGTTTTATCCTATCACAGCCATTAAACTCTGTAACTGTTTTAAAGTCACCATTGGCCTCATGATGAATTCCCTGAGCGGTTTCCTTCCTCTCTGGCAACTGAGTTGGGAAGAACCCCTGTATCTTTGTAGTGACTGGGTGTATTGATACACCATTAACCACACAAAGGTACAGGCACATGGATACGCACACATTGTGATATTGTTGTATGGTAGTATTGAACATTTTGTGTTGTGAATATGTGGTGGTGTAGTGATGTTATATGATGTACTGTTTTATCTTTAGCTCATTCAGTACAAACATAGTTCACTGTTAAATATTTTGTTTTATATGTAATGTGGGTGCTTTGGTGTGTTTGGAGCCCAAGAAGAGAAAGGGGATCCTTAATAAATACAAATAAAAATTAAAAGTGTAATTAATCGCTTCACCATGCTAAAAGGGATATTCAATGTCTGCTTTAAACATTTTTTAAAAATGCATTTACCAATAGGTGCCATTTTTTTGCGAGGCATTATAAAAACCTCCCTGGTCTTTGTGGTAGAATATGAGGTTGAAATTCACTGCTCAACTGAGGGAATTTACAGGTTTTTTTTACCTTTATTTAACTAGGCAAGTCAGTTAATTTTTAAGAACAAATTCTTATTTTCAATGACGGCCTAGGAACAGTGGGTTAACTGCCTTGTTCAGGGGCAGAACGACAGATTTTTACCTTGTCAGCTCGGGGATTCGATCTTGCAACTTTTCGGTTACAAGTCCAACGCTCTAACCACTAGGCTACCTGCCGCCCCAAAGGTAATTCTATGTGTAGAGTAAAGAGATGAGGTAGTCATTCAAAAATAATGTTAAACACTATTATTGCATGCAATTTATTATGTGAGTTGATAATAATTTTTTTACTCCTTATTTAGGCTTGCCAAAACAAAGGGGTTGAATACTTGACTCAAGACTGTTTTCAAAACCGCATCATTCCCCTGTGCTGCCTCTCTCTCTTTCCCCACACATCCGGTACTGAAGAAACAAACCAAAAGAAAACTGTTTTCTTTTGAAACGATTTCCCTCTGCTCTCTGACACACACACACACACACACACACACACACACACACACACACACACACACACACACACACACACACACACACACACACACACACACACACACACACACACACACTCCGTACATGACCTTTCCTCAAAGCAAAAGGTTTAACGTTGTGCCGTTTCAATTAACGTTGGGGTGAGTGTTCCATCATCTTGCTGGCTGACACTCTTTCTCTCCCTAATGAAATGCTTTCTTCTTTCAGAGTTCTTAATTACTTTGTTCCAGCGCCTCTGTTCTCCTCTCAGGGACCATGAATAATGCAATAACAGGAACTTTGGAAGTCCTTTAATGATCTATGTTCTATCAACAGCACCTCTTTATAGTGCAATCAGGCAGGGACAATAAGTTATACACAGAATAACAAACTCATAGTGAATTCAAAATGATGTCCCTGAAATGATTCATGTCCATAACGTCTTCCTCCACGCCCTCATCCGGGTACAGACCAATCACTACTAGTGTGTGAGTGAGTTTGTGTTTCAATACACTGCTGTTGACCTATATCTCATGCTGGGTATTACCGTAATTATAGACTCCTGCATGTTGGTAAGTGATGTTGACAACAGATCAGGGTTAAAATAAACATGAAATCTCCCACAAATCTTTCCCTGTTATTTCAGCTCCGCCAATGCATTTGGGGGGAAGAGTTGCCCTATCCCTACATTCTCTAAAATAAACAAGGGGGAAATACATTGAATTTACATAGATAAACAAACATGTACTGTAAGTGAAACTACATCCACAGTACACAGGATTATCATAGACAAATAAACAGTGTAGGTGAGTGTAATATCCTATTTGAATTATCATGGGTAGACTACAGCTGCCATCCTACTACTGTAGCTACTATAAAATGATTAATCCAGTTGAGCAATAATCCAATTTTGACATACTTAGAGTCAACGTAGCTTTACCTGTGTCATCAAGTTAATCCGTTTACTTCACACCACATTTACATCATGTATATGTAGTACAGGTAAACACCAAAAAAATCATGTTTTCATCCTCATGCATGAAATACAGCAACTGCTCTCCCAAACACACATCATCTCAACACTATATCGCTAGATGAAAACAGAGCAATAACGCAAGACAAGAGGGGGGATTATTTCTGATTGTGTGCCATTGAAACTTGATCAAATTGCAGCTAGCCAATTGCTACTTTCTAGTGAGTGCAGCCAGTGTTGCAGCTAGCCTAGTGTGCCTAGCACTTCCAGTGAGCGCAGCCTGTGTTGCAGCTAGCCTAGCATGCCTAGCACTTCCAGTGAGGCTAGCCTAGGGTGCCTGGCACTTCCAGTGAGTGCAGCCTGTGGAACATGCTAATTATCCTCCTCACAGCACTTCTGCTTACTTGATTTTAGAGTGATAAAATGGAGGCAGAATCGGCTTACCTCCGTAAAGCACCGCAATTAATTGTAATCTAGTTTAATAAGAGGCCCACTTTAGCTTGCTAATGTGGTTAATTGTAGCCACACAGGAAGTGTTATTGACTGAGTGGTTGCCATTAGACATGATGAAGGCACTGATGTGTGAATACCTCAGCCCACAACATACACACATATCTCTCTCAACTGCTATATGTAGACAGAAAAACACAGGGGCATGCGCACACACACACACAAACACACACAAGCAAACACCCACAAAGGCAGAGCAGAAAGAGATTTGTTGTGGTGGCTGCATGCCAATGTTGTTTGACTGTAGCAACTGGTTGAGGTGTTTATTCTTTAGAAAGGTGAGGAGAAAAGGGTGAAGATGGAAACGTTTCTGCACAGAGACACAAGACAAGTACTCATTAAATCAGTAGAAGGAACAGTACAACAGTAAACAACCTATATTTATTGTATCAAAAGCTCCAGATGGTAGAACAGTACAGCAAACCGTTTCATCGTGGCATAACATTCCTCAAGTGTATTAGAAATAAGCAGTACATGTAGGGACTCATGTTATAAGTAAACAATTTAGATAAGACATTGCTTAGAGTATCAGTTGACTCTTAAAGTAGGCCTATAGACATATAAAGACTTGGGAAGATGAATCTTTGAGTCTGGTGCTAGCTCAGCTAAAGGGAGGGGAGTACTGCAACAGTTCCCTGTCTGTTGGTCCTCTCAGGTTCTGTATCTATAGTGGGCTAGGCTAATCCTAGCCAGGTTTGACAGTAGAGAGACTTGGAGAGGCTGGAAGAGACTCACTTCCTACACAGCTGCTTTACCTCACAGGCCCAGGTGACCCACTTGCTTACACCATCTACAACCCACCACCCACCCACCATCTACCATATCAAATCCAATCTCATCCCATTCCAATCTGCTGCTGTTCAATAGCTGTCTGCCTGTCTGTCTGCCTGAACCCAGAATCTGCCATTTACTCCCATCAACACTGTTCCAACACTGCTGAAATAGGAGGGGACTATCTGGCCTTGTAACTAGTTGTGTCCCTGAAACTCACAGGCTACAGAACATGAAACATAGGCTGCTATTCTACTCTCATGTAAAGCAGCTCAAATGCTTGGGAGTGCTTCACAAAAGGCCTGGGAGCTCTGCTAGCAAAAGCTTTGTTATCATATAAACCTAGCTAATGACATCAAATCAGCAGCAGTCAACTGTCAAGGTGGCAATTTAAGAAGTAACAAAAAGGAAAAAGCACCGTACGCCACTCTAGCATGTGTAAGCAAGTGCAACACTTGACATCCTTCCAGTCAGACCAAACCATCCACGATAAGCCAATTTATTTCTTGGTAGCATTTTTGTCAAAACAAGCCTAATTTGGTCATTTCTCTTTAAATAACATTTTACAGAAAGTCAATGGCAGTCATGGATTTGGGATATTCTCCCTTTCAGTGACAAGAAAAGGAAGGACAGGTTGAAGTTGTACTAAGTAAACCTCATTGACAGAACAAGCCTACCTTTCGTGGGTTCTGTGCGCTTGGGTAGATCCAGCGTATCGTAGTTTTTGTCATTCTCGCCGTTTTTTCTGGCTGGATAGAGCCAGAGAGAACATATGTAAATGCCACATTCAGAGACAACCTGACAGAGTTCACTGACAATGTCCTAGAGACGATGCAGGACCACACACACACACACACGCGCAGATGAACACACACACGCATGCACGCACAGACACACGCACACAGAAACATGCATCACTGCACACACAAGTCTAGTAGCAGCCCTTCCCAGAGATGGCAGGTGGGAATCCCCTTTAATTATGCAGGGAGGGTAATGGAGCCAGGTGACTACAGAAGGGCCAGCTAATGAACCTCTCTCCATCCATATCCTCAACAGGGAGGGGACATGCCTATGTCACTATGTGAGATTCAACCTTTCAACATTTCAAACAGAACTTATCAGCAGGCTGAGGGGAAACTGCACTGCAGTCTAAAGCTGGGACTAAAAACTAGAGCCCATGTTCTTTTTCACTACCCAGACTTACCCGTCTCACCTGTCCCTCCCCTACCTCTACCCCCGAGATTAGGCTAGGTTTGGATTACTAACATCATGACGTTGGGGGGCATGATGAAAGAGGTAGAACTACAGTAAGGGTGCAGCAAATAAAGAGGGGAAACAAGTGAAGTCCTTCAAACTTTTTGGAGGAGACCCAAACTACTAATGCTACAGTAGCTATAAGGGGAGGGGTGAGAGGGTGTGCTGAGTCAAGACATGAGGACACTCACCTTGATTAAACCATTCCTCTATAGTTAGCCAAGGAAGCAGCAGCAATGCCAAAAACACAAGCAGGGAGAAGAGAAGAATAAATGATAAAATAGGTTGTGAGGATTAGAGGTGACAATAACAAGTAAACACTTCAGTCAACTTGGGGCTGTACATTTGAGAGAGAGAGAGAGAAATAGAGAGAGAGGGAGAAAGGGAGAATGTTTGAAAGAAAGCAAGGGAGGGAAAGGAGAAATAGAGGCAGTAGTGCTGAGTGATTAGTGCTTTTCTTGGTCGGTTCAGTTTTGGTTAGAGTATTACAAAACTACCACAGTTTACGATTTCGGTTTCAATTATTCTTTTAAACATGATATGCATTATTTTTTAGCTTTTTAATGGAAGTTCCACAGCCAAAAATAGTGAACATTCACTTGCCAAAACATAGAAAATATTCCCTTCTCTGTCAGGTCCACATTGGGTAGACATCAATAGAAAAATAGGAAATTACTATGAAATAATATAATATTTCAGTTATGTATATTACTTTGTTTTTATTTTATTATTTGTAATTCCTTAAAGTCATCATCTCATCTCTGTTTAAGCAGTAGCAGCCAAACAACGTAATCTCTGTACTCCCCATACTGTTCTGTCTTTAGTTATCTTATTTAGCTAGGCTAGCTGCAGAGCTGTCTGACGAAATCCAGAAGTTACCAGAAAGGTGAAATTTTATCCTTTCTTGGAGTAAGCCGCATTACTACTCATTGTTTATGGCCCTCTCATGACAAATAATTACTTTTGGGGATTACGTAGATTACATTTTCCATTACATTTAGTTACATTTAACAGGTTTTAATCGCTCAGCACTAAGAGGCAAAGGGAAAGAAAGAGAGCAAGAGAGAGTGGGAGAATATAAGGAAAGAAACAAGTATATAGGTTAAAAGGAGACAAGCAGAGAGTAAATCCCATTAGCACTCCACAGGTCTTCTTTTGGGACAGTGTTCAAAGAGGCTGTGGTGTCAGTGTGCTCGGCTCATTATAGAGAAAAAAGTGTTTTCCAAAAGTCCTCAGAAGAATAGTAAAACAAGGAAAATTTGGGGACATTTCGCCGGTCCCCAAAAGGAAAAATTGTATTTTAGGCTTAGGGGTTAGGGTTATGGTTAGGGTTACAATTAGGGTTAGGATTAGGAGTTAGGGTTAGGTTTAGTTTAAGGGTTAGGGTTTGGGGTTAAGTTTAGGGAAAATAGGATTTTGGATGGGACTACATTTTTTGGTCCCCACTTGGATAGTAAAACCAATGTGCGTGTGTGTATCATTACACTGTAGTGCCATAAACGAGGAGCGAAAGGGTCAGTCACTGCCACACAAGGCACTAAGCCAGCCACACATAACAGCACAGGAATATAGGAATAAAAAGAGAAATGCAAAAAGCAACCATTAGCATTCACTAAATAAGTTGGCCTGAAGCGTCTGTTCATGGTAAGGGCTCTAATGGCACGTGTCAGAATTCGGGGGGGTAATTTAGAGCGTTTATCATGTAACTAATTGCTGGGAAAGACTGTTGTCTAAACAGCTCTCCTGAAAGATCTGACTCCCCTTCCAGCACTCATGCTGGTTTTATAGGGCCGTGTTTAGCTTTTTTAATGTAGGCTCTCTCTCCTTCAAAGTACACCTCCAGGGCCTGCGAAGGCTAAACACACCTCATTAACTGCTATGTACAATAGAAGCCGACTGGCTAATTCGCTTGAGATTGCCATCTATGATATTCATCTGTAAACACACACACTTTTAGACACATGCTCCAGTGCTTTCTTGGCCTCTAAATCAGTGGCGTCCCCCTCTGGACCCTGAGGGGTGAAAGGTCAGTGAAATTGGGTCTCTCATCATTGGCTAAGTGATTCATTTCCATCATAATTTGTTGTGGGAGAGGGAGCTCTGCTTGTTGTTCAGCCATTAGTCAGCCAGTGATTGAGAGGTAGCAAATATACGAATTACATACTGTATCTGTTTAGGACCAGAGGTAGCCTATACTAAATACTGTAACTGTCTAGGGAGAAACAGCTCTGGGCTAAATTAGGTAAATAGAGCTCTAAAGAGCTGAAAAACTGTGTTATAGGCCTGGATACATACAGTTAACTATACAAACTGACATGGCCCATTTTGCAAATTGCATACAGGTTTAGATTCCATTCTAACTGAATGCCAGATAATGAGAAAAGTTAGAACTTTTTCTGTATTGTTGTTAATAGGTGCTTCCTACAGATCAGCCATCACTGGCGGTCCATGGAAGAGACTGGTTTTTGGACTGGGCCTACATTTTGAGGCTGGGCCTACGTTTTGAAGCTGGGCCTACGTTTTGGGACTGGGCCTATTTCTTGGGACTGGGCCTATTTCTTGGGACTGGGACTATGTCTCGCCAGTCTCTCTCTGTTTTGTCCTCTTACCTTTGGCCTTCTTCCCTCCAAAGCAGCCTGCGTCATCCTTCTTCTTCCTCTGAGGGCCCGCAGAGCCCGGGGCCTGCAGAACGGATGGGTCTGTGAACTTCTCGGCCCCTGGGATCTCTTTGTGAACGTGGTAAGACAGGTTCCTCATGATACACACACAGTTCTCCACAGACTGGTGGGGGGATAGAGGTAGAGGGAGGGACAATGTCAATTCAACCTATACAGATTGATCAAGCAATATGATATGAAAGGGACTGGTTATTTGCTAGAAATTAGATAGATAACAGCAAAACTCAGCAGTTAAGAGATCTGCATCCACGGTATTAAATGTCTCCAATGAACATATGGCATATTGACAATGCAGATACAGTAATATCGGTCGGTTTGGAGGCTCACCTTGTTGTCCATGTCTTTCTTGCCCACAGCTGACTGCAGGGCGTGCAGCAGAGCATCCACAAGCCCCTCACACTCCCTTAGTCTGCGCCTTGCCTCGGCCCCGTCCGAACTCACATTCCTGGGGTAGAGAAGGCAGAGAGACAGGGAGGTTAAAGAGACAGAGATAAACAGGTCAGAAACACAGAAAACACAACCACATGTTTTAAAGACCAAAAGCATTTAATTGAAAAGCATCAAGAATATAAACAGCTAGGTAGACTTGCAAATGGTACTTGCGGATTCTTCATTCCAAATCAGACTAATGTAAATTGAAAAAAAATATAAACACAACATGCAACAACAAATATTTTACTAAGTTACAGTTTATATAATAAAATCAGCCCATTAAAATAAATTAATTAGGCCCTCATCTAAGGATTTCACATGACTGGGAATACAGATTTGCATCTGTTGGTCACAGATACCTTAAAAAGAAAGGTAGAGGCATGGAACAGAAAACCAGTCAGTAACTGGTGTCACCACTATTTGCCTCATGCAGCACAACACATCTCCTTCGCATAGGGTTGATCAGGTTGTTGATTGTGGCCTGTGGAATGTTGTCCCACTCCAAATCAAATCAAATTGTATTGGTCAAATACACATCGTTAGCAGATGTTAATGCGAGTGTAGCAAAATGCTTGTGCTTCTAGTTCCGACAGTGCAGTAATATCTAACAAGTAATCTAACAATTCTCCAACAACTACCTAATACACACAAATCTAAAGGGAGGAATAAGAATATGTACGTATAAATATATGGATGAGCGGCATAGGCATGGTGCAATAGATGGTATAAAGTACATTATATACACATACGAGATGAGTAATGTGAGATATGTTAACATTATTAAAGTGGCATTGTTTAAAGTGACTAGTGATCCATTTATTAAAGTGGCCAGTGATTGGGTCTCAATGTAGGCAGTTTCTCGGTCCCAGCTTTGATCACCTGTACTGACCTCGCCTTCTGGATGGTAGCGGGGTGAACAGGCAGTGGCTCGGGTGATTGTCTTTGATGATCTTTTTGGCCTTCCTGTGACATCGAGTGCTGTAGGGGTCTTGGAGGGCAGGTAGTCTGCCCCCGGTGATGCGGTGTGCAGACTTTCTGGAGAGCCTTGCGGTTGAGGGCGGTGCAGTTGCCGTACCAGGCGGTGATACAGCCCGACAGGATGCTCTAGATTGTGCATCTGTAAAAGTTTGTCAGGGTTTCAGGTGACAAACCAAATTTCTTCAGCCTCCTGAGGTTGAAGAGGCACTATTGCGCCTTCTTCACCACACTGTCTGTGTGGGTGGACCATTTCAGTTGGTCTGTGATGTGCCAAGGAACTTAAAACTTTCCACCATCTCCACTAATGTCCCTTCAATGTGGATATGGGGTTGTTCCCTCTGCTGTTTCCTGAAGTCCACGATCATCTGCTTTGGTTTGTTGACGTTGAGTGAGAGGTTGTTTTCCTGACACCACACTCTGAGTGCCCTCACCTCGTCGTTGTTGGTAATCAGGCCCACTACTGTTGTGTCGTCTGCAAACTTGATGATTGAGTTGGAGGCGTGCATGGCCACACAGTCATGGGTGAACAGGGAGTACAGGAGGGGGCTGAGAACGCACCCTTGTGGGGCCCCAGTGTTGAGGGTCAGCGAAGTGGAGATGTTTCCTACCTTCACCACCTGGGGGCGGTCCGTCAGAAAGTCCAGTACCCAATTGCACAGGGCGGGGTTGAGACCCAGGCCCTCCAGCTTAATGATGAGCTTGGAGGGTACTATGGTGTTGAATGCTGAGCTGTAGTCAATGAACAACATTCTTACATAGGTATTCCTCTTGTCCAGATGGGATAGGGTAGTGTGCAGTGTGATGGCGATTGCATCATCTGTGGACCTGTTGGGGCGGTATGCAAACTGAAGTGGGACTAGGGTGGCAGGTAAGTGTGAGGTGATATGATCCTTGACTATTCTCTCAAAGCACTTCATGATGACAGAAGTGAGTGCTACGGGGCGGTAGTCATTTAGTTCAGTTATCTTTGCCTTCTTGGGTACAGGAACAATGGTGGCCATCAGCAGACTGGGATAGGGAGTGATTGAATATGTCCGTAAACACACCAGCCAGCTGGTCTGTGCATGCTCTGAGGATGTGGCTAGGGATGCCGTCTGGGCCAGCAGCCTTGCGAGGGTTAACATCTTTAAATGTCTTACTCACCTCGGCCACGGAGAAGGGGGGGGGGGGGCAGTCCTTGTTAGCAGGCTGCGACGGTGGCACTGTATTATTCTCAAAGCGGGCAAAGAAGGTGTTTAGTTTGTCTGGAAGCTAGATGTCGGTGTCCGTAACATGTCTGGTTTTCTTATTGTTGTCTGTAATTTCCTGTAGACCCTGCCACATACGTCTCGTGTCTGAGCCGTTGAATTGCGACTCCACTTTGTCCTTATACCAACATTTCGCTTGTTTGATTGCCTTGCAGAGAGAATAACTACACCGTTTATATTTGGCCAAATTCCCAATCCTCTTTCCATGGTTAAATGCGGTGGTTCGCACTTTCAGTTTGCGCGAATGCCACCATCCATCCACAGTTTCTGGTTAGGGTAGGTTTTAATAGTCACAGTGGGTACAACATCTCCAATGCACTTCCTTATAAACTCACTCAACGAATCAGTGTATAGATCGATGTTATTCTCTGAGGCTGCTCAGAACATTTCCCAGTCCACGTGATCAAAACAATCTTGAAGCGTGGATTCCGATTGGTCAGACCAGCGTTGAATGGTTCTAGTCACAGGTACATCCTGTTTGAGTTTCTGTCTATAAGACGGTAGGAGCAAGATGGAGTCATGGTCAGATTTGCCGAAGGGAGGGCCTTGTATGCATCACGGAAGTTGGAGTAGCAGTGATTGAGTGTATTGCCTGCGCGAGCGCTGCAATCAATATGCTGATAGAATTTAGGTAGACTTGTTCTCAAATTTGCTTTGTTAAAATCCACGGCTACAAAAAACACAGCCTCAGGATATATGGTTTCCAGTTTACATAGAGTTCAGTGAAGTTCCTTCAGGGCCGTCGTGGTGTCTGCTTGAGGGGGTTTATACACAGCCGTGACGATAACTGACAAGAATTCTCTTGGGAGATAATATAGCCGGCATTTGATTGTAAAGAATTCGAGGTCGCGTGAGCAGAAGGACTTGAGTTCCTGTATGTTGTTGGGATTACACCATGAGTCGTTAATCATGAAGCATACACCCCTGCCCTTCTTCTTCCCAGAGAGGTTTTTATCTCTATCGGCGCGACGTAGGAAGAAGCCTGGTGGCTGAACCGACTCCAACAACGTATCCCGAGAGAGTAATGTTTCCGTGAAACAGAGAATGTTACAATCTCTGATGTCTCTCTGGAAGGCAACCCTTGCTCTAATTTCATCTACCTTGTTGTCAAGAGACTGGACATTGGCGAGTAGTAAACTCAGAAGTGGTGGGCGGTGTGCACGCCTATGGAGCCTGACCAGGAGGCCACTCCGTTTGCCTCTTCTGCGGCGACGTTGTTTTGGGTTGGCTTCTAGGATTAGATCCACTGTCCTGGGTGGTGGTCCGAACAAAGAATCCGCTTCGGGAAAGTCGTATTCCTGGTCATAATGTTAGAAGTTGACGTCGCTCTTATATCCAACAGTTCTTCCCGGCTGTATGTAATAACGCTTACGATTTTCTGGGCTAACAATGTAAAAAACCATTATACTGCATAGTTTACTAAGGACTCGAAGCGAGGCGGCCATCTCTGTCGGCGCCATCTTAATTCCTCTTCAATGGCTGTGCGAAGTTGCTGGATATTGTCGGGAACTGGAACACGCAGCTGTACTAGTCGAGAGCATCCCAAATGCTGAAATACTCTGGAATTGTGTACAAATTCTTGCGACATGGGGCCATGCACTATCATGCTGAAACATGAGGTGATGGCGGCAGATGAATGGCATGACAATGGGCCTCAGGATCTTGTCACAGTATCTCTATGCATTCAAATTGCCATCAATAAAATGCTGTTGTGTTAGTTGTCCGTAGATTATGCCTGCCCATACCATAACCCCACCGCCACCATGGCGCACTCGTTGACGTCTGCAAACCACTCGCCCACACGACGCCATACAAGTGGACTTTGGTTGTGAGGCTGGATGGATGTACTGCCAATTTCTCTAAAATGACATTGGAGGCGGCTTATGTTAGAGAAATTAATATTCAATTCTCTGTCAACAGCTCTGGTGGACATTCCTGCAGTCAGTATGCCAATGCACGCTCCCTCAAAATTTGAGACATCTGTGATATTGTGTTGTGTGACAAAACTGCACATTTTAGAGATGCCTTTCATTGTCCACAGCACAAGGTGCACCTATGTAATGATTTTGTTGTTTAATCAGCTTCTTGATATGCCACACCTGTCAGGTGGATGGATTATCTTGGCAAAGGAGAAAAGCTCACAAACAGGGCCGTCATGTGCACAAAGTTTGAGAGAAATATGTTTTTTGTGCATATGAAACATTTCTGGGATCTTTTATTTCAGCTCATGAAACATGGGATGAACGCTTTACATGTTCGTTTATATTTTTGTTCAGTGTAGTTTGAGTGAATACAACCTGCAAAGAGGCTCTGTATAGGCCTTTTCAGAGAGTTTAGTTTTGGAGAGAGAGCAGGAGCTGCCAGGCTCGCTGGGGACTTCATTTAAGAATGTTTCCTTTCTGTGCCATATAATCACATTACCAACCACCCAGCAAGTCCTGGAGGAAGATGCCTGCCACCACTGTGGAGGGGTTGAGGGGGGCAGTCAAAGCCTTGTGCCCTGCCAGCATGACACACACACACACACCACACACACACACACACACACACACACACACACACACACACACACACACACACACACACACACACACACACACACACACACACACACACACACACACACACACACACACACACACACACACACACACACACAGTCATACTTGCAATCAGTCTCTGGGGCAGACTCCATTCATCTCAGGTAGAGCCTGGGCCATTACACACTCTGGGCTAATTAAAACTAATCTATGGTAGAGAAGCAGACAGCGCAGACCATCTGGGCCTCTATTCCCAAGTCATAAAACATCCCTTTTGGCCCAGAGAAATCACTTCCACCCATAACAGCCACCAAGGTGCATCCAACAGGGATTGTTTTAAAGGAAGAGTTGTGTGTGTGGTTGTTTGTGTGCGCTTACAGTAGGTGTATGTTTGGACCGACATACAAAGCGGGATAAGTGTTTTTTATTGGCAGGCATTTTATTGTTGTTTTTCTAGAAAGTACATCTATTGTGGGTGTCAATTTGTGCATGTGTGTGTGTGTGTTTCAATGTCAATCTGTATGTGTGAGGGTGTGTGTGAGAGAGAATGTGTGTGAGGGTGTGTGAGAGAGTGTGTGTGTCTGTGTGTCCATTGTGTGACCCGTATATCAACTGCCCGGTCCCAGGGGTTAGTCATGGTGACATGTGGCCATAAAGGGACAATAGGCTGTCCTCTGGGAGTGGGTCAGAGAAAGACAGCCTCCCTGGTCGAGACTGATGAAGTGTCCTAACCTCTGGCACCACCATGTCCCTCATCACAAGGTCATAATATACACTGCTCAAAAAAATAAAGGGAACACTAAAATAACACATCCTAGATCTGAATGAAAGAAATAATCTTATTAAATACTTGTTTGTTTACATAGTTGAATGTGCTGACAACAAAATCACACAAAAATAATCAATGGAAATCCAATTTATCAACCCATGGAGGTCTGGATTTGGAGTCGCACTCAAAATTAAAGTGGAAAACCACACTACAGGCTGATCCAACTTTGATTTAATGTCCTTAAAACAACTCAAAATGAGGCTCAGTAGTGTGTGTGGCCTCCACGTGCCTGTATGACCTCCCTACAACGCCTGGGCATGCTCCTGATGAGGTGGCGGATGGTCTCCTGAGGGATCTCCTCCCAGACCTGGACTAAAGCATCCGCCAACTCCTGGACAGTCTGTGGTGCAACGTGGCGTTGGTGGATGGAGCGAGACATGATGTCCCAGATGTGCTCAATTGGATTCAGGTCTGGGGAACGGGCGGGCCAGTCCATAGCATCAATGCCTTCCTCTTGCAGGAACTGCTGACACACTCCAGCCACATGAGGTAGCATTGTCTTGCATTAGGAGGAACCCAGGGCCAACCGCACCAGCATATGGTCTCACAAGGGGTCTGAGGATCTCATCTCGGTACCTAATGGCAGTCAGGCTACCTCTGGCGAGCACATGGAGGGCTGTGCGGCCCCCCAAAGAAATGCCACCCCACACCATGACTGACCCACCGCCAAACCGGTCATGCTGGAGGATGTTGCAGGCAGCAGAACGTTCTCCACGGCGTCTCCAGACTCTGTCACGTCTGTGACATGTGCTCAGTGTGAACCTGCTTTCATCTGTGAAGAGCACAGGGCACCAGTGGCGAATTTGCCAATCTTGGTGTTCTCTGGCAAATGCCAAACGTCCTGCACAGTGTTGGGCTGTAAGCACAACCCCCACCTGTGGACGTCGGGCCCTCGTACCACTCTCATGGAGTCTGTTTCTGACCGTTTAAGCAGACACATGCACATTTGTGGCCTGCTGGAGGTCATTTTGCAGGGCTCTAGCAGTGCTCCTCCTGCTCCTCCTTGCACAAAGGCGGAGGTAGCGGTCCTGCTGCTGGGTTGTTGCCCTCCTACGACCTCCTCCACGTCTCCTGATGTACTGGCCTGTCTCCTGGTAGCGCCTCCATGCTCTGGACACTACGCTGACAGACACAGCAAACCTTGCCACAGCTCGCATTGATGTGCCATCCTGGATGAGCTGCACTACCTGAGCCACTTGTGTGGGTTGTAGACTCCGTCTCATGCTACCACTAGAGTGAAAGCACCGCCAGCATTCAAAAGTGACCAAAACATCAGCCAGGAAGCATAGGAACTGAGAAGTGGTATGTGGTCACCACCTGCAGAACCCCTCCTTTATTGGGGGTGTCTTGCTAATTGTCTATAATTTCCACCTGTTGTCTATTCCATTTGCACAACAGCATGTGAAATTTATTGTCAATCAGTGTTGCTTCCTAAGTGGACAGTTTGATTTCACAGAAGTGTGATTGACTTGGAGTTACATTGTGTTGTTTAAGTGTTCCCTTTATTTTTTTGAGCAGTGTATATAAAAATACAGTGGGTATCATAAGTATTCACCCCCCTTGGATTTCTTCACGTTTTATTGTGTATCAGAGAGGGTTTCAAATGACATTTCTTTTCAATGATCTACACAAAATACTCTAATGTCAAGGTGGAAGAAAAAGTATATATTTTTCAAGATGAATGAAAAATAAAACACTAATATACTGTACCTTGATTAAATAAGTATTCACCCCCACTGAGTCAATACATGTTATAATCACCTTTGGCAGCGATTACAGCTGTGAGTCTTTCTGGGTAAGTCCATTATGCCCATTATTCTTTTAAAAAGTCAGATTTTGAGGATCATTGCTAGACAGATATGTTCAATTATTGCCATAGATTTTCAAGCAGATTTAAGTCAAACCTGTAACTTGGCCACTCAGGAACATTCACTATCTTCTTGGTAAGCAGCTCCAATGTACATTTGGCCTTGTGTTGTAGGTTATTGTTTTCCTGCTGAAAGGTGAATTCCTCTCCCAGTGTCTGGTGTAAAGGTGAAGCAGGTTTTCCATTAGGATTTTGCATGTGCTTAGCTCCATCACTTTTTATCCTGAAAAACTCCCCAGTCTTTGCCTAATGTCAAGTATACCCATACCATGATGCAGCCACCACTATGCTTGAAAATAAGGAGGCATTTACTCAGTGATGTGTAGTTGGATTTGCCCCAAACATAAGGCTTTGCTTTTAGGCCAAAAAGTGTATTCCTTTGCTGTGTTTTTTTTTTTTTCAGTATTACTTTAGTACCTTGTTGCATACATGATGTATGTTTTGGAATATTTTTATTCTGTATATTTGTATTCTACTTTTTGCTCTGTAATTTAGGTAATTATTGTGGAGTCACTACAACGTTGTTGATCCATCCTCAGTTTTCTCCCATCATAGCCATTGAATTGTTTTCAAATCACCAATGGCCTCATGACGACATCCCTGAGCAGTTTCCTTCCTGTCCTGCAGATCAGTTAAGAAGGATGACTGTATCTTCAATGTGTCTGGGTGGTTTAATACATCATCCACAGCACAATTATTAACCTGAACATCCTTAAAGAGACATTCAATGTCTGATTTGTTATTGTCACCGATCTACCAGTCACGGCCCTCCCAAAAGAGACTTTTGGGTGGTCCTGGGAATTTAACCCACTATCCTGGCTTTTCAAGGGCCATGCTCTACCAACTGAGCTACAGAAGACCACAGCTTAAAGAACTCATTCTCTCTCTCACACACACACACACACATACATACATGTACATTCATGCACAAACACAGTCTTCCAGAGGCAGGAATATTCACACCCTCATCCTCCCAAAAGGAAATAATATGCTAAAAAGCATATAGAGGTTAAAGTGACCTAAGCAGCAAATGTGCAGTTCTGTCAAGGCATGAGTAAACACAATCTCCCATACATCAGCAGATCTTCACACAAATCTGCTTCTGCCTCTGGCCAGCTTACTAGGCAACAGAGAGTGTCATTGGTTACAGTTGCCATGGAGATGTACTCGACAGCAGGTAGAGAGAGAGAGAGAGAGAACCAAAACAGAAGAATGGGTTAATCTGGAATGGGTTACATTTGACCAAAACAGCAGGGGGTTGGAAGAAAGCGTTGACTTGGATCCTGAACAACAGACTGCACTGACTGCTGAGCTGAGCTGCAGTGGATTAGGGACTGTGGGTTGGCTTTGATGGGGCTGGGGCAACATACAGTATAGCTGGTACAGAGGATATCTGTTGGTGCTTCACTAGGGTGGTATACTGCCAAAAGACAAGGCCCAAGTCACGACAGAAGACGAGAGAAAGAGGGAAAAAATACTAGTGAATTGTCTGAAGTTTTTTAAAGTCCACTTGGCAAAATGAATATTGTAGCTTCTAAATCTTTATTAGAAACACTAAAGGACCCCATAGCACTAGAGAGGCCATCCACAAGCATAATTCCTGGAGTCCCATGTGTTACAACATATTGGAGACTTCCTCAGCGGGAGCCAGTTGAGGTTGGACACAGCAGCCGTGGCTAGTTTACTGGTGGGGATAGAAAGCAGCTCTAGACAAACAATCCCACCTATCAACCTTATCTCCTGGAGGACTATTGGCTTAACTCAGACAACCAGACCAGACTCACTGTTTGTTATCTCCTGTCTGTTATCTCCTGTGTGGGTGTGTGTGTGGGGGGGGGGGGGGGCTCAAACACTGGCTTCCTGTTTTAACACTTTCACTAAAAGGTCAACTAAGGTCAGTCAGTAAGCCAGCTGAATAGATGAGGGCAGTAGTCTTGAGTGACAGTAGCTAGAGACTGGACTAGCTAACTTTTGTCTCCTGATTAACTCTAAGTTTGATAATGTGTTCCGATTGAGAAAAGGTTTATGGACACAATAATCCACAGCAGGAATACATTGAGGAGAATGTTGCTATCTACTAGATGCTGTGCATTATGTCATCTAGCCTTGAATAAATTGAGGAGGAAAACAGGACTCTCTCACTAACCTGTGATCAGATTTTTATAAATCTGCACACTAATTTCTTCTGGTCCAAATCGACCCAACCCAACCCCTCACAACCTTTATCTCAGGGAGAAAGGGACGTGGATTTAAAATGGCTAATGTCATTATGGGAGAGGTAACCATGGTGATAAGCCCTTTTGGCCCCGGAAGTCCTAATCAAGCATCAGGTTGCTAGGATGGCCTCTAAGGAACCTGATGCTGTCTGTACAGGGGTCTGTTAATAGCACTGCTAATGGACACAGCAGCATAGGAGACCATCGATTTTTATCTGTTCATTATCAGATGCACTGGTGGAAAATGTCTTTTTAACTCCCTCTCTCATTCAGAGAATAGCCTCTTCAGGTGAAGTGCTGGAGTGCGAGTGGTGGCCTGGCAGGTCCATATGCATTGTACCATGAGCCTGCTGCTGTGTTACTTTAACCACCTTTCATCTGCTTCACTATGGTGGAAGTACCTTTAAGAGGAGCGTGTGTAGTAGGCCTCAAGCAAGCTATTACCTCAGACATCCTGATGTGTTCTTGAAGACGGTGGTCCACTCTGCATCACGAGGTTTGGAGTCCTCGTTGGGCTCATGCTCCCAGCCTGAGTGGGGGATGATGACCTCGTTGGTCAAAGTCTGCAGTCCGTGGTTTATAATCACCATCTTCAGAGGCTCATAGGAAGACAGGTTCCACAGGGTCCCTGTGGAGTGGAGGAGGGAGGGAGGGAGGGGAGGTGGCGATTGGGATAGGGATAGAGGAAAGGAGAGGATGGAGGGAGAGGATGTGGAGGAAAGAGATATGGAGAAAGGAAAAACTGTCATTCTTTGATTACTTTCACATCTGAGTGAACAACCGTTCATGCAAAATGAAAGAAGTTACTAGTAACATACAAAACACAATGAGAACAAAGTCCTGTTTTCGCTCACACAGTGAGGAGATAGACTGCTGTGTCTCACACTGATTATAATTCAATCACTGTGCCTGCGCTTTCTGTAATCTCAGAGAGAGGGAGGGAGGAGGGACACACACACACACGATGAGGAGAGGTTTAGAAATCCAGCCGGCATGGAGCCTGGCAACAATTGCAATAAAGAGAGAATCAGGAGGGATTTCATAACAAAAGGATGTATCGGGGCAGGACCTTTCGGTTTGTGGAAAACAAAATATTATAGATTGACTTCAAAGTCCACATACAGTCCCCCACACACAGGGTCTTTATTTTGACTATCTTCACTGAAGTTGCCCTCCTCCCTCATCCCCCGGACAAGGCCTAGTGGGGGAGGAATAGTAAGAAAATGGTTTAATCTGGGGTCAGAAAGTATGGGCTCCCTTGGCACTGGGATTATTTCTTACTCAGACAACAATAGCAGCTAGAAGCTACACCGTTTAGCTAAATCCTCTATACACACACAAGCAGCACAGTTTCCACACAGTCAATATTTCCGCTGTCAGATCATGCTTACTGCACACTATAACATCTAAAAATACCTTTGTCCCTCTCGTGGGGTTAACTTGTGGTTTGAGAAAACCACTACCTCCCTCCAACAACAATAAGTACATCTGTAAAGTACTTACAACTGAAAATGGCCTCCATACTCCAT
Source organism: Salmo salar (assembly GCF_965601325.2). Lineage (NCBI taxonomy): Eukaryota > Metazoa > Chordata > Actinopteri > Salmoniformes > Salmonidae > Salmo > Salmo salar. The sequence continues at coordinate 33,255,061 of NC_138310.1, read as the reverse complement.
TACCTAAACACTGCAAGGCCATGAGGCACTGAAGGCCTTAGCACTCTGGTAACATGGACCATAGCTTGCCTGATAGTGACACAGAGCTCAGTTCTGCCTAAGGGAACAGCCATGTCATATTGCTAGAGGTTCATTTGACTTTTCAAAAAAGTCAGTGGCGTGTTACTGTGGCACTCAGGCATGAACAACAGGAGACTGGGCTGCCTGGGAAGCTGCTGGGTTGATTACCTCCAACACTGGCCCATTAGCATCACCCCATTGGCTCTGACAACCAGCGGTAAACACACCAAAAGTAGCCAATGATAGTTAACAGCCCTCCATCACTGGTAGTCAACATTAGCAGGCACAGAGTTTAATCAACTATAGTATCCATGGATAATTAGTGAAAGCAAGCAGGTGGTCAACAAGCAGCCAACAGCAGCCAACGATAGTCTACAGCCCTTACTGGAACAATCCACAATCTTTGGAAGTACATTAATCAACATTAGGCACAATGCAATCAACTGCTACTGTACATTTATTTAAATGAAATTAAAAGAGAGAGATATACTGTGGGCAATATATACTGAACAAAGATTTTACTCAGTTACAGTTCATGTAAGGAAATCAATCAGTTGAAATACATTCATTAGGCCCTAATCTATTTCACAACTGGGCAGGGGCTCAGCCATGGGTGGACCTGGGAGGGCATAGGCCCACCCACTGGGGAGCCAGGCCCAGTCGATCAGAACAAGCCCCCCGGGCTGGCGTGGTTATACGTGGTCTGCGACAGTGAGGCCATTTGGACGTACTGCCAAATTCTCTAAAATTACATTGGAGAAATGAACATTAAATTCTCTGGCAACAGCTCTGGAGTAAACAGCTCTGGTGTAAACAAATTTGTGCACAAAATTTGAGAGAAATAAGCTTTTTGTGCATATGGAACATTTCTGGGATCTTTTATTTCAGCTCATGGGACCAACACTTTAAATGTTGCGTTTATATTTCCGTTCAGTATATTTTATGCACTTTGGCATTTGTTTTGTAGCTATGCTAGGAGAAGCTTAAGTGAAGTTGTCACGTAGAGTAGGCCAGAAGGCTAAACTGGAAAACCTAACCTCTATAAAAAATAAAAAGATGGCGGAGTTCTTCTGTGCAAAGGTGTTTATTTACATAGTGATTCCGGAACAAAAACAACAGTACTGCCATCAAACATCTACCTTATGGGACACCTTAAAAACAAAGTTGCCCCACCCACAGCTCAATCCAAAATGCCTCTCAATGAACTGAAAGAGAGGCTCCTTTTGTAAGGGTAGCCCCTCCCCTCAGAACAATTAACACTAATTAATTAAGCAATTACCTATTCAAACCTACATTTTCCATTTGACTAAACATACTCATTGCAACACGTTTTTTATAAAACAATATCACAATATAACATTTACAAAATTACATCACTACTGACAGTGTCTTTCAATATGCCCATTTACATTAATGAGCCATTCCGGACAGGCACTACAAAGTAAGCCCAATTCCCTTAGCTCGGGTCCTTATCCCGCATACCCGGAAGCTACAGAGATGGAGAGAGAGGAACAGAACAAACAACGCGCTCATCCATAACATCTAAGTATAATAAATATTGCTTGTATTAAATATAAACACTTGTCTGTATATTTCTTTATACCATAACCGGTTACTGACGTAAGTGTGAAATATACGTACTAAGATAGAGGAGTTAACTTGTGTGTCGACCCACATTGTTAACTTATCTGATAACGGAGCAGGGAGGAGTGATGAACGTGTGCGTGCGTTAAAGTACCAAATGCTGCCCGCGGCCAGTGACGGACTTCTACGTCACAGAAGTAAACATTCACAAATCAGAAAAATGGGAAAACAAATTAAACCTGTGTCTTGAGAAATATGAGATTTACCAAGAAGACTGGGACGTATAATCTGCTGTGGTACAGGGTTTTCTTTCTCCTTTCATTTCCGGAACCATCCACTGACAAAATAAATTCGGAGTCAGACAGCGTCCCAAATGAGTGAGTCGGCGTCCCGAACCCTATTCCCCATTAGGTGCACTACCCTATTCTCTATATTGTGCAAAAGTACTGCACTATATAGGGAATAGGGTGCTATTTGTGACGCCGCCTGGGTCCACAGTCCACACTAACAGCACATTATTACTGTATATTACATTGACCAGGCTGCTGATATGGCTGTCATTCCAAGCCCTTCAGAACCAACCATTAAAGGATAAAATACTGTTTGTGACAGTGACATCCTTCACTTCCTACAGTGAGCAGAGGAGAATGCATTTCTTTGTGGCGTAGCTTTAATAAATTACAAACAGTCGCCATAGCTCACAGTACAGCCAGTCACAATAGCCATAGCTCACAGTCACAGTACAGTTAGTCTGTTGACATGACTGAACGCTGGCTGGGGGAGTGACAGACAGTCTCCATGCTTCACAGACAGTGGCCATGCAGTGAGCAGGGTTTGTAGGGATCTCTCTCTCACTCCCTCTCTCACTTCATCTGGGCCAGATTACCTCCAACACAGTGCCATTTTTAAAGTGTGCGGGTTTTTTCACCTCATACTTTCTTTCCCCATCTCCCCAGGCCCCAAGAACCTGCTGCCTCATGGATGGACACTCCTCCCTCCCTCTCACTAATCAAATCCCAAGGTAAGGGATGGGACTGAAAGCCAATCAGAGGCAGGCCAGGCCAGGCCAGGGAGAGGGCCAGGGGGAGCTGGGAGATTTGAGGTGGACCAGGGCTGGACCCCCTTAATTAAGTTTGCTTCCCTCCCAGTCTCCATCCCAGGACCCTGGGCGGCTAATCCCATTTCTTGGGTGCTGGCTGCTGCAGCCATGCTGCTCTAACAGGCCCATTCACTTAGAGCTGCCCATTACACCTCATCCTCCCCACTGCCATTAATCACAGATTATAGCCTGGGAGAGAGAGAGGGAGGGAGACAGAGTAGGGAAAGAGGGAGAGAGAGAGAAAGGGAGAGGGAAAGGGAGGGAGAAGGAAGGCACATACATATGAGCCATACTGTGGGCTAGGCTGTAACTCTCCTACTGCTGTCACATAAATAAAGCAACACATCACGGCACAACACCTCTCCCCCAAGTGACCTACTTGTTGTGTGTATGTACTGACATGTATGTGTAACTGATAGATGCACGCACACTACATGTTCATGTTTTTAAATTCATGTCAATTGTAAATTATTTTGTATTTTTCGTTATGTGTCAGACCCCAGTAAGACTAGCTGTCACCATTGGCTTCGACTAATGGGGATCCCAATAAAATCAAAAAAAGCATCACAGCCTAATTGCTGAGCAGAGATGACGGATAGTCCAGGAGATAGTAGAGGAGGGGCCACGGCTGGTGGGAGGAGAGTTAAGGTACAACAGGCAGGGGGCCACATATATGTTGATTGGGCTGTGTGTATGAGTGTGTCTGTGGATGTGTCTAAAGAGAATTTGTGTATGACAGGGTTTCCGTTAGCCGGTAATTGCCGGCTTTTGTCCAATAAAAAAAATGAAAAGCCGATAAATCCAATTGTTTCTGGCCAAATTGACTGGGCCAGCAGAAAAAACAACGGTAGGCGGCTATCAGCACGTCACCCACCACTTTACAATGTGAGCTGGAGGCAGTATGCATTTTCAAAACATACTTAATTGTTTGAAACCTGAATGTTTTACTTCATAGTATGAGGCATGTCTTACCTTGCTTGAAAATCCTACCATGGAAACATAAAGGCAATTATTTTATAAAGACTTCATAGGAGGTGAGTGAGTTTCAAGTTTAGGGGGAGCATACAATTTATTCTACCAGTTATGATTTTCATATGCACATTTTTGTGGAATAGTTTCATTTCAATAATAACATTTTCCTTTCTCAAAATCATTGTCACGTGGTTAATTAAAATTATAAAAATATAAAACTTAAAATGCATCTAATGCGAGATCATCAGCCTCTGCCACATGGACACGTTGATACACTGTGATCATTGGTGGCTAAATGAGAGCATGGAACTCCGAGATGGCCAATGCAGCCGTTGGCCTTTACCTTCCATTGTAAACTAAGTAAAAATACATAAAGCCGACAAAATAAAAACAGAAGAAAATCTATTGATGAAAATGCTGGTTCTTTCAATCACATTAATCTCTCTACTCAGCCTGTCTGCCTGCCTTTCTATCTGTCTTGATTTGAGCTGTGCTAGTGAAGTGCAATATTGAATCAAATCAATCAACTGGATCTGGTCTGAAGCTCTCTCTAGCGAACTTGAAATATTGTATCAACTAGCCTATTCTGGGCCCTCAGAGTTTCCACAGACAGCTGTTTTTACACAAGGGAAAAGTGTTCAGGTATTTTATGATGTTTCCACTGGATATATGGGATTATCAGATGATGATATGTTGATCTTTCACACCGAGGCTTGGTGATTATTGAGGGGGAGATTGTTGGAAAGATTTAAAAAATAGTCCAGCTGTGAGGAACTGCTAGGCCATAATTCACAATGGATGTTCAAAAAAATACTTTGTTGACTTACTATGTGAGGTGAAGAAAAAATGACTGAGAAGCTCAGCTTATTAGTGGTGGACATGATGAGTTAAGCCAATCAGAAATCAGACATTCCCAAATGGGCACTCTCCTAAATGTGCGCACTGCAGGCCAGTTAGACTATTTCTATACATGCTCCCTCAACATTAACAAGGCAGAGAAACCAGACACATGCTCATTGCTCACATGGAGCACCAAAACATATTTCTCACAAGTGTAGCAGGTTGTGACTCTGCAAACAAGTTTCCACTCAGAGAATAAGAACGGTAAATGACTGTAGGCCAAATTAGCAATACAATGCATTAACATAAATGAATGTAATCAAATGATGGGGATTAACAGTACATTTACTACTGGAGACATATGTAATGGGGAATTGATATAAACAACCAAAGGGCAAACGATTCACACAATGAAACAAATCTTGGCCACACACCCCTCCCTTTTATCTTGTCTCAACATTTTTAATTATACTCAAGACACCTTATTTTTATACATATTTTACATGCCTTTCACTGACAGCCCAACTCAATAATCAGCTAGGCCTTTTGGCACGCACACCGCCTATGAAAGACTTCCTCATATGCCATTTCTCTCCCGTTCTATTGGTTTTCATATCAACTTTCTTTTGTTGTCCAGAAGTCAAAAGCACAATCCTAGACATATCAGCAACACATCCTAGTTTTTGCATCTTTAGATTCAACCTCTTTCTGAGTTTCTAACAGAGATTTTCTTCTCTGTCATATACCGCTCGCATCGGTGTGGTATTTTCCCACAAATTGCATTTTTGCAATAGTTTGAAAATTACATTTTATTGGCTGCTTCATTACAGGAGTTGCATGGTATGTTAAGATGAATTACCATAATGTAAATGTGATTTCTGTCATTATGAGCACCGTGGGTGGACGCCCTAATGCAGGGGTGTCAAACTCTTTCCACGGCGGACCATGTGTCTGCGGGTTTTTGTTTTTTCCTTTCAATTAAGACCTCGACAACCAGGTGAGGGAGTTCCTTACTAATTAGTGACCTTAATTAATCAATGAAGTACAAGGGTGGAACAAAAACCTGCATACACTCAGCCCTTCCTGGAATGAGTTTGACACATGTGCTCTAATGCAAATGGGTCTGGTAAATTTCGGCAATAGCTGGTGAATAAAAATCTTCCCTGTCATGTTGTCCGGTGCCACATTTTCCAAACGGAAACTCTGGTGTATGAGTGTGTCTGTGTCCAGAGAGAATGTGTGTATGAGTGTGGATGTGTCTAGAGAGTTCAGTTGGAACAGACCCATATGAAACAGCTGGCCCCTACCTAGATCTCAGCAGGGTGGCCAGCCCACAAGCAGCACCAATCCACTGCAGTGTGTGTGTGTGTGTCCGCACCAGACCACACACTGTGTAAGCAGCCCAGGGCCACCCTGCAGGGACTGACACACACACACACACACACACACACACACGCACACACACGCACACACACACACACACACACACACACACACACACACACACACACACACACACACACACACACACACACACACACACACACACACACACACACACACACACACACACACACCTTTCCTCACCAACTTTAAAAAGAGCAGAACCCTTTCCTGGGCCACGAATCAACTCAAGTGCCACTCCAAGTCTCTGCCTGTGCCCTCACTCTCTCCTCTTCCCATCCTACCACACAGGGGGCTCGAATAAAATAAATCCTGTCTGGAATCGGTGGTGTGTGTGTGTGTGTGTGTGTGTGTGTGTGTGTGTGTGTGTGTGTGTGTGTGTGTGTGTGTGTGTGTGTGTGTGTGTGTGTGTGTGTGTGTGTGGGGGGGCTACCTAGTCCATATACACCCCCCTGCTACCTATTCCCTATACACTCCCCTGCTACCTAGTCCCTATACACTCCCCTGCTACCTAGTCCCTATACACTCCCCTGCTACCTATTCCATATCCACTCCCCTGCTACCTAGTCCCTATAAACTCCCCTGCTACCTATTCCCTATACACTCCCCTGCTACCTAGTCCATATACACTCCCCTGCTACCTAGTCCCTATACACTCCCCTGCTACCTATTCCATATACACTCCCCTGCTACCTAGTCCCTATACACTCCCCTGCTACCTATTCCATATACACTCCCCTGCTACCTAGTCCCTATACACTCCCCTGCTACCTATTCCATATACACTCCCCTGCTACCTAGTCCCTATACACTCCCCTGCTACCTATTCCCTATACACTCCCCTGCTACCTAGTCCATATACACTCCCCTGCTACCTAGTCCCTATACACTCCCCTGCTACCTATTCCATATACACTCCCCTGCTACCTAGTCCCTATACACTCCCCTGCTACCTATTCCATATACACTCCCCTGCTACCTAGTCCCTATACACTCCCCTGCTACCTATTCCCTATACACTCCCCTGCTACCTAGTCCCTATTCACTCCCCTGCTACCTAGTCCCTATACACTCCCCTGCTACCTAGTCCATATACACTCCCCTGCTACCTAGTCCCTATACACTCCCCTGCTACCTATTCCATATACACTCCCCTGCTACCTAGTCCCTATACACTCCCCTGCTACCTATTCCATATACACCCCCCTGCTACCTAGTCCCTATACACTCCCCTGCTACCTATTCCCTATACACTCCCCTGCTACCTAGTCCATATACACTCCCCTGCTACCTAGTCCCTATACACTCCCCTGCTACCTATTCCATATCCACTCCCCTGCTACCTAGTCCCTATAAACTCCCCTGCTACCTATTCCCTATACACTCCCCTGCTACCTAGTCCATATACACTCCCCTGCTACCTAGTCCCTATACACTCCCCTGCTACCTATTCCATATACACTCCCCTGCTACCTAGTCCCTATACACCCCCCTGCTACCTAGTCCCTATACACTCCCCTGCTACCTATTCCCTATACACTCCCCTGCTACCTAGTCCATATACACTCCCCTGCTACCTAGTCCCTATACACTCCCCTGCTACCTATTCCATATACACTCCCCTGCTACCTAGTCTGGTGTTATTTGGACATAAATTATGAACTTTGTCAAAAGAAACCACATTTGTTCCGGACCTGGGATGCCTTCCGGACCTGGGATGCCTGCCTTCTGATGGAGATAATCAAAGGTAAGGGGATATTTACAATGTTATTATCGATATTAGATGATGCTAACTGTATAGCATAGCTTATTGTTCTTAGCATAGCACCCCGTTTATTGCAAAATGTGATTTCCCAGTAAAGTTATTTTGAGATCTGGCCATTCGGTAGCAATTACGAGATGATAATATATTATTCTTTGAATGACAATATTATAATTTACCAATGTTTTCGAATAGTAATTTTGTTATGTTCACCGGAAGCATTTCAGAGAAGAAAAAAATCTGAATTTCACGCTACTGTAAAATGCTGTTTTTGGATATAAATATGAACTTGATGGAACAAAAAATGCATGTATTGTATAACATAATGTCCTAGGAGTGTCATCTGATGGAGATTGACAAAGGTTAGTGCATAATTCTAGCTGGTTTCTGCTTTTGGTGACGCCTGACCTTGAATTGAAAATGGATGTTTGTACTTTTGTGGCTATGTACTGTCCTAACATAATCTAACTTTATGCTTTTGCCGTAAAGCCTCTTTGAAAATCGAACAATGTGGTTAGATTAAGGAGATGTTTATCTTTTAAATTGTGTAAAATAGTTGATTGTTTGAGAAATTGAAATTATTAGATTTTTGATGTTTTGAATTTCCAGCCTTGTTAGCAATCCCGACTCGGGGTTCATTGCTAACCTGTAGCCCCAACAGGATATACACTCCCCTGCTACCTAGTCCCTATACACTCCCCTGCTACCTATTCCATATACACTCCCCTGCTACCTAGTCCCTATACACTCCCCTGCTACCTATTCCCTATACACTCCCCTGCTACCTAGTCCATATACACTCCCCTGCTACCTAGTCCGTATACACTCCCCTGCTACCTATTCCATATACACTCCCCTGCTACCTAGTCCCTATACACTCCCCTGCTACCTATTCCATATACACTCCCTTGCTACCTAGTCCCTATACACTCCCCTGCTACCTATTCCCTATACACTCCCCTGCTACCTAGTCCCTATACAATCCCCTGCTACCTATTCCATATACACTCCCCTGCTACCTAGTCCCTATACACTCCCCTGCTACCTATTCCATATACACTCCCCTGCTACCTAGTCCCTATTCACTCCCCTGCTACCTAGTCCCTATACACTCCCCTGCTACCTAGTCCATATACACTCCCCTGCTACCTAGTCCCTATACACTCCCCTGCTACCTATTCCATATACACTCCCCTGCTACCTAGTCCCTATACACTCCCCTGCTACCTAGTCCCTAAACACTCCCCTGCTACCTAGTCCCTAAACACCCACCTGCTACCTAGTCCCTATACACTCTCCTGCTACCTAGTCCTATGCACTCCCCTGCTACCTATTCCCTATACACTCCCCTGCCACCTAGTCCCTATACACTCCCCTGCTACCTAGTCCCTATACACTCCCCTGCTAACTAGTCCCTATGCACTCCGCTGCTACCTATTCCCTATGCACTCCCCTGCTACCTAGTCCATATACACTCCCCTGCTACCTATTCCCTATGCACTCCCCTGCTACCTATTCCCTATACACTCCCCTGCTACCTAGTCCTATACACTCCCCTGCTACCTAGTCCCTATACACTCCCCTGCTACCTAGTCCCTATACACTCCCCTACTACCTATTCCATATATATATGTGTGTGTGTGTGTGTGTGTGTGTGTGGGGGGGGGGCTACCTAGTCCATATACACCCCCCTGCTACCTATTCCCTATACACTCCCCTGCTACCTAGTCCCTATACACTCCACTGCTACCTATTCCCTATACACTCCCCTGCTACCTAGTCCCGATACACTCCCCTGCTACCTAGTCCCTATACACTCCCCTGCTACCTATTCCATATACACTCCCCTGCTACCTAGTCCCTATACACTCCCCTGCTACCTATTCCATATACACTCCCCTGCTACCTAGTCCCTATTCACTCCCCTGCTACCTAGTCCCTATACACTCCCCTGCTACCTAGTCCATATACACTCCCCTGCTACCTAGTCCCTATACACTCCCCTGCTACCTATTCCATATACACTCCCCTGCTACCTAGTCCCTATACACTCCCCTGCTACCTAGTCCCTAAACACTCCCCTGCTACCTAGTCCCTATACACCCACCTGCTACCTAGTCCCTATACACTCTCCTGCTACCTAGTCCTATGCACTCCCCTGCTACCTATTCCCTATACACTCCCCTGCCACCTAGTCCCTATACACTCCCCTGCTACCTAGTCCCTATGCACTCCCCTGCTACCTATTCCCTATACACTCCCCTGCTACCTAGTCCCTATGCACTCCCCTGCTACCTAGTCCCTATACACTCCCCTGCTACCTATTCCATATACACTCCCCTGCTACCTAGTCCCTATACACTCCCCTGCTACCTAGTCCATATACACTCCCCTGCTACCTAGTCCCTATACACTCCCCTGCTACCTATTCCATATACACTCCCCTGCTACCTAGTCCCTATACACTCCCCTGATACCTATTCCATATACACTCCCCTGCTACCTAGTCCCTATACACTCCCCTGCTACCTAGTCCCTATACACTCCCCTGCTACCTATTCCATATATATATGTGTGTGTGTGTGTGTGTGGGCGGGGGGGGGGGGGGGGGGGCTACCTAGTCCATATACACTCCCCTGCTACCTATTCCTTATACACTCCCCTGCTACCTAGTCCCTATACACTCCACTGCTACCTATTCCCTATACACTCCCCTGCTACCTAGTCCCTATACACTCCCCTGCTACCTAGTCCCTATACACTCCCCTGCTACCTATTCCATATACACTCCCCTGCTACCTATTCCCTATACACTCCACTGCTACCTATTCCCTATACACTCCCCTGCTACCTAGTCCCTATACACTCCCCTGCTACCTAGTCCCTATACACTCCCCTGCTAACTATTCCATATACACTCCCCTGCTACCTAGTCCCTATACACTCCCCTGCTACCTAGTCCCTATTCACTCCCCTGCTACCTATTCCCTATACACTCCCCTGCTACCTAGTCCCTATTCACTCCCCTGCTACCTATTCCCTATACACTCCCCTGCTACCTAGTCCATATACACTCCCCTGCTACCTAGTCCCTATACACTCCCCTGCTACCTAGTCCCTATACACTCCACTGCTACCTATTCCCTATACACTCCCCTGCTACCTAGTCCCTATACACTCCCCTGCTACCTAGTCCCTATACACTCCCCTGCTACCTATTCCATATACACTCCCCTGCTACCTATTCCCTATGCACTCCCCTGCTACCTATTCCCTATGCACTCCCCTGCTACCTAGTCCCTATGCACTCCCTGCTACCTAGTCCCTATGCACTCCCCTGCTACCTATTCCCTATACACTCCCCTGCTACCTAGTCCCTATACACTCCCCTGCTACCTAGTCCCTATGCACTCCCTGATACCTAGTCCCTATACACTCCCCTGCTACCTAGTCCCTATACACTCCCCTGCTACCTATTCCCTATACACTCCCCTGCTACCTAGTCCCTATACACTCCCCTGCTACCTATTCCATATACACTCCCCTGCTACCTAGTCCCTATACACTCCCCTGCTACCTATTCCATATATATGTGTGTGTGTGTGTGTGGGGGGGGGGGGCTACCTAGTCCATATACACCCCCCTGCTACCTATTCCCTATACACTCCCCTGCTACCTAGTCCCTATACACTCCACTGCTACCTATTCCCTATACACTCCCCTGCTACCTAGTCCCTATACACTCCCCTGCTACCTAGTCCCTATACACTCCCCTGCTACCTATTCCATATACACTCCCCTGCTACCTAGTCCCTATACACTCCCCTGCTACCTAGTCCCTATTCACTCCCCTGCTACCTATTCCCTATACACTCCCCTGCTACCTAGTCCCTATTCACTCCCCTGCTACCTATTCCCTATACACTCCCCTGCTACCTAGTCCATATACACTCCCCTGCTACCTAGTCCCTATACACTCCCCTGCTAACTATTCCATATACACTCCCCTGCTACCTAGTCCCTATACACTCCCCTGCTACCTATTCACTATACACTCCCCTGCTACCTAGTCCATATACACTCCCCTGCTACCTAGTCCCTATTCACTCCCCTGCTACCTATTCCCTATACACTCCCCTGCTACCTATTCCATATACACTCCCCTGCTACCTATTCCCTATACACTTCCCTGCTACCTAGTCCCTATACACTCCCCTGCTACCTAGTCCCTATACACTCCCCTGCTACCTATTCCATATACACTCCCCTGCTACCTAGTCCCTATACACTCCCCTGCTACCTAGTCCCTATACACTCCCCTGCTACCATTTCCATATACAGTCCCCTGCTACCTAGTCCCTATACACTCCCCTGCTACCTATTCCCTATACACTCCCCTGCTACCTAGTCCCTATTCACTCCCCTGCTACCTAGTCCCTATACACTCCCCTGCTACCTAGTCCATATACACTCCCCTTCTACCTAGTCCCTATACACTTCCCTGCTACCTATTCCATATACACTCCCCTGCTACCTAGTCCCTATACACTCCCCTGCTACCTATTCCATATACACTCCCCTGCTACCTAGTCCCTATACACTCCCCTGCTAACTAGTCCCTAAACACTCCCCTGCTACCTATTCCATATACACTCCCCTGCTACCTAGTCCCTATACACTCCCCTGCTACCTATTCACTATACACTCCCCTGCTACCTAGTCCATATACACTCCCCTGCTACCTAGTCCCTATACACTCCCCTGCTACCTATTCCATATACACTCCCCTGCTACCTAGTCCCTATACACTCCCCTGCTACCTATTCCATATACACTCCCCTGCTACCTAGTCCCTATACACTCCCCTGCTACCTATTCCCTATACACTCCCCTGCTAACTAGTCCCTATACACTCCCCTGCTACCTATTCACTATACACTCCACTGCTACCTAGTCGATATACACTCCCCTGCTACCTAGTCCCTATACACTCCCCTGCTACCTATTCCATATACACTCCCCTGCTACCTAGTCCCTATACACTCCCCTGCTACCTATTCCATATATACTCCCCTGCTACCTAGTCCCTATACACCCCCCTGCTACCTATTCCATATACACTCCCCTGCTACCTAGTCCCTATACACTCCCCTGCTACCAATTCACTATACACTCCCCTGCTACCTAGTCCATATACACTCCCCTGCTACCTAGTCCCTATACACTCCCCTGCTACCTATTCCATATACACTCCCCTGCAACCTAGTCCTTATACACTCCCCTGCTACCTATTCCATAGACACTCCCCTGCTACCTAGTCCCTATACACTCCCCTGCTACCTATTCCCTATACACTCCCCTGCTACCTAGTCCCTATTCACTCCCCTGCTACCTATTCCTTATACACTCCCCTGCTACCTAGTCCATATACAATCCCCTGCTACCTAGTCCCTATACACTCCCCTGCTACCTATTCCATATACACTCCCCTGCTACCTAGTCCCTATACACTCCCCTGCTACCTATTCACTATACATTCCCCTGCTACCTAGTCCATATACACTCCCCTGCTACCTAGTCCCTATTCACTCCCCTGCTACCTATTCCCTATACACTCCCCTGCTACCTAGTCCCTATACACTCCCCTGCTACCTATTCCATATACACTCCCCTGCAACCTAGTCCTTATACACTCCCCTGCTACCTATTCCATAGACACTCCCCTGCTACCTAGTCCCTATACACTCCCCTGCTACCTATTCCCTATACACTCCCCTGCTACCTAGTCCCTATTCACTCCCCTGCTACCTATTCCCTATACACTCCGCTGCTACCTAGTCCATATACAATCCCCTGCTACCTAGTCCCTATACACTCCCCTGCTACCTATTCCATATACACTCCCCTGCTACCTAGTACCTATACACTCCCCTGCTACCTATTCACTATACATTCCCCTGCTACCTAGTCCATATACACTCCCCTGCTACCTAGTCCCTATTCACTCCCCTGCTACCTATTCCCTATACACTCCCCTGCTACCTATTCCATATACACTCCCCTGCTACCTATTCCCTATACACTCCCCTGCTACCTAGTCCCTATACACTCCCCTGCTACCTATTCCATATATATATATGTGTGTGTGTGTGTGTATGTGTGTGTGTGTGTGTGTGTGTGTGTGTGTGTGGGGGGGGCTACCTAGTCCATATACACCCCCCTGCTACCTATTCCCTATACACTCCCCTGCTACCTAGTCCCTATACACTCCACTGCTACCTATTCCCTATACACTCCCCTGCTACCTAGTCCCTATACACTCCCCTGCTACCTAGTCCCTATACACTCCCCTGCTACCTATTCCATATACACTCCCCTGCTACCTAGTCCCTATACACTCCCCTGCTACCTAGTCCCTATACACTCCCCTGCTACCTATTCCATATACACTCCCCTGCTACCTAGTCCCTATACACTCCCCTGCTACCTATTCCCTATACACTCCCCTGCTACCTAGTCCCTATTCACTCCCCTGCTACCTAGTCCCTATACACTCCCCTGCTACCTAGTACATATACACTCCCCTGCTACCTAGTCCCTATACACTTCCCTGCTACCTATTCCATATACACTCCCCTGCTACCTAGTCCCTATACACTCCCCTGCTACCTATTCCATATACACTCCCCTGCTACCTAGTCCCTATACACTCCCCTGCTACCTAGTCCCTAAACACTCCCCTGCTACCTAGTCCCTATACACTCCCCTGCTACCTAGTCCCTATACACTCCCCTGCTACCTATTCCATATACACTCCCCTGCTACCTAGTCCCTATACACTCCCCTGCTACCTATTCACTATACACTCCCCTGCTACCTAGTCCATATACACTCCCCTGCTACCTAGTCCCTATACACTCCCCTGCTACCTATTCCATATACACTCCCCTGCTACCTAGTCCCTATACACTCCCCTGCTACCTATTCCATATACACTCCCCTGCTACCTATTCCCTATACACTCCCCTGCTACCTAGTCCCTATTCACTCCCCTGCTACCTAGTCCCTATGCACTCCCCTACTACCTAGTCCCTATGCACTCCCCTGCTACCTAGTCCCTATACACTCCCCTGCTACCTAGTCCCTATACCCTCCCCTGCCACCTATTCCATATTCACTCCCCTGCTACCTATTCCCTATGCACTCCCCTGCTACCTAGTCCCTATGCACTCCCCTACTACCTAGTCCCTATGCACTCCCCTGCTACCTAGTCCCTATACACTCCCCTGCTACCTAGTCCCTATACCCTCCCCTGCCACCTATTCCATATACACTCCCCTGCTACCTAGTCCCTATACACTCCCCTGCTACCTATTCCATATACACTCCCCTGCTACCTAGTCCCTATACACTCCCCTGCTACCTAGTCCCTATTCACTCCCCTGCTACCTAGTCCCTATACACTCCCCTGCTACAAAGTCCCTATACACTCCACTGCTACCTATTCCATATACACTCCCCTGCTACCTAGTCCCTATACACTCCCCTGCTACCTATTCCATATACACTCCCCTGCTACCTATTCCATATACACTCCCCTGCTACCTAGTCCTTATACACTCCCCTGCTACCTATTCCATATATACTCCCCTGCTACCTAGTCCCTATACACTCCTCTGCTACCTATTCCCTATGCACTCCCCTGCTACCTAGTCCCTATACACTCCCCTGCTACCTATTCCATATACACTCCCCTGCTACCTAGTCCCTATACACTCCCCTGCTACCTAGTCCCTATACACTCCCCTGCTACCTATTCCATATACACTCCCCTGCTACCTAGTCCCTATTCACTCCCCTGCTACCTATTCCCTATGCACTCCCCTGCTACCTAGTCCCTATGCACTCCCCTACTACCTAGTCCCTATGCACTCCCCTGCTACCTAGTCCCTATACACTCCCCTGCTACCTAGTCCCTATACCCTCCCCTGCCACCTATTCCATATTCACTCCCCTGCTACCTATTCCCTATGCACTCCCCTGCTACCTAGTCCCTATGCACTCCCCTACTACCTAGTCCCTATGCACTCCCCTGCTACCTAGTCCCTATACACTCCCCTGCTACCTAGTCCCTATACCCTCCCCTGCCACCTATTCCATATACACTCCCCTGCTACCTAGTCCCTATACACTCCCCTGCTACCTATTCCATATACACTCCCCTGCTACCTAGTCCCTATACACTCCCCTGCTACCTAGTCCCTATTCACTCCCCTGCTACCTAGTCCCTATACACTCCCCTGCTACAAAGTCCCTATACACTCCACTGCTACCTATTCCATATACACTCCCCTGCTACCTAGTCCCTATACACTCCCCTGCTACCTATTCCATATACACTCCCCTGCTACCTATTCCATATACACTCCCCTGCTACCTAGTCCTTATACACTCCCCTGCTACCTATTCCATATATACTCCCCTGCTACCTAGTCCCTATACACTCCTCTGCTACCTATTCCCTATGCACTCCCCTGCTACCTAGTCCCTATACACTCCCCTGCTACCTATTCCATATACACTCCCCTGCTACCTAGTCCCTATACACTCCCCTGCTACCTAGTCCATATACACTCCCCTGCTACCTAGTCCCTATACACTCCCCTGCTACCTATTCCATATACACTCCCCTGCTACCTAGTCCCTATACACTCCCCTGCCACCTATTCCATATACACTCCCCTGCTACCTAGTCCCTATACACTCCCCTGCTACCTATTCCCTATACACTCCCCTGCTACCTAGTCCCTATACACTCCCCTGCTACCTAGTCCCTATACACTCCCTGCTACCTATTCCATATACACTCCCCTGCTACCTAGTCCCTATACACTCCCCTGCTACCTATTCCATATACACTCCCCTGCTACCTAGTCCCTATACACTCCCCTGCTACCTATTCCATATACACTCCCCTGCTACCTAGTCCCTATACACTCCCCTGCTACCTATTCCATATACACTCCCCTGCTACCTAGTCCCTATACACTCCCCTGCTACCTATTCACTATACACTCCCCTGCTACCTAGTCCATATACACTCCCCTGCTACCTAGTCCCTATACACTCCCCTCCTACCTATTCCATATACACTCCCCTGCTACCTAGTCCCTATACACTCCCCTGTTACCTATTCCCTATACACTCCCCTGCTACCTAGTCCCTATTCACTCCCCTGCTACCTATTCCCTATACACTCCCCTGCTACCTAGTCCATATACACTCCCCTGCTACCTAGTCCCTATACACTCCCCTGCTACCTATTCCATATACACTCCCCTGCTACCTAGTCCCTATACACTCCCCTGCTACCTATTCCATATACACTCCCCTGCTACCTAGTCCCTATACACTCCCCTGCTACCTAGTCCCTATACACTCCCCTGCTACCTATTCCATATATATATATATGTGTGTGTGTGTGTGTGTGTGTGTGTGTGTGTGTGTGTGTGTGTGTGTGTGTGTGTGTGTGGGGGGGGGGGGGGCTACCTAGTCCATATACACCCCCCTGCTACCTATTCCCTATACACTCCCCTGCTACCTAGTCCCTATACACTCCACTGCTACCTATTCCCTATTCACTCCCCTGCTACCTATTCCATATACACTCCCCTGCTACCTAGTCCCTATTCACTCCCCTGCTACCTATTCCCTATACACTCCCCTGCTACCTAGTCCCTATACACTCCCCTGCTACCTATTCCATATACACTCCCCTGCAACCTAGTCCTTATACACTCCCCTGCTACCTATTCCATAGACACTCCCCTGCTACCTAGTCCCTATACACTCCCCTGCTACCTATTCCCTATACACTCCCCTGCTACCTATTCCATATACACTCCCCTGCTACCTATTCCCTATACACTCCCCTGCTACCTAGTCCCTATACACTCCCCTGCTACCTATTCCATATATATGTGTGTGTGTGTGTGTGTGTGTGTGTGTGTGTGTGTGTGTGTGTGTGTGTGTGTGTGTGTGTGTGTGTGTGTGTGTGTGTGTGTGTGGGGGGGGGGCTACCTAGTCCATATACACCCCCCTGCTACCTATTCCCTATACACTCCCCTGCTACCTAGTCCCTATACACTCCCCTGCTACCTATTCCATATACACTCCCCTGCTACCTAGTCCCTATACACACCCCTGCTACCTATTCCATATACACTCCCCTGCTACCTAGTCCCTATACACTCCCCTGCTACCTAGTCCCTATACACTCCCCTGCTACCTAGTCCCTATGCACTCCCCTGCTACCTATTCCCTATACACTCCCCTGCCACCTAGTCCCTATACACTCCCCTGCTACCTAGTCCCTATGCACTCCCCTGCTACCTATTCCATATATACTCCCCTGCTACCTAGTCCCTATACACTCCTCTGCTACCTATTCCCTATGCACTCCCCTGCTACCTAGTCCCTATACACTCCCCTGCTACCTATTCCATATACACTCCCCTGCTACCTAGTCCCTATACACTCCCCTGCTACCTAGTCCCTATACACTCCCCTGCTACCTATTCCATATACACTCCCCTGCTACCTAGTCCCTATTCACTCCCCTGCTACCTATTCCCTATGCACTCCCCTGCTACCTAGTCCCTATGCACTCCCCTACTACCTAGTCCCTATGCACTCCCCTGCTACCTAGTCCCTATACACTCCCCTGCTACCTAGTCCCTATACCCTCCCCTGCCACCTATTCCATATTCACTCCCCTGCTACCTATTCCCTATGCACTCCCCTGCTACCTAGTCCCTATGCACTCCCCTACTACCTAGTCCCTATGCACTCCCCTGCTACCTAGTCCCTATACACTCCCCTGCTACCTAGTCCCTATACCCTCCCCTGCCACCTATTCCATATACACTCCCCTGCTACCTAGTCCCTATACACTCCACTGCTACCTATTCCATATACACTCCCCTGCTACCTAGTCCCTATACACTCCCCTGCTACCTAGTCCCTATTCACTCCCCTGCTACCTAGTCCCTATACACTCCCCTGCTACAAAGTCCCTATACACTCCACTGCTACCTATTCCATATACACTCCCCTGCTACCTAGTCCCTATACACTCCCCTGCTACCTATTCCATATACACTCCCCTGCTACCTATTCCATATACACTCCCCTGCTACCTAGTCCTTATACACTCCCCTGCTACCTATTCCATATATACTCCCCTGCTACCTAGTCCCTATACACTCCTCTGCTACCTATTCCCTATGCACTCCCCTGCTACCTAGTCCCTATACACTCCCCTGCTACCTATTCCATATACACTCCCCTGCTACCTAGTCCCTATACACTCCCCTGCTACCTAGTCCATATACACTCCCCTGCTACCTAGTCCCTATACACTCCCCTGCTACCTATTCCATATACACTCCCCTGCTACCTAGTCCCTATACACTCCCCTGCTACCTATTCCATATACACTCCCCTGCTACCTAGTCCCTATACACTCCCCTGCTACCTATTCCATATACACTCCCCTGCTACCTAGTCCCTATACACTCCCCTGCTACCTAGTCCCTATACACTCCCTGCTACCTATTCCATATACACTCCCCTGCTACCTAGTCCCTATACACTCCCCTGCTACCTATTCCATATACACTCCCCTGCTACCTAGTCCCTATACACTCCCCTGCTACCTATTCCATATACACTCCCCTGCTACCTAGTCCCTATACACTCCCCTGCTACCTATTCCATATACACTCCCCTGCTACCTAGTCCCTATACACTCCCCTGCTACCTATTCACTATACACTCCCCTGCTACCTAGTCCATATACACTCCCCTGCTACCTAGTCCCTATACACTCCCCTCCTACCTATTCCATATACACTCCCCTGCTACCTAGTCCCTATACACTCCCCTGCAACCTATTCCCTATACACTCCCCTGCTACCTAGTCCCTATACACTCCCCTGTTACCTATTCCCTATACACTCCCCTGCTACCTAGTCCCTATTCACTCCCCTGCTACCTATTCCCTATACACTCCCCTGCTACCTAGTCCATATACACTCCCCTGCTACCTAGTCCCTATACACTCCCCTGCTACCTATTCCATATACACTCCCCTGCTACCTAGTCCCTATACACTCCCCTGCTACCTATTCCATATACACTCCCCTGCTACCTAGTCCCTATACACTCCCCTGCTACCTAGTCCCTATACACTCCCCTGCTACCTATTCCATATATATATATATGTGTGTGTGTGTGTGTGTGTGTGTGTGTGTGTGTGTGTGTGTGTGTGTGTGTGTGTGTGTGTGTGTGTGTGGGGGGGGGGGGGGGGGGCTACCTAGTCCATATACACCCCCCTGCTACCTATTCCCTATACACTCCCCTGCTACCTAGTCCCTATACACTCCACTGCTACCTATTCCCTATTCACTCCCCTGCTACCTATTCCATATACACTCCCCTGCTACCTAGTCCCTATTCACTCCCCTGCTACCTATTCCCTATACACTCCCCTGCTACCTAGTCCCTATACACTCCCCTGCTACCTATTCCATATACACTCCCCTGCAACCTAGTCCTTATACACTCCCCTGCTACCTATTCCATAGACACTCCCCTGCTACCTAGTCCCTATACACTCCCCTGCTACCTATTCCCTATACACTCCCCTGCTACCTATTCCATATACACTCCCCTGCTACCTATTCCCTATACACTCCCCTGCTACCTAGTCCCTATACACTCCCCTGCTACCTATTCCATATATATGTGTGTGTGTGTGTGTGTGTGTGTGTGTGTGTGTGTGTGTGTGTGTGTGTGTGTGTGTGGGGGGGGGGCTACCTAGTCCATATACACCCCCCTGCTACCTATTCCCTATACACTCCCCTGCTACCTAGTCCCTATACACTCCCCTGCTACCTATTCCATATACACTCCCCTGCTACCTAGTCCCTATACACTCCCCTGCTACCTATTCCATATACACTCCCCTGCTACCTAGTCCCTATACACTCCCCTGCTACCTAGTCCCTAAACACTCCCCTGCTACCTAGTCCCTATACACTCCCCTGCTACCTAGTCCCTATACACTCCCCTGCTACCTAGTCCCTATGCACTCCCCTGCTACCTATTCCCTATACACTCCCCTGCCACCTAGTCCCTATACACTCCCCTGCCACCTAGTCCCTATACACTCCCCTGCTAACTAGTCCCTATGCACTCCCCTGCTACCTATTCCCTATGCACTCCCCTGCTATCTAGTCCCTATGCACTCCCCTGCTACCTAGTCCCTATGCACTCCCCTGGTACCTATTCCCTATACACTCCCCTGCTACCTAGTCCCTATACACTCCCCTGCTACCTATTCCCTATACACTCCCCTGATACCTAGTCCCTATACACTCCCCTGCGAACTATTCCATATACACTCCGTTGCTACCTAGTCCTTATACACTCCCCTGCTACCTATTCCCTATGCACTCCCCTGCTACCTATTCCCTATGCACTCCCCTGCTACCTAGTCCCTATACACTCCCCTGCTACCTATTCCCTATACACTCCCCTGCTACATATTCCCTATACACTCCCCTGCTACCTATTCCATATACACTCCCCTGCTACCTAGTCCCTATACACTCCCCTACTACCTAGTCCCTATACACTCCCCTGCCACCTATTCCCTATACACTCCCCTGCTACCTATTCCCTATACACTCCCCTGCTACCTATTCCCTATACACTCCCCTGCTACCTATTCCATATACACTCCCCTGCTACCTAGTCCCTATGCACTCCCCTGCTACCTATTCCCTATACACTCCCCTGCTACCTATTCCCTATACACTCCCCTGCTACCTAGTCCCTATACACTCCCCTGCTACCTATTCCCTATACACTCCCCTGCTACCTATTCCCTATGCACTCCCCTGCTATCTAGTCCCTATACACTCCCCTGCTACCTATTCCCTATACACTCCCCTGCTACCTATTCCCTATACACTCCCCTGCTACCTAGTCCCTATACACTCCCCTGCTACCTAGTCCCTATACACTCCCCTGCTACCTAGTCCCTATACACTCCCCTGCTACCTATTCCATATACACTCCCCTGCTACCTATTCCCTATGCACTCCCCTGCTACCTAGTCCCTATACACTCCCCTGCTACCTATTCCCTATACACTCCCCTGCTACCTAGTCCATATACACTCCCCTGCTACCTAGTCCCTATACACTCCCCTGCTACCTATTCCATATACACTCCCCTGCTACCTAGTCCCTATACACTCCCCTGCTACCTATTCCATATACACTCCCCTGCTACCTATTCCCTATACACTCCCCTGTTACCTAGTCCCTATACACTCCCCTGCTACCTATTCCCTATGCACTCCCCTGCTACCTAGTCCCTATACACTCCCCTTCTACCTAGTCCATATACACTCCCCTGCTACCTAGTCCCTATACACTCCCCTGCTACCTATTCCATATACACTCCCCTGCTACCTATTCCCTATGCACTCCCCTGCTACCTATTCCCTATGCACTCCCCTGCTACCTAGTCCCTATACACTCCCCTGCTACCTAGTCCCTATACACTCCCCTGCTACCTATTCCCTATACACTCCCCTGCTACCTAGTCCCTATACACTCCCCTGCTACCTATTCCATATACACTCCCCTGCTACCTAGTCCCTATACACTCCCCTGCTACCTATTCCATATACACTCCCCTGCTACCTAGTCCCTATACACTCCCCTGCTACCTAGTCCCTATACACTCCCCTGCTACCTAGTCCCTATACACTCCCCTGCTACCTAGTCCATATACACTCCCCTGCTACCTAGTCCCTATACACTCCCCTGCTACCTAGTCCATATACACTCCCCTGCTACCTAGTCCCTATACACTCCCCTGCTACCTAGTCCCTATACACTCCCCTGCTACCTAGTCCCTATACACTCCCTGCTACCTAGTCCCTATACACTCCCCTGCTACCTATTCCCTATGCACTCCCCTGCTACCTAGTCCCTATAGCACTCCCCTGCTTCCTATTCCCTATACACTCCCCTGCTACCTAGTCCCTATACACTCCCCTGCTACCTCGTCCCTATACACTCCCCTGCTACCTATTCCCTATACACTCCCCTGCTACCTAGTCCCTATACACTCCCCTGCTACCTATTCCCTATGCACTCCCCTGCTACCTAGTCCCTATACACTCCCCTGCTACCTAGTCCCTATACACTCCCCTGCTACCTATTCCCTATACACTCCCCTGCTACCTAGTCCCTACACTCCCCTGCTACCTATTCCCTATGCACTCCCCTGCTACCTAGTCCCTATACACTCCCCTGCTACCTAGTCCCTATGCACTCCCCTGCTACCTATTCCCTATACACTCCCCTGCTACCTATTCCCTATACACTCCCCTGCTACCTAGTCCCTATACACTCCCCTGCTACCTATTCCCTATACACTCCCCTGCTACCTAGTCCCTATGCACTCCCCTGCTACCTATTCCCTATACACTCCCCTGCTACCTATTCCCTATACACTCCCCTGCTACCTAGTCCCTATACACTCCCCTGCTACCTATTCCCTATACACTCCCCTGCTACCTAGTCCCTATACACTCCCCTGCTACCTATTCCATATACACTCCCCTGCTACCTAGTCCCTATAACCTCCCCTGCTACCTAGTCCCTATACACTCCCCTGCTACCTATTCCATATACACTCCCCTGCTATCTAGTCCCTATACACTCCCCTGCTACCTATTCCATATACACTCCCCTGCTACCTAGTCCCTATACACTCCCCTGCTACCTAGTCCCTATACACTCCCCTGCTACCTCGTCCCTATACACTCCCCTGCTACCTATTCCCTATACACTCCCCTGCTACCTAGTCCCTATACACTCCCCTGCTACCTAGTCCCTATGCACTCCCCTGCTACCTAGTCCCTATACACTCCCCTGCTACCTAGTCCCTATACACTCCCCTGCTACCTATTCCCTATACACTCCCCTGCTACCTAGTCCCTATACACTCCCCTGCTACCTATTCCCTATGCACTCCCCTGCTACCTAGTCCCTATACACTCCCCTGCTACCTAGTCCCTATGCACTCCCCTGCTACCTATTCCCTATACACTCCCCTGCTACCTATTCCCTATACACTCCCCTGCTACCTAGTCCCTATACACTCCCCTGCTACCTATTCCCTATACACTCCCCTGCTACCTAGTCCCTATACACTCCCCTGCTACCTATTCCATATACACTCCCCTGCTACCTAGTCCCTATAACCTCCCCTGCTACCTAGTCCCTATACACTCCCCTGCTACCTATTCCATATACACTCCCCTGCTATCTAGTCCCTATACACTCCCCTGCTACCTATTCCATATACACTCCCCTGCTACCTAGTCCCTATACACTCCCCTGCTACCTAGTCCCTATACACTCCCCTGCTACCTATTCCATATACACTCCCCTGCTACCTAGTCCCTATAACCTCCCCTGCTACCTAGTCCCTATACACTCCCCTGCTACCTATTCCATATACACTCCCCTGCTATCTAGTCCCTATACACTCCCCTGCTACCTATTCCATATACACTCCCCTGCTACCTAGTCCCTATACACTCCCCTGCTACCTAGTCCCTATATACTCCCCTGCTACCTAGTCCATATACACTCCCCTGCTATCTAGTCCCTATATACTACACTGGGTCTGTCTGGATCACATTACAACACAACAGCCTTTTCTCTGCATTCTGGAGAGGTACTACTGATGCACCAACACCAGGCCAGCAGCCTGTGAGTCAAGCCACGTAAACACACTAACACACACACATACAAATATACATGCACACAAACATGCATGCACGAGCTCGCATGCAGGTACACACACACACAAACACACACACACACACACACACACACACACAACACACACACACACACACACACACACACACACACACACACACACACACACACACACACACACACAACACACAGCACATCCACAACTCAGCTCCTGGGAGAGAGGGAGAGTGCTCAGCAGCTCTATGAATGTTGGATTACAGTAGAGAACAAGGAATGAACACCTGTTTAGTAGTTGTTTGCCCACAAATCTCTGTTCACTAATGTCTATGAATGGAAAATATATGAGACAAATGCACTCCACGATCATCTACTTTTTTAGTTATGTGTTTGCTAGAGGGCGCAGGCCTATATTCAGGAGGAAAAAGAGAAAAGGGAAGCACTACAAATAAAAAATATGATACCGTTTGGTTAGTTCCACGTCAACCCTTCCCTGCAAGAACAGAACTGGCCTTGGTTTTGGGGACAGCACAAATCCATTTAAAATGCATGTGGATGACCATAAAAAAACGGTCTATTTTTAAAGCTCCAATTATATTTAATTGTAGAAAAACATGCCCAGTGTGGGGCACGCTGTAAACTGATCACACATTGTGACGGTGCTGTTTTCATAGAGGCCTCGCTCTCGCAGCTAAAGCATATGGTCAGGCCTGGGATGGAAAGAAAGAGGGAGGAGAGGGAGAAAGAAAATGAGAGAGAGAGAGAGAGAGAAGGAAAGAGGGAATGAGAAGGAGAGAGCAAGAGAGAGCTGGGGAGAAAGAGAGAGAAGTGAATAGACCAATAGAGAGAGAGGGGGAGAGATAAAGAGAAAGACAGGGAGATATAGGGGAGGGGTTTTCCTCTGTTTCCCTGTCTTGCGGTGGGAGGTTATTTTTATCTGGGCACAGCCGTCCCTCCTCCCACACACAGAGTTCTCAGTCAGAGTGACCATACATACAGTAGACTACATAGAGATATTCCACTACACCACCATGTGCTGCACACATCTTCTCCTCTATATTCAACAAGAAAAAACAAGTGAACCAACATCTGTCCTTCACAGACAGTCCTTCCATCCTGCCATTTTCTGTGAAAGCACCATAAGATGTTATTACCGCTTATAGTCAGTCACAACACATAATTCATTATAAGCGTGTTATAATGCATTACAGAGCACATGATACATGATACACATATGTGCAGTGCCTTCAGAAAGTATTCATACCCTGTGACTTATACCACATTTTCTTGTGTTACAGCCTGAATTCAAAATTGATTAAATATTGTTTTCTCTCTCTCACCCATCTACACACAATACCCCATAATGACAAAGTGAAAACATGTTTTTAGAAATGTTTGCAAATTAATTGAAAATGATATACAGAAATATCTAATTTACATAAATGTTCACTACTGAGTCAATACTTTGTAGAAGCACCTTTGGCAGGGAGTATTTCTGGGTAATTTCCTAAGAGATTTCCACACCTGTTTTGTGCAACATTTGTCAATTATTATTTAAAAATTCTTCAAGTTCTGTTAAATTGGTTGTTGATCATTGCTTGACAACCATTTTCAGTTCTTGCCATAGATTTTCAAGTAAATTTAAATCAAAACTGTAAGTAGACCACTCATGAACATTCACTCTCTTGGTAAGCAACTCCAGTATAGATTTGTGTTTTAGGTTATTGTCCAGCTGAAAGGTGAATTCATCTCCCAGTGTCTGGTGGAAAGCAGACTGAACCAGGTTGTCCTCTAGGATTCTGGAATATTTTTTATTCAGTACTAGCTTCCTTCTTTTCACTCTGTCAATTAGGTTAGTATTGTGGAGTAACTACAATGTTGTTGATCCATCCTCAGTTTTCTCCTATCACAGCCATTAAACTCTGTAACTGTTTTAAAGTCACCATTGGCCTCATGGTGAAATTTCTGAGCGGTTTCCTTCCTCTCTGGCAACTGAGTTAGAAAGGACGCCTGTATCTATGTAGTGACTGGGTGTATTGATACAGCCGTCCAAAGTGTAATTAATAACTTCACCATGCTCAAAGGGATATTCAATGTCTGCTTTTTTTACCCATCTACCAATAGGTGCTCTTCCTTGTGAGGCATTGGAAAACCTCCCTGGTCTTTGTGGTTGAATCTGTGTTTGAAATTCACTGCTCGACTGAGGGACCTAACAGATAGATAATTGTATGTGTGGGGGAACAGAGATAGTCATTCAAAAATCATGTTAAGCACTATTATTGCACAGTCCATGCAACTTATTAAGCAGATTTTTACTCATGGACTTATTTAGGTTTGCCATAACAAAGGGGTTGAATACTTATTGACTCAAGACATTTCAGTTTTTAATTTTTTATTAATTTGTAATCATTTCAAAAACATAATTCCACTTTGACATTATGGGGTATTGTGTGTATTCCAGTGACCAAAAATTGCAATGGAATCCATTTTAAATGCAGGCTCTAACACAACAAAATGTGGAAAAAGTCAAGGGGTATGAAAACTTTCTGAAGGCACTCTATATACTTCATACAAAGTGTTACCAAAGCATTCTTGAGCTAGTCCCATGGGAAAACTATGTGTTGCTCAAATCGTCCACTCCTAAAGGTTGCCTCCTGACGTGTAAACTGCTATTTGCCCTCTCAGTTTCACATGTCCAAAGCAAAAAAGGCCTCTCTCAGATCCCATTCCCCACATTCCTGCTGAATGCGTGTCAGGTCAAACCAATCCTGTTGAGATTAGTGGTGTGATGTGGCTGGAGAAAGACACACGTCATTCAGTGAGAATTTAACAAGTCATGGCGAATGTTTAACACAGCATATTCCTACTGAGCTTGAGCCATATACTGTTTAAACCATATACAGGGGTGTTTTACAAAATACCGACGGTATGATTTTCAATATAGTGGTGCTGCGAGGGTGCTTGCTACGCCACTGCTTATAACTATAAGTATAACTATAAGAAATCTAAGATTAGAAAAATAAGTTATATCCAGCTCAGTGCTCCAGCTATGCATTTGGTTTGCTAACTTGCTAGCTAAGTGGTTAGATGTCAAGATCAAGCTTCTTGGTTACAGCAGAGACATTCAAATCCCCTCCTGGATCAAGATCCCTGTTGCCTTTTTACCTTCAAAATAGCGCCCCTTGTGTGCACATTCGATTTTACCATATACCCCGGTATGGTACCGAAACAGTTTGACGGTATGGAAATCTGGATACCACCCAACTGTAATTCCTATAACACTAGCCTGGTTTAGTCCATGTTACCAACAACACTCTGTTAGTTCTCTCTCTCTCTGTCTCTTAGATAGAGAATGCAGGACATGCTTCAATAATGCCTCCAGCCCACAACATCACAATGCCCTAACAGAGAATATGCCGGTACTTTAAATAATAATAGGACGACTTAGAAATTACTTTCCACAACAATACAGCAGTGGCATTATTCTGGCTCCAGGTGGCCATTCAGGTTTTCACAACACACCCGAGCAATTAATTTGTCATTCAAAGAAGCCAATAAGCTTTGTACATTACAAACAAAAGGCTACTATGCCTAGTATTTACTGTCCTATTTACAGCCGAGGAGCTGTAGCTGGTGTTGGCCTATTTACAGCTGAGGAGCTGTAGCTAGTGTTGACCTATTTACAGCTGCGGAGCTGTAGCTAGTGTTGACCTATTTACAGCCGAGGAGCTGTAGCTAGTGTTGGCCTATTTACAGCCGAGGAGCTGTAGCTAGTGTTGACCTATTTACAGCAGAGGAGCTGTAGCTGGTGTTGACCTATTTACAGCCGAGGAGCTGTAGCTAGTGTTGACATATTTACAGCCGAAGAGCTGTAGCTAGTGTTGGCCAATTTACAGCTGAGGAGCTGTAGCTAGTGTTGGCCTATTTACAGCCGAAGAGCTGTAGCTAGTGTTGGCCAATTTACAGCAGAGGAGCTGTAGCTGGTGTTGGCCTATTTACAGCCGAGGAGCTGTAGCTAGTGTTGGCCTATTTACAGCTGAGGAGCTGTAGCTAGTGTTGGCCAATTTACAGCAGAGGAGCTGTAGCTGGTGTTGGCCTATTTACAGCCGAGGAGCTGTAGCTGGTGTTGACCTATTTACAGCTGAGGAGCTGTAGCTAGTGTTGACCTATTTACAGCCGAGGAGCTGTAGCTAGTGTTGGCCTATTTACAGCCGAGGAGCTGTAGCTAGTGTTGGCCTATTTACAGCAGAGGAGCTGTAGCTGGTGTTGACCTATTTACAGCCGAGGAGCTGTAGCTAGTGTTGACATATTTACAGCCGAAGAGCTGTAGCTAGTGTTGGCCAATTTACAGCTGAGGAGCTGTATCTAGTGTTGGCCTATTTACAGCTGAAGAGCTGTAGCTAGTGTTGGCCTATTTACAGCCGAGGAGCTGTAGCTAGTGTTGGCCTATTTACAGCCGAGGAGCTGTAGCTGATGTTGACCTATTTACAGCTGAGGAGCTGTAGCTAGTGTTGGCCTATTTACAGCCGAGGAGCTGTAGCTGGTGTTGACCTATTTACAGCTGAGGAGCTGTAGCTAGTGTTGACCTATTTGCAGCCGAGGAGCTGTAGCTAGTGTTGGCCTATTTACAGCTGAGGAGCTGTAGCTGGTGTTGACCTATTTACAGCCGAGGAGCTGTAGCTAGTGTTGACCTATTTACAGCCGAGGAGCTGTAGCTAGTGTTGGCCTATTTACAGCCGAGGAGCTGTAGCTAGTGTTGGCCTATTTACAGCCGAGGAGCTGTAGCTAGTGTTGGCCTATTTACAGCCGAGGAGCTGTAGCTAGTGTTGGCCTCTTTACAGCCGAGGAGCTGTAGCTAGTGTTGACCTATTTACAGCCGAGGAACTGTAGCTGGTGTTGGCCTATTTACAGCCGAGGAGCTGTAGCTAGTGTTGGCCTATTTACAGCCGAGGAGCTGTAGATAGTGTTGGCCTATTTACAGCCGAGGAGCTGTAGATAGTGTTGGCCTATTTACAGCCGAGGAGCTGTAGCTGGTGTTGACCTATTTACAGCTGAGGAGCTGTAACTAGTGTTGGCCTATTTACAGCTGAGGAGCTGTAGCTAGTGTTGACCTATTTACAGCTGAGGAGCTGTAATTAGTGTTGGCCTATTTACAGCTGAGGAGCTGTAGCTAGTGTTGGTCTGTAGAACTCACCAGTGTTGTATAATACGGGTGTGACGTTTAAACAAATTTGGGATCGTTAAAACCACTAAAAAGATGTACATCACAGTGCAGTTATTACAAAACTACCATTAACAGGTTCCCATCATCATCATAAAGGAAACATTTAAATTAAACAAATACCTAACGCTACAATGCTGTAAGTAGGAGGAGATATGCATCTTTCAAATTATTTGCCACAAATGTGAAGCGCTCCGCCTGTCATAATCGTTAAAAGTTGGAAAAATGGCAGAGTGAGACAGGGAAGTCCTGTATGGCATTACTTTGAGAAGTTAAATGAGAAGGTGATGAAATACAAACTTGTGAGGTTGAATTGAGCTACAGTGGCAGTACAGGTGCTGAAAGACGCACCGTGAGACACAACCCGTTGTTGTCAGCCGTGCGATAAGGGACGGAGTGAAAAAAATCACAGCGCTGATTACAGAAATGATTAGAGTTGAAATGCAGCCATTGTCAATAGTAGAGGTGTCACGTCCTGACCAGTAAAGGGGTTATTTGTTATATTAGTTTGGTCAGGACGTGGCAGGGGGTATTTGTTTAGAGTGTTTCGGGGTTTGTTGGGCTATGTGTTTTTGTAGAGGGGTGTTTGTTTAGAGTGTTCCAGGGTTTTGGTTAATGTTCTATGTTAGTATATTTCTATGTTCTAGTCTAGTCTTTCTAGTTCTATGTTTAGTTTATTGATTTGGCCTTCAATTGGAGGTAGCTGTTCCTCGTTGCCTCTGATTGAAGGTCCTATGTATAGGGGTGTTTTGGTAATGGGAATTGTGGGTAGTTATTTCCTGTTTAGTGTATGTAGCACCTGACGGGACTGTGTAGTGTCGTTCGTTCGTTTTTGTATACGTGTTTCTTTTGGTTTTTCCTTCTTTTATAATAAATAAGAAGATGAGTGTACATTTTCCCGCTGCACCTTGGTCTACTTCAAACGACACCCGTTACAAGAGGATGTCGGCTTCAATACCCTAATGGTATATCTAGAACCAGACTACAAGACACCATGTCGATGGAGAAATTGTACAAGTCCAAGCTCTGAATTGTAAAAGTCCAAGCTCTGAAAATGGCCTTTGTGGCATCGATAGGAGTGAAAAACTACAAAGTGTAAATAGGATAATTTGTCATAAAGTCAGTCTGGTCTAAAACAGAGTTTGGAACATCCGTGCGTCACAACAGGTAAATGAAGGTTGGGTTTTGATTTGAAGATGTCCATTTGCCCACCAACATGGGGTGAACAGCTGCTGTGATTGCTCTCTATCCAATAGCATAGACAGTTAGACAGACCTGCCAATCAGCTCTGACTTTGTTTACATAAGACAATATGTCAAGTATTTTTGAATTTGAGAAATACTGCACCAAACACCTTAGTTAGATGTAAAATTGCGCAACTAAAACATCCTCAGCAAAAACGTCAAAATTATTTACCTATTTCTCAGATTCATTCTGGGGATTTTGAGAAAATGAAATAGGCTTCTGCGTCTACAGTGTCTCATGGGGGACAAACATCATTAACCAAACGTGGAATCGATCAGGAAACACAACTCCAAGACTGAATTTTAGTTTCTTCTAATGAGCAACAGAAAAACAAATGTGCCAAACAGCATGTTCAGTGGCTCTTTAACAACAGATTGTTGGACGTCTATGAGCATGCTGTCATACATCACTGCAACGAGCCATCACATTGATGAGAAGTGGGGCATTAAGGACGTACTGACAACTGAGAACACGGAAGAGAGGCACACAACAGAGACCCTAAAACGGCATTAATACCATCGTTGCTGAGTGGGTGGAGGACAGCAGTAAGATGAGCGACGTCTGGTAGGGTTTCCACTAGTTACCACAGCCACAGCCACAAACTGAAATTTGTTTAATCTTTTTGGTCTTAATTTTAGTATCGGTCTACAGTAACTTAGCTCTGTTGATTCTTGATGTACAGTAGGCACTATGGTCTCTGTAACTCACCTGTGATGAGCTCGCGGACCTCCATGTCATTGGTCTTCCTCAGCAGGCGGACAAGGGCGGGGATACCGTCACAGTTCTTGATGGCCACCTTGTTGTCGTGGTCCTTCCCATAGGAGATGTTCCTCAGGGCTCCGCAGGCCTTGCGGTGGACCTCAGCCTTGGGATGGTCCAGTAGGCTTGCCAGCACTGGGATCCCCTTCAGCTGGCGCACATCTTTCTTGATCTTGTCGTTTTCGTAGCACAGGTGCTGCAGGTAGGCGGCAGCGTTAGACTTGACCGGGTCGATGGGGTGGCCCAGCATGGCTATGACCTCTTGCAGATCGGGGTCACGCCAGCGCGGGTCCTTGCGGATGCTGTCGATGGAGGGCGAGCGGCGGCCAGCCAGGCGGTCCAGGCTGGCCATGCTCCCCCTCTCGGGCTGGGCCAGGGGGGCCGGGTACATGCCATGGATATAGGGGTGTTGCTCGTCAATCATCTCCGCCTCGATGGGATCCTCGTAACCCCTATAATAGAGAGAGGGTACGTTTGAGGAAAGATCATGTAACATTGTTCAGAGCATTTCATATCTCTCTGTGAGGAGTTGTAGTTGTATGTTTTCTGTACATTTTCAGGACATTGGGATACGATTTAGTCTACGACTGCAAGGTTAACACCATCAATACTACTTCTACTACTACTAAAATAGATGGAGAGAGCATTTATTGGGATTTGTATAATAGAGGGATTTCAGGAGAAAGAGAAGGGGGGATAAGAGTTGAGAAAGGCAAAGTGAGGTGAGAGTGATTGACTGATGGAGGGAAAAAGGAGATAGACACAGGAGTGACGGAGAGGTGAAAAGACAGGAGCGAGAGAGGAGAAAAGAGGACAAAGACGGAGACGGGGGACAAACAAGGCTGGTCTGTTATTAACAGCTGTGTCAGAGGGCCGCTCCCATCGATAAGAGAAACAGGGGCCACTTCCTTATTAACCGTCTCTGTTGGCTCAGAGTGATGTTCTCGTTTACCTTTTTTAATAATGATGAGGGAGCTGGTGTTAGTGTTGGGCGAGGAGGAGGAGGAGAGGGAGAGAGAGAAAAAGAGTGAGAGTAGAGACAGAAAGACCCAGGTAGAGCAGGAAAGGCGATAGAAAGAGGGAGAGAGAGAAAAAGAAAGAGGGAGCGAGTGAAAGAAAAACAGACAGAAATAAATAATTTTATTTGAAACAGCAAGCCAGACAAAATTAAATGGGGCTATTTATATAATAAATATGAATTTGGAGGGCAGAAATTATTAAATATTAAAGCATTAGACCACTCACTAAAGGCTTCAGTCACACAAAAGTTACACTTAAATCTGAACTGGTTCTCTAACAGATTAGTAAGGTCTCAGCTAGGGCTGTTACGGTGAT
Source organism: Salmo salar (assembly GCF_965601325.2). Classification (NCBI taxonomy): domain Eukaryota; kingdom Metazoa; phylum Chordata; class Actinopteri; order Salmoniformes; family Salmonidae; genus Salmo; species Salmo salar. The sequence goes on along the minus strand of NC_138310.1, from coordinate 33,221,909 downwards.
CTCATTACCGCTACACCGGCGGTCACGAGTCATGATGGCAGTCAAATTCCATGTGACCGTTTAGTCACGTTAATTAGGCTTATCCAAGCTTTGATGCTGCTGATGGTCATTAATAGCCTACCAAACCTGCTAACTGCCTGGTACTCAGCACTCTATTGTCACTCTAATCACTCATAAATGTGAATGTATATCGAAAATCTAATCAAACACTTAATGAGAGCCCATGAGCTCAAGTAGTGCAACATTTCTTTATGCTATGCAATTGAGGCCTCTATTAAAAAGAGTAGGATCCCATCAGCTTTCTATAGGCTAGGCCTACTATATTTATTTCTCAACTTTCCTAATATTAAGCACATTGCTTCTCTTTACAACAGGAGTATAGCTTACCTGACTGGCATGAAAATGAACCATGGGAAAGTTGTATTTTTTTCCCCTGGACTGAAACATGACCCGCCAAACAGAGCTTCTTAACACCCACCCGCTTAACCGGGAAGCCAGCCTAACCAATGTGTCGGAGGAAACACTGTTCAACTGATGACCGCAGTCAGCCTGCTGGCGCCCGGTCCACCACAAGGAGTCGCTAGAGCCAAGTAAAGCCCCCCCGGTCAAACCCTCCCCTAACCTGGACGACACTGGGCCAATTGTGCGCCTCCCTATGGTACTCCCGGTCACGACCTGTTGTGACACAGCCCGGGATTGAACCCGGGTCAGTTGTGACGCCTCAAGCACCGCGATGCAGTGCCTTAGACTGCTGCGCTACTCGCTAGGCATAGTCCTAAGGTTTGTATCACAACTAAAGTGGCCAAATAACTTCTTAAAATGAAGCACAGTCTAACTGGCATACATACGCAGCCCGTCTGATCTGTTCTGTCAGCCTCATTGCTTAAAAACATTTTTTTATGCTAGTGGTTGTATAAATTTGGGATCTATCGCATCTCACAACTGTCCCAGACTATGTTTGGAATATTTATTTCTCACACAGAATAGGTCAACTTTTGTACTATGGGGGATAGTAGATTGACATAAGCTAGTTATTTTGTTGTTCGTTTGGCTTAATCATCTTGTTGGCTGACGAAAAGTAAATATGGAAAGTTCTTCCAATATCTTCAGTATGCACCTTGGAATTGGATAGGGATGCGCACAGTTGCATCCCCGATGTGTCTGTCTTCACTTCTAGCCTGTGAGAAAGACCCACGTGACAGAGAGCCATGTGAGTGAGAGGTGCTTTGGAGCATGCAGCCAGGCGAAGGGAATTATAATTATTATATTCAGCCCAAGGGCGCAGCGGTCTAAGACATGGATTGTTTTAGGGGGCATTATGGCCACAGAATGGTGATGCCGCCAGGAAATTTGCAGCATTATCAAGTACTTGACAAATTGTGAATGAGTGACTGATGAAGTGTGTACAGCCTGCACAAAAAAACAAAGCAGAGCTCATGCCTTTTAATGCAACTTTTTTCAAATCATCATTAGAGTCGCATCATGCAGCTTTAGAATGTATTGGAACTCAGAGTGATCCAGTTTGTCCCGAAATAAAGAGTAGTAGACAGCTCCTACAGAGCTGGAACCGTTCATTTACTTCTCCAGACAAAAAGGGCTCCATTGCAAAACTCATCTGGGACTAACTTTGTTAGCTTGATTTCTAGCAGCTTAGCTAGCAGCTGGTTAGCGGCTCTGTCAAGCAGGCTTCAACCTGTCTGTTAAGTGGGATTCCGGGACAAGAAATAGCGGTCCTAGCTGTTAGAAGCTAACCGCGTCACGGAATCCATGTAAAAACAAGTTCAGTATTTATTTCTAATGAAGATTGGTAATTTTTTGGTCAAAAACAACAAACCGAGTGTTTCCAGCATACAGTGTTCAGCTGCACACTCCCTGTGGCCAGGAGAGGAGAGGCAGCACTAGAGAGAGAGAACCCCACCATGCCCACAGGGAGGTTTCTGACCCAACACTGCCTCACCAAAGACTATGCTAATGCCCTGTCTGTCCTGGCTGCCTCCCTGGGACTGGGCCTAGGTTAGCTTAGCGCCAGAGACATTAAGGGAGATGTATTCCATTTCTATATACAGTATGACGGTGCTAAGCAGTTAGCTCTCCTGTGGTGAAGTGGGTCCCGAGGTAGGCCTACACGCCCCAGATGAGAGCCCCTCTATTCCACTCGATCCCCTCCAGTCTCTCCTCCGTCTCCAGGCCCCTCCAGTAACCTTCCTCCCTAGCCCTCTTTGGTCTGTGATCTACACAAGGCTCTCTGCTCATCAATTCTCAAGGAGCACACACTGAAGGGGGCAAAAAGTGGAACTCTTCATTTCCATCTCAGAGTGGTGGAGGAGGAGGCGATCTCCCGACTGACAGATCATTAGGGTTCTGAAGCATACTGTAGCCATGTTTCCCAACCCTGGTGCTCCAGTACCCCCAACAGTACACATGTTTATTGTAACCCTGGTGCTCCAGTACCCCCAACAGTACACATCTTTATTGTAACCCTGGTGCTCCAGTACCCCCAACAGTACACATCTTTATTGTAACCCTGGTGCTCCAGTACCCCCAACAGTACACATCTTTATTGTAACCCTGGTGCTCCAGTACCCCCAACAGTACACATCTTTATTGTAACCCTGGTGCTCCAGTACCCCCAACAGTACACATCTTTATTGTAACCCTGGTGCTCCAGTACCCCCAACAGTACACATCTTTATTGTAACCCTGGTGCTGCAGTACCCCAACAGTACACATCTTTATTGTAACCCTGGTGCTCCAGTACCCCCAACAGTACACATCTTTATTGTAACCCTGGTGCTCCAGTACCCCCAACAGTACACATCTTTATTGTAACCCTGGTGCTCCAGTACCCCCAACAGTACACACCTTTATTGTAACCCTGGTGCTGCAGTACCCCAACAGTACACATCTTTATTGTAAACCTGGTGCTCCAGTACCCCCAACAGTACACACGTTTATTGTAACCCTGGTGCTCCAGTACCCCCAACAGTACACATCTTTATTGTAACCCTGGTGCTGCAGTACCCCAACAGTACACAGGTTTATTGTAACCCTGGTGCTCCAGTACCCCCAAAAGTATACACGTTTATTCTACCCTGGTGCTCCAGTACCCCCAACAGTACACATCTTTATTGTAACCCTGGTGCTCCAGTACCCCAACAGTACACATCTTTATTGTAACCCTGGTGCTCCAGTACCCCAACAGTACACATCTTTATTGTAACCCTGGTGCTCCAGTACCCCAACAGTACACATCTTTATTGTAACCCTGGTGCTCCAGTACCCCCAACAGTACACATCTTTATTGTAACCCTGGTGCTCCAGTACCCCCAACAGTACACATCTTTATTGTAACCCTGGTGCTCCAGTACCCCAACAGTACACATCTTTATTGTAACCCTGGTGCTCCAGTACCCCCAACAGTACACATCTTTATTGTAACCCTGGTGCTCCAGTACCCCCAACAGTACACATCTTTATTGTAACCCTGGTGCTCCAGTACCCCCAACAGTATACATCTTTATTGTAACCCTGGTGCTCCAGTACCCCAACAGTACACATCTTTATTGTAACCCTGGTGCTCCAGTACCCCCAACAGTACACATCTTTATTGTAACCCTGGTGCTCCAGTACCCCCAACAGTACACATCTTTATTGTAACCCTGGTGCTCCAGTACCCCAACAGTACACATCTTTATTGTAACCCTGGTGCTCCAGTACCCCCAACAGTACACATCTTTATTGTAACCCTGGTGCTCCAGTACCCCCAACAGTACACATCTTTATTGTAACCCTGTTGCTCCAGTACCCCCAACAGTATACATATTTATTGTAATCCTGGTGCTCCAGTATCCCCAACAGTACACATATTTTAAGTATGTGTACTGTTGGGGGTACTGGAGGACCAGGGCTGGGAAATACTGCTGTAGCCAGGTATATCTATCTATATATATATATATATATATATATATATATATATAGTTCTCTAAAGACACAAGAGACAATAATACAAGAAACAACACTTCTGTAGCTTGTCAACTATGTGTCTGTCTATCCCTGTTCTCTCCCCTCTGCACAGGCCATACAAACGCTTCACACCGCGTGGCCGCTGCCACTCTAACCTGGTGGTCCCAGCGCGCACGACCCACGTGGAGTTCCAGGTCTCCGGCAGCCTCTGGAACTGCCGGTCTGCAGCCAACAAGGCTGAGTTCATCTCAGCCTATGCTACCCTCCAGTCCCTAGACTTCCTGACGCTGACGGAAACATGGATTACCACAGATAACACTGCTACTCCTACTGCTCTCTCTTCGTCTGCCCATGTGTTCTCGCATACCCCTAGAGCATCGAGCCAGCGGGGTGGTGGCACTGGAATCCTCATCTCTCCCAAGTGGACATTCTCTCTTTCTCCCCTGACCCATCTGTCTATCTCCTCATTTGAATTCCATGCTGTCACAGTTACCAGCCCTTTCAAGCTTAACATCCTTATCATTTATTGCCCTCCAGGTTTCCTTGGAGAGTTCATCAATGAGCTTGACGCCTTGATAAGTTCCTTTCCTGAAGATGGCTCACCTCTCACAGTTCTGGGTGACTTTAACCTCCCCACGTCTACCTTTGACTCATTCCTCTCTGCCTCCTTCTTTCCACTCCTCTCCTCTTTTGACCTCACCCTCTCACCTTCCCCCCCCCCTACTCACAAGGCAGGCAATACGCTTGACCTCATCTTTACTAGATCCTGTTCTTCCACTAATCTCATTGCAACTCCCCTCCAAATCTCCGACCACTACCTTGTATCCTTTTCCCTCTTGCTCTCATCCAACAATTCTCACTCTGCCCCTACTCGGATGGTATTGCGCCGTCCCAACCTTCGCTCTCTCTCTCCCGCTACTCTCTCCTCTTCCATCCTATCATCTCTTCCCTCTGCTCAAACCTTCTCCAACCTATCTCCTGATTCTGCCTCCTCAACCCTCCTCTCCTCCCTTTCTGCATCCTTTGATTTTCTCTGTCCCCTATCCTCCAGGCCGGCTCGGTCCTCCCCTCCTGCTCCGTGGCTCGACGACTCACTACGAGCTCACAGAACAGGGCTCCGGGCAGCCGAGCGGAAATGGAGGAAAACTCGCCTCCCTGCGGACCTGGCATCCTTTCACTCCCTCTTCTCTACATTCTCCTCTTCTGTCTCTGCTGCTAAAGCCACTTTCTACCACTCTAAATTCCAAGCATCTGCCTCTAACCCTAGGAAGCTCTTTGCTACCTTCTCCTCCCTCCTGAATCCTCCTCCCCCTCCCCCCCCCCTCCTCCCTCTCTGCAGATGACTTCGTCAACCATTTTGAAAAGAAGGTTGACGATATCCGATCCTCGTTTGCTAAGTCAAACGACACCGCTGGTCCTGCTCCCACTGCCCTACCCTGTCTTTTGACACCTTTCTCCCCTCTCTCTCCAGATGTAATCTCGCGTCTTGTGACAGCCGGCCGCCCAACAACCTGCCCACTTGACCCTATCCCCTCCTCTCTTCTCCAGACCATTTCCGGAGACCTTCTCCCCTACCTCACCTCGCTCATCAACTCATCCTTGACCGCTGGCTACGTCCCTTCCGTCTTCAAGAGAGCGAGAGTTGCACCCCTTCTGAAAAAACCTACACTCGATCACTCCGATGTCAACAACTACAGACCAGTATCCCTTCTTTCTTTTCTCTCCAAAACTCTTGAGCGTGCCGTCCTTGGCCAGCTCTCCTGCTATCTCTCTCAGAATGACCTTCTTGATCCTAATCAGTCAGGTTTCAAGACTGGGCATTCAACTGAGACTGCTCTTCTCTGTGTCACGGAGGCTCTCCGCACTGCTAAAGCTAACTCTCTCTCCTCTGCTCTCATCCTTCTAGACCTATCTGCTGCCTTTGATACTGTGAACCATCAGATCCTCCTCTCCACCCTCTCCGAGTTGGGCATCTCCGGCGCGGCCCACGCTTGGATTGCGTCCTACCTGACAGGTCGCTCCTACCAGGTGGCGTGGCGAGAATCTGTCTCCGCACCATGCGCTCTCACCACTGGTGTCCCCCAGGGCTCTGTTCTAGGCCCTCTCCTATTCTCGCTATACACCAAGTCACTTGGCTCTGTCATATCCTCACATGGTCTCTCCTATCATTGCTATGCAGACGACACACAATTAATCTTCTCCTTTCCCCCTTCTGATAACCAGGCGGCGAATCGCATCTGCATGTCTGTCAGACATATCAGTGTGGATGACGGATCACCACCTCAAGCTGAACCTCGGCAAGACGGAGCTGCTCTTCCTCCCGGGGAAGGACTGCCCGTTCCATGATCTCGCCATCACGGTTGACAACTCCCTTGTGTCCTCCTCCCAGAGTGCTAAGAACCTTGGCATGATCCTGGACAACACCCTGTCGTTCTCCACTAACATCAAGGATAGTGACCCGATCCTGTAGGTTCAGGCTCTACAACATTCGCAGAGTACGACCCTGCCTCACACAGGAAGCGGCGCAGGTCCTAATCCAGGCACTTGTCATCTCCCGTCTGGATTACTGCAACTCGCTGTTGGCTGGGCTCCCTGCCTGTGCCATTAAACCCCTACAACTCATCCAGAACGCCGCAGCCCGTCTGGTGTTCAACCTTCCCAAGTTCTCTCACGTCACCCCGCTCCTCCGCTCTCTCCACTGGCTTCCAGTTGAAGCTCGCATCCGCTACAAGACCACGGAGCTGTGAAGGGAACGGCACCTCCATACCTTCAGGCTCTGATCAGGCCCTACACCCAAACAAGGGCACTGCGTTCATCCACCTCTGGCCTGCTGGCCCCCTACCTCTGAGGAAGCACAGTTCCCGCTCAGCCCAGTCAAAACTGTTCGCTGCTCTGGCACCCCAATGGTGGAACAAGCTCCCTCACGACGCCGGGACAGCGGAGTCA